>NC_091474.1:127957088-128257997 GCF_036971445.1 Narcine bancroftii | reverse complement strand
TCTTTTCAAAAAACAACCAAGCACAATCCATGTTCTCTAGATCCTTTCTCATTTCCTCAAATTTAGCCCATCTCCAGTTTAGAATCTCAACTTGGTACTAGACCTATCCTTCTCCATAATCACCTTGAAACTAATGGCATTATGATCAATGGACCCAAAATGTCGCCCTACACATAGATCTGTCACATGACCTGTCTTGTTACTTAATAGGAGATCCAGTATTGCACAATCTCTAGTTGGTACCTCTATATATTGATTTAGAAAACTTTCCTGAACACATTTGACAAACTCCAAGCAATCAACCCTTTTAAAGTATGGGTGTCCCAGTCAATATGTGGATAGTTAAAAATCATCTACTATCACAACTTGGCTTCCCTAACAAGCAATGCTACTCCTCCACCTTTCACACTCTTTTCACCCCCCACAACTTCTATCACGTCTGAAACAATGTAATCCTGGAGCATTGAACTCTAGTCCTGCCCCTCCTGCAACCAAGTTTCACTAATGGCCACAATATCATAATTCCATGTGCTCTAAGTTTGTGTAGTAGGAATTAGATGTACAAGAGAACATTATTTCCACCATGCACAACCCTTTGATTTTTGCCTTTGTATGTGGTCTTAATATCATCTTTTTCCTCCTCCACTCCACTATCTGCTATAGGGCTCTGGTTCCTATCCCCTTGCAAATCTTGTGTAAACCCCACAGAGCAGCACAAGCAAGCATTCCCACAAAGTTATTAATCCCCTCCAGTTCAGATGTAAACCATCCCTCTAGTACAGGTCCCACCTTCCCTGGAAGATAGCCCAATGATCCAGAAACCTGAGGCACTCCCTCATGTACCATCTGTTTAGCCAGATGTTAAGCTGCACTATCATTCTGTTTCTAATTTCATTGGCACATGGCATGGGTAGCAATCCTGAGATCACAACCCTGGAGGTCTTGTCCTTCAACCTAGGCCCTAACTCCCTGAACTCTCTTTGTAGGACCTTATCACCCTTCCTATCCACATTATTGGTCCCTACATAGACCACAACATTTGGCTGCTGAATGCTGTGAACCCAATCTGAGATATCCCAGAACCTGGCACCTGGGAAGTGACATACCATCCAGGATTCTCAATCTCTTCCACAGAACTTCTATCTGTTCCCCTCACTGATGAATTCCCTACCATGACAGGTGACTCTTCTTCTCCCTCCCTTTCTTATCCACAGGCCCCGACTCTGTACCATAAATCTGACTGCTGTGGCTTTTCCCTGGTAGGTCATCCCCCTCATAGAATTCAAAACAATGTAAGTTGATGATGGGAACAGCCACCAGAGTACCCTGCACTGTCTGCCTAATCCTGTACCAGTATTTGGATAGTCAGGGACTGAATTGGGACAGTCAACATGGCATTATGCATGGTAGGTTGTGGTTAACAAATTTTAGTTTGTTTTTTTTTTTTGTAGAGGTTACCAGGAAAGTTGATGAAGGAAAGGCTGTGGATGTTGTCTGCATGGACTTTGTATGACCTTTCCTCAAGTCCCAGCTACCTTCCTCCTGCTTTCTAGACGTGATAGCATCCCTGTAACTCCTCTCTATCACTCCCTCAGCCTCCTAAATGATCCAGAGTTCTTTCAATTCCCTAACCTGGTTTGTAAAGAACTGCAGTTGGATGCACTTCTCACAGCTGAAGTTATAACCATATAACCATTTACGGAGCGAAAACAGGCCATGTTGGCCTTTTGAGTCCGCATCGGATCACTGATTTTGTGCACCCTCTTCAGGCATTGGTCCTGGTAGATCTTCATTCATATTTTCTCTTGTCATATATCTCAGGAATTTTACTGAAACGGATCTTGGTTTTTGTTGTGTCAAGGATACTGTTGGCTTCCCTGGCAAGAGGAGCATGTCTCTGCCCCAGCTGCCATTCCCTCTGTCAATGTAACAGAGAAGGAAAACCTGTGACTCATTGTTGAGTTCTTATGTTCTTTGATATTGTTGTCCTTGCCTCTGCTCACCGAAGCCTCAAACACTCATAGTGGCACCCCACTTTAGCTCTCCTTCCCTTTATTGGCTGCAGCTAATTAGCTAATGGAGAAATTTAAACTGGTCCTGCCCTTCCCGGTGCTTTTTAAATGGTCCTTTTCTCTTTCCAAGTCCTGCTCTTGTAGTCTCTGATGAGAAACAAGCCAGTGAAAGGGGTGTTGGTTGTCCAAGTGCCTCTGTTCATCTGATATTTGGGTTCCAGCAAGGAAGTACAAAGTGACTGCTGTATGTAGAGTAACCGAGTGTCTGAACCTTCCTGACTAATCTCCCATGTGGACCTTGTCAAAGGCCTTACTAAAGTCCATGTTGACAACATCCACACCCTTTTCTTCATCTACTTTCCTGGTAACCTACTCGAAAAACTCTCAGATCACATCCCATCACTCGACCCCTTCTCCCCCCCCCCCCCCCACTGATTCTCCTGTCAGCCTCCCACCTAAGGTGACCAATCAACCTGCAAACCCATCTGTCTATGGAATGGGAGAGAAAGCCACAGTCGTATGGAGAGCAGAATCCAAAGCGGGTCTCTGGTGCTGTGAATCGGCTGCACCACTGTGCCTTCCACAAGTCCATTGGCATCCTGTGCCAATTCTGCATTTGGCATTTGCCACCATGTCATTATTTGTTATTGGGCAAGGATGCTTGGCCCTGGAATAACATTGGGCTCATGTGAAAGCTTTAGTTCCAGGTAAGCTTAAGCCTTTTTAAACTTTAGAGATTCTGTGGCCCAGTATTTCTCTTGCTGCTTATAGAATAAGAGTTCTACAACGCAGATACAGGCTTTTCGGCCCAACTGGTCCATGCTGACCAAGCTAGTCCCATTTACCTGTGATTAGCCCATTTCTATCCAAACCACCATTCTCAATCAGTTTTTTGGCTATATCTCTTGAGGACACTGCTCAATTTATGGGCCCCCTTCCCTGTGATGCAGTCACGTGTAGTAGGTTTCTTTGTACAGACAACACAAAAAAACCCAAAAATATGATTTAAATCTGTGGCCTCCTTAAATGTGGCCCCGGGTGAGTAAGGGAGTGGTCCATGTGGCCTCTTCTACCCCCCCACCCGCAGTGAGAATGGCTGCTATAAACCTTTCTTATCCACCTATCTATCTAAATGCTGTTTGAATATTACAATTGTCCCTGTTTTCCACCACTTCCACTGGCTGCTTGTTCCATATACCCACCACTCTCCGTAGGAAGAAGGAAAAAGGTACTCTTCAGGACCATTTTACCTTAAATCTATGCCATCTAGTTTTGGATTCGCCAGTTCTATGCTCTATGGAAAAAGATTGTGACTATTTAAGTTATCTATGTCCCTCACAATATTAGAAATGTCTATAAAGTCCCCTCTTAGCCTTTACTCCAGGAATCTCAGGAGGCTATGGGTGGGGGAGAGAGTTACTTTATAGACAAACCTTTTGTATCTTCTGGCTCTCCATTCCATAGGATGATGATGGTTCCTTTCAGTCAGTTTGTGGGGTTTGATATCTGCATCCTGGAGTGAATGTACATTGCGAGGACCGGTGCTGCGAGAATACCCCACTCCTCAGAAAGGAACAGCATGTGTGTGAATGGATTTTGGTGAGTAGGGGGTTGCACAGGTCCAGACCCACCTTCTCGACATCCCCTCCTGGATCCAGCAGCATGGTAAGGTCCAAGATGGCTGGGGGAAGTTCTGTTGCAGTGAATGACCAGACCAAGTTCAACGCAAGGGAGGCCCTTTCCGTGCTTTTTGGCTGTTTAACCTATGAGAGAGGTTGTCCGCTCTTTGACGGGTCTTGTTTTCAACCTTCATGGTGTCTAGCCACGTTCTGTACCAGGCAAGCATGGTGAGTGAGCCGGTTTAGTCACCAATCCCTGATCATGTGACAGGAAGTACTGGGTTACATGGTACCAGTAGCACTCAGTACATCAGGATTGTCCAGGTGAAGAAAGCTGACCTATAGTTGGTTAGATTTGGAGTTTGCAGCACAAGTAGGTTTGAACATCTGTTACAGGGTCCTTGATTTGGGTGAAGTTTCTTGCCATAATGATGTCATCAGGTCTTTGGTTTAGATAGGACTGTGTACCATAATAAGATCAGTTGGTCATTGATTTCAGTGTTAAAGAGCAGTTTCCTTGGGCCAATGCCAAATGCTGCATTTTCCTCCAAATTCATCAGACAATTTACAATTATTCACCAGTGTTTGATCAAGTTTCCTTAATTGTCGTGCACACAGAATTTATTTCTTTTGTTTGCCCTGTGGAGGCACAAAAAGAAGGGCCATCAGTCCAGACGCACTCTCAAGACGAGCAAAAGGAAGTCCCTTCAGAGACATGTTGCTCGTGCATCTCACCACCTCCTTCGATGCCACTGCCTCCTGTGCCTCTGTAGCTGCCCGACCACTTGTCCGGTCCAGCGATGATCCAGGCATCCAAGTCATCATCCTCAGCCCCTGGTTCTGAACCCTCAAAGTGATTAGGAAACTGTTGGTACTTGAGGTCCTTCAGGAGCTCTACTCGCCATCAGCACCCTCATGATGCCCAGTCCCGGTACCTTGTTCTCAGAAATGAGTTGCCAACACCCTGTGATCTGGTGTGAGTCCTTCAGTCGCTAAACTCATGCAGGTCCTCTCCCAACTTTCCTCTCCGTAAAGTGGGTGGGGAGGTGGTGTTTGGGGCCCTGCACCAATCCACTGCTTCCCTGGAGCTTATAACCCTTCTGGGCTGCTGAATGTGGGCATCAGACCTCCTGTGTTCTTGGGTTTTTTAAAAAAAAGTCACTGGACAGACAGTTGGGACCTAGTGGAGGAGCACATCTCTGCTCCCCACAGTTCATGCCAGTGGTGCTGTCAGGCAATAGGACCCAGTGGGGGAGCACAGGTGGACCACATCTGATTCTCCTGGTTTACACCAGCGGCACCTTGAGACAGTAGGACACAGTGGACGAGCACAGGTAGACCATGTCTCTGTTCGTCATGGGTCACACCAATGATACTATTGCTATCTTGATTCCATTTGACTTTTCGTCGTTCTTGCAAATCATTGTTTTCCTCATCTCCCATTTCTGGATGTCAAGATGTCAAAAAGCAATTTGCAGTAGTTGTCTGATATTTAAAATTTAAATTTAGACATAGAGCATGGTTTCAGGCCCTTTTAACCCACGAGTCCATGCTGCCCAATTACACCCTATTGACCTACACCCCAGTATTTTTTGAAGGGTGGGAGGAAACCAGAGCACCAGAGGAAACTCATGCAGATATGGGGAGAACGTGCAAACTCCTTATGTACAATGGCAGACTCGAACCCTGGTGTAATAGCATTGTGCTAACCGTGTAACCCCAATTGTTTGCGAGTATTGGAATGATTTAATATTGTGAAGTATGATAGTCTCCTCGGCAATGCAGTCGTGGGTAGGGTTGTTGCTTAGCTTGGAGCAAAAGCCTAGGAAGCTTGAGCAGGTTTTGTAATGCGGCCTTCTGATTTTCTGACTGCACAACAATCCCACAGGATCCATGGAGCTCAGCAACAGTAATGTCATCATGTAGGAATGTAATTGAAGTATTCCTTTATACAGTAAATCAGGAAAGGAACAACTCAATTTTCAAGCTAATTGAAAAATCTTAATGGAGTGCTTTACAGGCATTGGAAAGTGTGCAATGTACAAGTTTAAATATTACAATATTATAAAGTTTAAAAATAAAAGCAGAAAGTGCTGGACAAATTCATCAGGTCACACAACATCTTCAGAGAAAGAAACCACTAACACCGCCTCCGTCTCCTTCACCAGAACTGAGGAAGAAACAATTTGGTGTAAGAAGGCAGGAGGGAGGATGGCATGCGGGGGTAAGGAAGGGTGAAATAATGGGGCAGCTCAGATTAAATGAAAACTTGCATCACATTGGCTATGTCACATGATGTTGTCTGTCAGTACAATAGGGGGATAGCAGGCAAAGATAGCCAGTTGTAACCGGAGGAGTTGAAAGCGATGTCGAGTCCTGCATCTGCAACGTGCTGAGATGGAAGTCCAGAGTTTACAATGGCTCTTGTCATAAGGGTCCCATGCAGGAAACCACAGTTAAGAGATTGGAGTGGGATGGGGAAATGAAGTGGCAGGCAGCTCAGAACTCATGGCCTTCTATTGCAGACTGAGCCCAGGTGCTCAGGGAAGTGATCACCAAGGTGGTGTCTGGTATGGCCCATGAATGTCTTCAAGAACTCAGGCAATTGTAAACCAGTACGTGTGGCTTTGAACATCACTAAACTGGCAATTGGCTTCCATGAACCAGAGCATCGAGCTTCAGATATTTCACAACAATGGCAATGCCAATGCTTAACATTCCAACATGCCAATTCAATTGATTCTTTCCAACCAGATGCCAATTACATTGACTATTCTAATCTCCATGATTTCCCCCCCATGTCTCTTCTCTCTTTCCTCTCTCTGCTCTTCCCCCCCCCCCCAGCCCATTCCCTTCCCCTTCCTATCATCGAGCTATTCTCTCCCCTGTCACTTCACAGCTTCTATTTATTGCTAAGTGCCTACTCCTCCCACATACAGCTCATGGAAGGATTTGTAGCGGAAAGATGCTTTTATTCAAATGCTCAGTAAATTGATTGCTTTTCCCTTTTCAAAGGATGCCTCACAGGAAGATGACAAGCCTCTTGATAATAGTTTCAGACTAAGTACATTTTTGGGGTTGCCTGAACTGAATTGAGTGTTTTCATTGAGTGAGAAACTATTTTTGATTTACTCAATAAGCAGCATTTATTTGTAATTCTTCCTCTTTGTACATGTCGTCCTTGGTCCTTTTCATACCTGGCTTTCTCTTTGATTGCAAACACAAAGCAAGCAAAAAATAGTTTATCAATGGCAATTCATTCAAAGCCTTAAGCAACAGACTTGCTCTTGTTCCTGAGATACCAGTGTACAAAAATGCATCAGAGTAGAATTTCTGGTTAGTGTGGTTGATGCGTTCGTGTCAGTGGAACATATCCAGCAACAGCTAAGCGCAAAACCACACGCTTTGCTGCTTCTATCCATGTTTCCTCAAGGTTCCGCTTTCCGAGTTATTCCCACGACAGAATTCCATCCCCTATCTTCTTTCTGCACCACTCTTTGTGTTGAAGAACTGAGATCCAGCTTCATCTCACTGGGTCTGTGCATAAACTTTAGTCAAGAGGGGTTTACAAATTGGATTGTAACATAAGTTTAACCTGAAAATTTGGCAGGTTATCTATCTTGTACAGGCCGATTGGTGAGTAGAATTTTTTTTAAAAAACTACCCGGGTTGGTCAACTACCTTGGAGTAGTCTTACTGTATAGCTGCTGCTGCTCAATTTGTAATCGATAGATGGCTGCCCGGGTGGAAGATGATGTCAATGTGTGCGTGCATCATTATTGACATGTTGGCGGGAGGCTCGAGTGTGAGCAGCTCTGGTTCTGTCGCTGTGATAATCAGCACGTGTCCATAAAGTGAATATAGGTCAGTTTTAGCAACTTCCGGCGGGGATTCCCCCGGTGACTTCTGGAGGGAGTGTGACAAGTCACACACCCGGCTCACCAATGGGGTGTGATCGCCTTTAAACTGATCAGTCGCCATTCAATCGGCCAATTTCAAGCCCAGTGTGTAAGGGCTGCAGGGGCCCCACTACACAAGTAGGAAACATGGGCCCCGAACAGCCCCAGTCTGTAAACCCCAAGAGGTATGTGTTGTTTTCCTTTCATCCTCCTCCCTTAAAATCAGGATCCTGGTAGCCACCTCCTTCACGGGTCTACGTCATTTTGCCACCCACAGTTTGGCACTGGACATTTTGGTGCCAACAGGCTACAATAATTTATTGACTACTTATACTTATTATGAAGTGAGTAGCAGCACTTCCAGCTGTCGTTTGGGACTTTGCACTCGGGACAGCAGCTGTAGCTCTATCATGTCATGGTAACCGACACGGCACTATAGGCGCTGGAGGCTTACCAGCACTTAGTGGTGAGTAAGCGGCAGACGGTGGGTAGGAACCTGTTGCTGAACTCTTTTGGGGTAGCGGAGGCTCGTGATCACTGATTTCCCCCTCCACCCAGTTCTTCCCCCGGTCCCCTTCACCTGGCCTCTCCAGCAATTTCAGGCATTGCTGCAATGCAGGGGTTCAGGCAGTAGCGGACAGTGAGTCGGGTGGGGAGCTGGGCCAGGGCCAAACTGTGGGTACCAAAATGTCTGAAGGGCTACAAATTGTTTTTTTTTGCCAAAATGTCCAATTCTGCTCCTTCACCCTCTCCCACGTCAACACCCACACCTTTTGCTGATTGTTCTCTCTCCCTCTCTTACTTTTGGTGTCATTCTGAACAATAGGAGGTGGTACCCACTCTGTTATTGACAAATTAGTCAAATTGACAAATATATATAAGTGAAAGCCTGAAAGGTAACCTTGACGAAGGGCCCAAAACGATGGTTACCCCTTTCCATCCTGTAGATGCTGCATGACCTACTGAGTTTCTCCAAAAGCTTTGTGTATTGCACAGCAAGCAACAAGAAGCTGGAGAACTCGCAGGGTCAGGCAGCATCTATGGATAGAAATGGTCAGACAATGTTTCGGTCTGGACGCCGCATTGAGATGAAAGTGGTGGAGAAGATGGGGAGGGGCTAATATGGTGTGGGATAGAAGGTGGAAGAATTGGAGAGACCAGTAGAGGGAGAAACCATTGGGTGGAGGTGGAGTAGAGCTTGGAGAGGTAAGTAAGAACAAGAGTAGATAAATAAGAGTGGGAAATGGTGGAATCAGAGTTGACTTGAAAAATCTATGATCATGCCTGTCCAGGAGGAATGTGTGTTATTCCTCAAATTTCTGTTTGGCCTCATCCTGGCCATGGATGAGGCAGAGGACAGATGTGTGCAAGGGAGTGGTGAAAGGAATTGAAATGGTTGGCTACTGGGAGTTTGAACTAAGATCCACAGACAGAGTGTAGCTGGTTGGTAAAGTGGTCACCCAGTATATGTTTTGCATCACAGACGTGGAATAGACTGCACTGAGTAGACTGAATGCAATGCATTGTGTTGTGCAGGTGAAGCATTGCCTCATCTTGGATCTCCTGAATGGAGGTGAGGGTGGAGATGTGAGAACAATTTGTGCACTTTTTGGAAGTGCTTTGGGGGTGGAGGTGAAGACCAGACTGAGGAGTCTTTGAGAGATTGATCCATGCGAAGAGCAGGTAGAAGATGGCTGCTGGTGGGATAGCCCTGAAGTTAGAAGCGATATCAGGAAAATGTGTTAGATGCAGAGACTGGTGCAGACTAGAGGGACTCTCCTTTTAACTTTGTTTGGGGGGGGTGAGGAGGGAAAGGGAAGGGAAGGTGAACATACAAGTGGTGGTGGAGTTACAGGCTTTAGAAAAATCACTGGTTTGACTAAAATGTAATAATTCTCTGGTGATGAGCAGAACTAATTACATTTAGTTTTTCTTGAGTGCATCCAAACATTTGCGTTTATTTGGAACGTGACAATTTCACAAAACCCTAAAGCATTTGATAGCTCATTGTTTTTTTTTGTTTTTTCTGAATGAAAAGATAATTTAGAAAACACGAAGACCCATGTTCAACACCAAAGAACTACGATAATGACGGTCTTATCTGCTTCTTTTGAGGATAGTGGTTGGGCCATACGTAAAGAATCAGGGCACCAGGGATATAGACATGCATTCATTTGAGTTTTACAGTTCAGAAACAGGCCCAACATTTGATGTCAACCATGTTGTCTACCCAAGTTCGTCTCACTAGCTTGCATCAACCCACATTCCTCCAATCTTTCCTTGCCATGTACTTGTCTGTATCATTTAAATGGTATAATTATACCCACCTCCACTATTTCCTCCTCTGACAGCTTGTTCCATAATCTCCACCATCTTCTGTGTGAAGGTGCCCTTCAGGTTCCTTTTAAATCTTTCCCCTCTCACCTTCAATCTATGCTCTCTAGTTGGAGAGCGCCAAGACTGATTATTTACCCTTCCCAATGCCCTTAGGGCAGGGGTGTCAAACTCAAATTCACGGAGGGCCAAAATTAAAAACTTGGACTAAGTCGAGGGCCGAACTAAATATTTATTGAAAATTTTCAACAACATCTGCATGTTTTCTCTTCTTTCAACATATGTAATGTTAAACTTTTTCTTATTAAAATAAATGTTTAATAATAGTTTTGGATAAACTCTTTCCAGAAGCATTAACAAATGAGAAATAAAATATTCAATAAATAATATTTCTCTATAGAGGATTTGTCAAATGTTGCTAGTGTGCTGTCGAATAGTAAAATCTGAGGGCTATTGAGAATGTGGGAGAATAACATGATTCCTGAAGCAATCCAATGGGTGACTGATTGTGGGCATGAACTCTAGCAGGGTTATTTGCCATGCCCTTTTTCCATTGGTACAGATATCCTTTGATTGACACACTTTTCAAGTTTTATGCCTAATGAGCTTGTATCCAGGTGCAGGACCATTTTTAACCAGGAATATATTTATCACTGTGACATGAAACGATTGGAAGATCGTTTTATCCTGAGATTAAAGTTCATAATCCTTACTCAAGCCTGTGTGCGGGAGGGCGGGGTTTGCGGCGATCGGGTTGGACGACAGTGCGGGGGCATCGGCTCTCGCTGCAGGGCGGCATCTCGGCGGATCAGCGGCCCCGTCACCGTGAGTCGCGGGTCGGCCTGCGGCAGGGAGGGGGAGTGGGCAACGGTCCTGGCGAGGTCAGGCCCGAGGCCTCCGGTTCCGGGCGCTGGGAAGCGGCCTTGGCTTCCCCTGACACCGGCCAGGCCCCAAAACCAGAGTCCACGGTGAGACCCTGCAGCGTAAACAGAGGAGGTGGGGGCGATTAGCGGGCTGACGCCAATGCATTCTGGGATTTGTTGTATTACTGTGCATGTGCTATACTGGCGTGGCGGCCAGCGGGCCACCTCTAATACATTTTTGAAATGATCTTGCGGGCCAAATATAATTATATCGCGGGCCAAAAGGGAGAAATGTCTCATCTTATTCTTACCCAAAACAGACCAGCACATTGTTTATGTTACCTGAAGATATAGCATCTCACTGGCAGACATTTTACAGGTCTGGTGTCACTGCATGTCAGCCTGAGACATCTATATAAAACAATGGCTTGGAATCGTCAGCCCTTTGAGCTAAGAGCCCAAATACCACAGCTGACGATCCTTATTAATTCATGAACTGGTTAAAGACATCATCCCTTTAGTCCCATGGCAACCCTGGCCTCCCCCATCAGAGAAATTCTTTGTCCCATCCACCTCCACAGTCCTTGCTGCTTAAATTTCCCTTTGTGTTCTCTCTTCCCCCTGATGAAGTGTGTTTCATCTGAAACATTAACTGTTTCTCTTTTACAGATGCTGCTTGATGCGCTGAATCTTTGTCTTTGTTGTTTTTTTTTTAAAGATTTGCAGCATCTGGAGTCTTTTTTTGTTTCTGGTTCCTTGGGAGATCAGACCATGCTGACTGCACAGTGGAGCTGGTGGCTATGTGGATGACACAACCCTTGAATAACAACTCATCCATGAGCTTTACAGGAAATGGAGTGCAATGCAGCTTGGCAGATGTGCCTGGACTGGTTAATGAACTCTTGATCTCACCCTCTTGAACCCAGGGTTGCCGAGAGTGAATCAAGCAAGCAATACAATATAACCTCTGGTGCTGTCCCTTTAAACTACTGTACCTCTAATAGGGTATGGCCACGGGGATAAGCTGGTTGGAGAGTCGATGAGGGGAGTTGGTGTCAGCAATCCGAACTCTTTGACTCAAAAGGCCGAAAATTCCAGGCAGCTGCTTTGAACAAATATTTCAAATGTGACCTTGTTTTTCTATTTCCCAGTTGTGGTTGACCTGCCAAGCCTTCACAGCACTTTATTTTTACTTTGGATTTCTGCATCTTCAAATAAAAAAAAATCCTCTGCTGATGTCTGAGCAAATTTTAGAAAAATGGAGGGAATCTTTGAAGATTTGACAGGAAGACCACTTCTATTGGGGAGGGGGGGGGGGGCCTGATGACTGCGCAATCTGACTGTTCTGAAGTGAAACGGAATGGTCTGGTTGGGAAAGATACTTGCCTGCTGAGGATTTTCCCCCGCTTGCTGACCGTGTATGGGGCAGCTAGCTTGTTCGAGATGCGAACTGTCGGTTGTGATGCAACGATTACAAAATGATGGGCAATTTCAGTTCAGCAGGCCAATTAGATTTGCCCCAAACCGAGATGGAGTATTACTGTAATTGTGCTCTTACCCCTGCTCATGCAGCCTCTATGTCCCCTCCCCCTCAAAAGAAGCAGATGAAATCATTATCAATGAAGTGTCATGATCGAAAACATCCATGGTTTTTACACAACCGCTGCGATAATTTACCGTTGACAATATTCACACTTCCCTTCCGGAGTGACTGTTCACACAGGAAGGACATATACCTGAGTTGGGGTGTTTTCGTAGGCTAGACGTGGGTCGACGTTGACCATGATGATGTACAGTGTCACTGTTGATGTCGTCAGTGACGTCATTCATCTCTGTCCAAAAAAAGCCTCCAGACAGAAGAGAAAAATGGCTTTCGATCCACAGATTGTTAAAGTTAGCAGCAATTATGCATAGCATTACTCCAACGAACCTCAATATCATGCATGCACATTTAAAATCCCGCATGGAAGTGTCACGAGCTGAATGTGTCATCATGCGTTATGTGTGTTGTATTCAATAGCTCATTGTTGTGGGCTGCATGCAGTTCAGTTGAGATTGCAGACGGTCCACAAAAATAGTCTAGGGCTACCGCAGGAAAAATTCAGAATGGGAATGAGTCGCTCATTTCTGTTCCAACAGCCTGAGTTGCGGGAAATTTGTGAAAATTTACCGTTAGGCAGCAGCTGTGTAAAAAGTATAATTGACTGACTTTCTCTCCACAGATGCTGCCTGGCCCATTGTCTAGCTTCCCATTTTTTGCACAAGATTTGTAGCTTTTGTGCCTCTTTAAATGATTATTATCATTATTAAAATAGATCTGCTGGTGGAACTCAGTGGGTCAAGCAGCATTGGTGGGAGAAAATGAACGGTAAAGGTAAAATTAGTGTCACCTAATACTACATTTAGAATGTAACATACATGAAATTCTTTACCTTAAGGCAGAGAATCACCACTTGTCCAGTGCCCCTCACAGAAATAAGGCACCAGAGAAGAACGAACTCCCAACCCCTGGTTTACAAGAGCAGTATTCTAACCACTGAGCTATGGGAGGCCATAACTCTTCATCAAGACTGAGAACGAAGAGGGGAGATGGGGGTTTGTATAATGAGGACTGGGTGGGAGAGGTTGAACAGGGCTCAGTCGAGGATTGGCGAACCTGAAAGAGGGGAAGGGTGACATACTGGTTATCTCCCCTCTGTGTTCTTGGTCTTAATGAAGGGTTTTGACCTGAAATGTTAAACATTCTTTTTATCCCTTCGATGTTGATCGACCTACTGAGTTCTTCCATCAGTTTTTTTTTGGCTTCACTTTCTAACATCTGCACTCTTTCCTGTATCCCTCATTATTCTTTTAACCTCTGGTAGGAGGTGTAAAAACCCAGAATCAATCGTCGAGCAGTTGGAACAAGTGGAAGTTCTTTACTCAGAGAGTGGTGGGAGTGTGGAATGAGCTGCCATCTGATGTGAATGCGAACTGGATATTGTGTTTTAAGAATAAATTGAATGGAAGAGGACTAGGGGTTATGGAATAGGAGCAGGTCAATGGGACATGTGAGATGATGGTCGGCATAGAGTAGAGGGGCTGAATGGCCTGTTTTCTGTGCTGTAACGTTCTATGGTTGTGAGTCCAGCAGATCACCTGGACCGAATAAATAGTGATGTGATTGTCACATGGTCTTTGTGGTTGCATTCATGTGCTGGAAACGTGCACCATTGATTGTTTTTTTTTGTGCTATTTTTGGCAAAAGGATAAGGTGTGAAAGTTTCCTTGTCAGTGAGTGATGGTAGTTGTTAAGTAAATGCAAATGTGTGTGCGGTCGGTGTGAGGTTGCAAAAACTGCTCGTTGCTGGTATATTCTCTAATTGAATCAGACCCATTTTGCCTTGGCTCTGTGGGAGGACATCATTCGGTCGTCCTTATGGGAAAATAATTAGGTGGAATTGGGTATCACTTGTTGGCTATTTCTGTTTGCTGAGCTGTTTGAGAACTGATTGCACTGCTGTCACCAAGAAGCCAGGGTAAGAGTGGCATATTTCCATCCCTGAGGGGGCAACAGATTGGGTTTTTTTTCCAAAAACTTGATAACTAGTTGGTGTTCATTACTTGATGGCATTTGATTCGAGTCTCTGGATTAATGTTTTTGGAACTTAATGCTGATACTGCATCACTATCATTGATTTTGCCTCTTGAATGTGTTTGTAGACACATTGTCTGAGTGTGGTGTATAGTGAGAATCATTTGGTTACCCCAGCATCTGCAGATTTTGTTGTTTAAAGCCACTGTTGTTATGCCTTCTGCACAATATTTTGTGCACACATCTTGTCAATTTTGACAATTTTAGTACATTTAAAAAAAACATGTACTGAATGTTTACAAAATTAAAGATCTGTGTTTAGCTATTGTTTTATTTAATGCATTTTGCGTAGTCATGATCAATATTTGTCTTGAGTGCCTTCTGAAGGCTTTTAAATTGAGATGTGATCAGGTTTCCCATTGGAGATGTGCTGATAATGGACCAGAGCAACATTTTCTTCCTGCTTCATTGTATTTCCTGCCTCTCTGGGGGGGTTTTGTCTCCGATCAAATGGGTTTGAAATTGAGCAGAATTTTATTGATTAGGTCCATTTGTGAATGTGTTTAGAAGGTATGTGGCTCTTATTTGAATGTGATAGGCAATGGAAATCGATTGTTGTAGGTCCCTGGAGGAATTAGGAGCTTGCTCTACCTTGGAATGGACTTGTGGCCAATATACCACATTCCCACAGGCTCTTCCATCCACTTTGACACTTTTTATGCATTATAAATTTATCTCCTTCTGAAAAAAATATCCAGTGATTTGGCCTCCATGGCTCTCTGTAATAAGTTCCCAGGTTCACCTCCTCTGATGAGTTCCAAATCTCTTGTGCCATAACTTGAGACAGTGACCCCTGGTTCTAGGCACTTTAGCTAGGGGAAATGCCTCCCCACATCCATTCTGTGTAGCCCTGCCAGAATTTTCACTCTGAAGTAAGTGTTTTTTTGTGTAGTGTGTGTAAGTGTAATACTCACTAGCATTTGAGGATCGTTAAGAACGGGGAATATTATGTTGTTTTTATTTGTGGCACTGAGTTCTGAGCAATGAAATCTGTCTTCTATGAGTTTGCCTATGCATTAGGTAGGTTGGACCAGTGGCACCTATTCGTATACCTTTACAGAGGAAACAAAGATAAACTAATTTTGTGTATTTGTATAGATTGACACTGAAGGAACCTTGAACATTGACGGAGCAATAATTGTGACCTGGGTGTTTGTTTCAGCTTGTGCTTGTTCACACAACATTTGGTGCTTAAAAGTATTTAGATGCAAAAGATACCCAGCAACAACCAGTTGGTAGGTGTATCAGAAGAGTTGGCACAGGTAACATTCATCATTTGACCAACACTGAAACTGCTTTGTTGTTTATGGGACCTGACAGTCCTTCCTCCATTACAATAGTGGCTTCACTGAAGGCGTAAAATTGGCTCGAAATCACTTGGCAATACACAAATGTGCTGAAGAGGTTCAGCAGGCCATGCAGCATCCATGGGAAGTAAATGTTTTGGGTCTGGGTCCTTTGGGTTAGGGTTACCTTTAAGGGTCCAAGCCTGAAATGTTGTTTACCCTTATTTATTCTGAATGCTATGTGACCTGCTGAGTTTCTCTGGCACGTTTGTGCACTGCCCTTAACCCCAGCATCTGGAGATTTTCTTGTTTCACTTGGATCTCCTAAGCTAATAGAAAGTTCTTTCATCACATTGCTTCCTATGTGGATGATGTAACCCTCATTGATGAAAACCCTTGTGGATGGAAACATTTGGATCTTAAAATAATTCAGCTGTGCAATCACGTCGTGGGAGCCTCTTGGCTTTTCGTCCATGTATGACATTAAATATCCTGGCCAAACTGGTGTACACAATTAAAGGAGATGCTTGCCCGACATTTTGAGGGAGACCTATTATCATCCATTGTTTGAGTCATTGTCCTACCTCTAGTGTTTAATGTTTCCTGCAGGTGAATGGTCAATATGTTAGGCCTGTCAGAAGAGAAGCGATCAAAAAGAGTTTCTTTCCGATGAAGAGGCAAGATCATTCTTGAGGCGTGGATACTCCAGTTTGTGTCGTAGAATATCACAAGGAAAAGAACCATTTATCTGACAATGGTATTGAAAGGAAAATGCATTTCTATGTGATAGCAAACCACAAGATTGAAATCATTTTATTCTATTGATGTCGGACATTTTCACCTGTCCTGCAATGGTCTTGGATTGCAGGTGTCTGAGTCATGACCGAGCCCTCTTTATGTGTGATTTTTGAACTGCTTACAGCCAGATGCTTGAACATTTTGGTAGTTCTGCAAGCAACTGTTGTCTGTTAGGCCATTCTCAACCTTTTTTTGGCTGTGGCTCCCTTCCCTGTAACTCTGCTCAAAATTTATGGCATCCTTCCCTGTAAAACAGTTAAGTTCAGTTGGTTTCTTCCACACTTTTCACATAGCAACAGCATTTAAAAAAAAAAAGAATTATTTATTTCAGTCCGTGTTCTCCCTTGAATGTGTTGTGAGAATGGCCTGTCCAATTACTTGTTCCAGTTCCTTCTCTTAACACTTCGATTGACTGAGAGGTTACATACAGGAAGAAGTAAGTTTGTACAGTGTTCCTCCATAATCTATTGGTATAAAATAACAATGACCATTTAATCAACACCGCTAATGGGACAAAATGTTTCCACACAGGATTGAAAGTGAACCAAAAAAAAGACAAATCAGCAAATATGTGGTCAAGAAGTGGGCTTTCTATAATGTATTAGATGAGGAAAGAGTGACTGTAAAATTAAAGGAGAATAATACAGACATTTGAGCCAAGCAGGTGAAGACATGTCTGCTGCAGGTTCAGAGGTACCCAAATTTTAAGAGCACAAAGATCTTGTATGATGATTCTCATTCATTAATGGAAAATAAATGTCACCAAGACCAAGGAGCGTAGTGTTGATTTAGGGTGGGAGGGCTGAGGGAACATGCACCTGTCTGCATTGATGGAATGCAGGTGAAGAGGGTGTGTTCGTGTTCTGGGGAGTCCATAATATCAGAAGATCTTTGGAGCCGGCACACACCAATGCCTCCAGTTTCTGAGATTTAGCATGTTGTCGAATTCTCCATCCACACTTCTCCATGTGAACTGTGGAAAGTATACTGACTGGTACATGACAGCCCGGTTTATAAGTTAGAGAACCCAGGAGCACTGAAGGCTACAGAAGGTAGCAGACACAACCAGGTCTATCGCAGGCTCTGGCCTCCCAACCATTGAAGACATCTTCAAGCTGCCTCAAGAAGGAAGCTAACATCATAAAGGACCCCCATCACCCTGATTGCGACCTCTTCTCGCTGCTACCTTCAGAAGGAAGATACATTAGCCTGAAGTCCAGTACCTCTAGATTCAAGATCATTCTTTCTGATGGCTATCAAGTTTTTTTATCTTGCTCTGTGAATATTTATTATTTATCTTTTGAATTTATTATCTCAATTTAATTAATGTATCAGGTATATGTTGTTCAGCTGCAGCAGGTAAGAATATGTTCAATGTATATCAAGAAAATGCAGATGAACTGGGGAAACAGTGAAGAAATTGGCTTCTCTCCTTGTAGTCGTGGAGCTTTGCATTCCTTTTCCATTCCATATTCCTGAGTGCAAAATCAAGGCCAATGTTTGAGAGCGGATGCTGCACTCTTGAACGTCCAATTTCTGGACACTGTTTTAAGCCAGTTGATATTCCCAGCTGGGTGGAAAGGTGCCAGTGAAGAAGAGCAATCTCATTATTCCCTGGTATCCTAGCCAACATTATGCCCCAGCAAAGTTCTCTGAAACCGATATCCTCTTGTCGCTGTGAGCTTGCTGTTTGTTGGACCTTGGTCTGCATGAGCTGGCTGCCATCTTCACCTTTGAGAACAGATGAAACCTTTCATTTTATTAGTTGCAAGGGGCTATTGGGGATGCCTTGGGGTTGAATATGATGCTGGACAAACCTGTGACTCTTCACTCTTTTCTGCTTGCTGAAGGTCATGATGCTTCTCTCAAATACTGTGGTGTCTTCAAGTCTGTCCAGAATTGAGGAAAGTTAAACTGGGACATCTAGGGGAAAAACTCAGCAGGTCCCTTAGTGTCCATAGGTGATAACGATATATAACCAATGTTTCAGGCCTGACCCCTTTGTCAAGGTATGAGCCAAAACCAAGCAGGGGATGCCTGAATAAAAAGGCTGGGGGTTAGGGGGGGAAAGCTGGTTGGGGAGGAGGGAAGAAGGGGCAGTGGGAGGAGCACAGGCCAACAGCCAAGATGAATGTGGATAGGAGAGCAGGAGAGAAAAGCCAATAATTGATTGGGGGAAGGGTGTAGCTCTGTGAATACCGAGCTGGAGGAAAGGAGACAGAGGGATAGGGAAAGAGATGGATGGGAGAGGGGGTTGACAATAGAAACCAGAGCAGTCGATATTAATGCTATCTGGTTAGAGTGTGCCCAATTGAAAAGTGAGGTGTACTTGTCACCACAAGAGTGCAATAAGTACAGAAATGAAGCAGCAAAGAGGCATTCTTGGTCATTTGGTAATTGGGATTCATATCTAGCTCAGTTGGCAACATCTGCTTCCTAAAGAACTGTGTGGGATTGTTTCAGTTATAATTCTTGTGGGGATTTTGCAGTTTGCTGAAATATTTTGATTGTTCAGCTGTAAATGTACTGTAATCGTTCAAAGCAGCAGGATATCTATTCAAGTGCAACCTATACAGCGGAATGTTTCCATGATTAACTTGTTGGCTGTCTAGGCTGTGCAGAGAATATTATTTTCTTTTGAAATGGCAACTTGATTCTGTGTGGCCAGAGCAGGCAGGTTTTGATCCAGTAAAACTGTTGTAGATAAGACTGAACGTGTGGATCCTTGTACATGAGCTCATTGTAATTGCCCATGGGGTCTGCTCATCTGAAGCAACTTTCTGAAAAGTTTTGCACACAGAAAGGTTCCATCGGATCCCTCGAGTAAATATGAGAGAAACTATTGCACAATTTGGAAGAGGATCAGGGAAAGTCTCCTCTGTGTTTCAAAGCATAACCATCAACCTTGAATTAGCTGGTGATTGGAGATATACAATGCAGAAAGAGGCCATTTGTCCCACTGAGTCTATGGTGACCATCAAGCACCCATTCACTCTAACCCATATGACAATCCTATTTTATTCCCTCCACATTCCCATTGACTCCTCAGGTTCTAGCATGCACCTCTAGTGCAGTGATATGGGTGGCAAGGCTGGCGTAGTGGTTAGCATAATGCTATTATGGCACCAGCGACCCCGCATTCAAATCTGACACTCTTCCTATGGAGTTTCTAATTGTGTCTGCATGGGTTTCCTCCAGGTGCTCTGGTTTCTCTCACATTTGAAATGTACAGGGTTGAGAGGTTAATTTATGTGTTTGAGGGCACAGGCCAGAAGAGCCTGTTACTGTGCTGTATGTCAAAATTGAATTCCTGACCTCCAGGGTATTTGTGTGTAGTCTGTATGTTCTAACGTCGAAGTACTCGAGATGGCAGAGGCCGACAGCATCGAGTCCACGCTGCTGAAGATCCAGCTGCGTTGGGTGGGTCACGTCTCCAGAATGGAGGACCATCGCCTTCCCAAGATCGTGTTATATGGCGAGCTCTCCACTGGCCACCGTGACAGAGGTGCACCAAAGAAGAGGTACAAGGACTGCCTAAAGAAATCTCTTGGTGCCTGCCACATTGACCACTGCCAGTGGGCTGATATCGCCTCAAACCGTACATCTTGGCGCCTCACAGTTCGGTGGGCAGCAACCTCCTTTGAAGAAGACCGCAGAGCCCACCTCACTGACAAAAGACAAAGGAGGAAAAACCCAACACCCAACCCCAACCAACCAATTTTCCCCTGCAACCGCTGCAACCGTGTCTGCCTGTCCCGCATCGGACTTGTCAGCCACAAACGAGCCTGCAGCTGACGTAGACATTTACCCCTCCCATAAATCTTCGTCCGCGAAGCCAAGCCAAAGAAAGAAGAAGTATGTTCTCCCAGCAATCATTTGGGGTCCCTCCAGGTTACGTCTCCTTTCCCAAGGATGGGCAGAGAAGTTACCTCTTGGAAACATTGGATTTGACTCTGTGAGTGGCAATGAGTCAGAAAATTGCAAACGCAAACCCCAGAGGACTGAAGGTAGTGGCACTCTGTACAACTTCAAGTGGGTTTACAGAAAGAACCCCATTGCTTAGAACAAGCACTGAGAAAAGAAACTTGCCCAGTCTTCAGAAAAGGTTGCCCATCGACCAACATCGTTCCAGAACTCATCTATTCATTATGTGAGTTTGCTGTCCACAACTTGGCTCCTTCATTCTGACAGTGACATTCCTGTTCTGGGACATCCTCAGATTCTAACCAGCAGCTTGATGAAATGAAAACTCTCAGCATTTTCCTTTGCAATACACAAACGTGCTCAAGAAACTCAGCAAGCCACGCAGCATCTAGAGAAAGTAAAAGGTAAACAATGTTCTGGGCCTGAGGTGTGAGCAAAAAGCAGGCAGGCACCTGAATACAAAAGTGGAGGGAAGGAACAGGAATATAGGCCAACAGGTTCGACTGAGTTCCTGTGGATGCAGATGGAAGTGAAAAAAATGCTGAGAAGTGATGTGGGGAAGGGGTAGCTCTCTGAATGGAGAGTGGAGGGGGTGGGGATAGGAAATCCCCACCCCCTCTTGGGGAGGGTTTAATAGAAACTGGAGAAGTTGATGTTAATGCTGTCTGGTTGGAGAGTGCCCAGACAGAATATAAGGTGTTGTTATTCCAGTTTGCGGGTTGCCTTGGTTTGGCAGTGCCTGAGGTCATCGGTGGTGTATGCATTTAAAGTGGTTGGCCACTGTGAGGCCCCTGTTCTTGCAGCAGACAGAGCAAAGGTGTTTATTGAAATTATCTCCCAGAATGCTTCATGTCTCACTGATGTAGAGGAGGCCACAACGGGAGAACCGGATGCAGTAGATGACTCCTCGAGATTCACATTTGGAATGACTGTTTGGGGCCCCAAATGGTGGGGAGGGTGGAGGTCTGGGCATAAGTGTAGCATTCCTTGTGGTCACCAGGGTAGGTTCCAAGGGGATAATTGATGGGAAGAGATCCGCTTTTCGCAGGGGCCATCTCCTCCAGCATTCCCTCGTCCTCTCATCCTTCTCCACTAATCACAGACTTCCCTGTTCGACAATCTTCTTTCCTTTCTTGAAAATGAGCAGCAAACCTTTTGCAACTCCTTTGTTCCAAGCTGTGTTGGACGTGAAAACTCTGCTAAAGAAACCCAGCGTTTATTTTTAAGTTCTACATGTGCAGCACTTCAGTTGCTGTGTCATCATTGTCTTGACGACAGGCCCAGTCTCTTTCCTGCTTGAGGGCCAGTGCTGACCAGTACATTTTTCTGAAACTACTTCTTAAATTTATAATGAGGAACACCGTGCAATGTAAAATGAAGGCACTAACAATTTAGGAAATATTCAACCTGGAATGTCTGAGGTACACAAAATTTGAAATGTTCTCTATTCTTTTCTCCTTCATTCTAAATCTGATCGGGTTCAATCCAGCCCATTGCCGTGGCCTGCAGTTAGCGAGGCGCAATAGAAATAGAGCTACTAGCAAATTGTTGGAATTTGGAATTGGACAGCAAAAGGAACTCAGTTGGCCCAAAGAATCATAGAAACATAGAAAATAGGTGCAGGAGTAGGCCATTTGGCCCCTCAAGCCTACACTGCCATTCAACATGATCATGGCTGATCAGTACCCGGTTCCTGCCTTCTCCCCATACCCCCTAATCCCCTTAGCCACGAGGGCCAAATCTAACCTTCTCTTAAATATTGACAAGGAACAGGCCTCAACTACTTCATGTGGAAAAGAATTCCCCACCACTCTCTGTGAGACGAAAATTTTCCTCATCTCAGTCCTAAAAACTTCCTCCTTATCCTTAAACCGTGACCCCTGGTTCTAGTTTATCCCAGCATTGGAAACCACCTTCCTGCATCTAGTCTGTCTAAACCCTTAAGAATCTTTATGTTTCTATAAGATCCCCCCTCAATCTTCTAAATTTCAGAGAATACAAACCTAGTCTATCTAACCATTCTTCATATGTAAGTTCTTCCATCCCTGGTATCAGCCTAGTGAATCTTCTCTGCACTCCCTCCATGGCAAGGATGTTCTTCCTCAGATTTTTTTTTTGTATGCACACTGTTAGCTCCTCGGCCACATCAATTGAGCTGAAATGGCAACCTCCAGTTTTGGCAGAACGGAATGGTTTAATCACTAAATATGTTGTGTTGTACAGAGATATCAACAGCCCAAACAATCCTATCGAGTTCTCTGTGGCTTCACCTGAGACAACTTTGAAGCTTGTCAACCTAAAACCAGACACCACTTATGATATCAGAGTGCGAGCTCATACAAGTAAAGGACCTGGTCCATATATTCCTAGTGTTCAATTCCGGACACTGCCGCTAGATCCAGGTAGGATTTGTCTATTTGTGTCCTCCTTGATGCAGGTAGGTGATGATATTAGTGAGCTGGGTCTCAAGATTACACATTATATCTCACTTCTTTGCACCAACTTTGAAGGTAATGTTCTTGAGTCTTAATTTACTTTGGGACTTCCATCCTCAAGTAGCTGCAATCCGTTGAGACTGCTTAATGTTTATAAAGGTAAGTTTTAGTCGATAAGATTTTCGGAGATCCAAGTTGATGACCATGAATCAGAAAGCAGGATGGAGGTCAAGAATCTGGTTGTGTGGTGCCAGGACAACAATCTTGCTTTCAATTTCAGTAAGATTCCACCTGCATTGAATTCGACCATCGTTATTGAATGAAGATCTACTGGGACCAATGCCTGAAGAGGGCGCACAAAATCAGTGAACCGGTGCGGACTCGAAAGGCCAACGTGGCCTGTTTCCGCACCGTACATGGTTATATGGTTTCAAACCATTACGCATTTATTTTTGCTATAAGAAGTCTCTGGGTTACGACAAGGTTCTGTACCTGAGAATAGAACATTGGAATACTGCATTCAGTTCTAGTCAACCCATTACAGGAAAGATGTGGTTGCTGTCGAGAGGGTGCTGCCTGGATGGGAGAGCATGCTTTATGAGGATAGATTGAATGAACGGTCTTTTCCCCTTGGAGTGAAAGAGAATGTGGTGTGACCTGAGTAGGTGTACATGATGATGAGATGTTGATTGGCTGAAATGGTTAATAGGAGCTGTGGTTTTAAGCTGCTTGGGAGTAAGTACACAGAGAGTGGTGGGTGCATGGAACATGCTGCCAGCAGTGGTGTAGGAGGCAGGTACAATAGGATCTTTTGAGGGACTATTAGATGGAACTGAAAAATGGAGGGTTATGCAGTTAGGAAGTTCTAGGCAATTGTTAGAACAGGTTATTAGGTTGGTACTGTGAGACGAAGAGCCTGTACAGTGCTGTAGATTTCTATTTTCTATGTACTAACTGTCTAACCTGACCTGTTTCTAAGTCAGAAATGAACAAAAACAAGTCTGTGGGGAGGGGATCGTAGAACCAGCTGCTGCAGGAGAACAAGGAGGTGTGGGAAGAATGGCCTCCACCCAACCTCAGAGACTCATTGAGTGGGTCCCAGCTCTTGATTGTTGCAGTTCTGATTGGGGAGAGAAGGCACAGGGAAATGCCTCATTCCCACCCTGCAGAAGGTGCCAGCAAATCCATCCTTTTGTCCTCATCTATCCTGCCATTTTCCCAAACACATGTTGGTCTTCACAGGCCGTCCATATGTTGGGTGTTCATATCCCAGGCATGAGCTTCACTCACTTCCTCAGAACTCCCCATGAACATTAAATTTCTTGGAAACCTCCCCTGCTGTGAGAGGAACCATTCTTGTCTTTCCATGACATTGCACTCTTGCCTTATGACTCCACTCTGGCATTGATATTTTTTTTGAGCTGACTTTTAAAACATTTTCAATTAAAATGCAAGCTTTTTTTCCCCCAAGACATTGTGTCCATTGGTGAAATTTGGTTGCAGGAGAGGCAGGATTTGCAGCAAAATATTTTGGGCTTCCTTTGCTTTTAACACCACAAAACAGAGGGATGAAAGGGGGAGGAGTGGCATTGCTCGTCAGGGAAAATATTACAGCTGTGCTCAGGCAGGACAGACCAGAGGGCTCATTACTGAGGCTATATGGGTGGAGCTGAGGAACGGGAAAAGTGTGACCACACTCATGGGGTTGTACTATAGACCGCCCAATAATCAATAATTGGAAGAGCAAATCTGCAGAGAGATAGCAGACAGCTGCAGGAAACACAAGGCTGTGAAAGTAGGTTTTAATTTTCCACATATTGACTGGGACTCCCATACACTTAAAAGAGCTGGATGGCTTGGAGTTTGTCAAATGTGTTCATGAAACTTTTCTAAATCAATATATAGAGGTACCAACTAGAGAGAGTGCAATACTGGATCTCCCATTCGGGAATGAGACCAGACAGGTGACAGAGTATGTGTAGGGGAAAATTTTGGGTCCAGTGATCATAATGCCATTAGTGTCATTAATTATGGAGAAGGATAGGTCTTGGTCTCTGGTTGAGATTCTAAATTGGAGAAAGGCTAATTTTGATGAAATGAGGAAGGATCTAGAATATGTGGATTGGGATGTTGTTTTCAGGCAGGATGTGTGAGGTAAGTGGAAGACCTTCAAAGGTGAAATTTCGAGAGTACAGAGTTTGAATGTTCCTGTCAGGATCAAGAGCAAGGTTAGAAGGCACGGGGAACCTTGGTTTTTGATGGATATTGGGGATCCGGTTTGGAAGAAGATGTATGGTAGGAAAAGACAACATGGAGCAAATAAGGTACTTGAAGAGTATTTCTTTTTAAATGCAAAAAAAACCTCAAGAAAGAAATCAAGAAGGCAAAAAGAAAGACATGAGGTTGTTTTGACAGACAATGTGAGGGAAAATCCTAAGCATTTCTTCAGGTATATTGAGAGCAGAAGGATGGTAATAGACAAAATTGGTACCCTTGAAGATCAGTGTGGTCAGCTTTATAAGGAGCTGAAAGAGATAGGGGAGATCTTAAATGGGTTTTTTTTTCAGGGAACAGGCACAGAGTTGTGGTAAGTAAGGAAAACAAGCAGTGAGATCATGGAACCTATGCAGATTAAAGAGGAGGAAGTGCTTGCTGTCTTAAAGCAAATAAGAATGGATAAATCCCTTGGGCCTGACAAGATATTCACTCGGATCTTGAGGGGGTCTGGCAATGATATTTAAAATGTCTTTAGCCACGGGAATAGTGCTGGAGGGTAGCTCATCTTGTTCTGTTGTTTAAAATAGACTCCTAAAGTAACCCTGGATATTATAGGCCTGCAAGCCTGACGTCAGTAGTAGGTAAATTATTGGAAAGTGTTCTAAGAGATTAGATATACAGTTATATGGATAGCCATGATCAGGGATAGTCAACATGGCTTTGTGTGTGGTAGGTTGTGTTTAACCAATCTTATAGAGTTTTTCTAGGAGGTTACTAGGAAGGAAAGATGAAGGAAAGGTTGTGGATGTTGTCTGCAAAGGTCTGTAAGGCCTTTGATAAGGTCTCGCATTGAAGGTTACTCAGGAAGTTTCAAACACTAGGTCTTCATAGTGAAGATGTGAACTGGATTCGACAATGGCTTGACTGGAGAAGCCAGAGATTAGTGGTGGATGATTACTTGTCAGACTGGAGGCCTGTGACTAGTCGTGTACCTAAGGGATCAGTGCTGGGACCATTGTTGTTTGTCATCTATATCAGTGATCTGGATGGTAATGTGGTAAGATTGGCAGCATTGTGGACAGTGAAGAAGATTTTCAAAGCTTGCAGACGGATTTAGGCCAGCTGTAAAAATGGGATAAAAATGGCAGATGGAATTTAATGCAGACAAGTGTGAGATATTGCACTTTGGAAGGACAAACCAATAAAGGACACAGATGGTAAATGGTAGGGCACTGAGGAGTGCGGCAGAACAGAGGGATCTGGGAATACCGATACATAATTCCCTGAAAGAGGCATCATAGGTGGATAGGGTTGTAAAGAGAGCTTTTGGCATAATGGCCTTCAATGTATTGAGTACAGGAGTTGGGATGTTATGTTAAAATTGTGTAAGACACCTGAGAGGCCAAATTTGGAGTATTGTGTGCAGTTTTGGTCACCTAACTACAGGAAAGATATAAAAAAAAGATACGCAGAGACATTTTACTCGGATGTTGCCTGGTCTTCAGAAACTGAGTACAGAATAAATGAAGCCAGCTTTGTGGAAGGTGCCCCCACACAGCACAATAGCTGGCTTTTCATTGTGTCCAATTGTGGATAGCTGAGAAGGTAAAATCTCTGGCTGTGAGTGTCAAGGAATCTGTGTAGATTTCAGTAATGCTGGACGCAGCCTTGTTGCAGTGAAGTTTTGTTTCCTTCTGCTGGTTTCTCATTCAGTCCGCAACATGATCAGTCAATTTTGAAGTAAAATAAACCAATGCCTGCTCAGCAAAGGGCAATACATGTGACCTGCTGTAATCCCGATCGGCCCTGAGGCTGACTTTTGGCATAAACACTTGGGGCGCATGTTGATTAGCTGCATACCATCAACCTGATTTTGATTCGCTGCTGTTACTGGGGTACATTAATCTTACTTTGAATCATGTCAGTAGTGTGAATGTTATGGAAGTGTTTATCAGGTTGATCATTTATTCATTGCTTAAAAATAGTACTAACTAGTTGAGGCTGCCAGTGTCAGAATTAGATCTGACTTTATCTCCAATTATCTGTCTTGCCCTTTACTTAAAATTAAATCTGAGCAGTGTGGTTCTTTTTGCCCACCATTCTCCTAATGAGAAGGATCTCTAAAGTGTCCTGATCTGAGGTCAGTGGATCCCTGTGTACATGTGCTTGCTGGTGGATTTGGATTGCAGCCTTGCAGCATCCATTGTTGTCGTCCTTCCACGTTACTCTTTGGAGATGCCTGCTAGGTGAACTGGGTTTGGAATTTATGCAGCACCTCCACTGGTGAGGTTGATATTGCCACCGAATCTGAGGCAGTTTCATTTACATTTACAAGTTGCTTAGGCAGGTTCACAGAGAGGAAGGGTTTGGAGACAGAAGGATGGGACTATCTCATGTATACACTTTGTTCAGCAGGGATGTTGGGCCCAAGGGCCTGTTTCTTTGCTTTATGACTATAAATTGTTTTCTGCAAATGGTTTAAAGTACTGTGTGCAGTGCTCACCTGATGAAGGAAGGATATCATTAAGTTGGAATGTGGAGAGATTCACTGGAATGATGTTGGGAGTGGAGGGCTTGATTTGTCATGAGAGATTGGATTGGATGGGTCTTCATTCGCTGAAGAACAGCAAACTGACTCTGAGGAGTGAGGGAGAGCAACCAGAGGAAATTATTGAAGCTGGCACAGTTTTGAGATTCAGAAGAAGACTGTTGGCTAGGTATTTGGATGAGGACATGGACCAATGCAGGTAAATGGGACTAGCTCAGAATGCCAGCTTTGTCTGAATGGATTTTAGTTGAATGGCCTGTTTTGTGCTGTGTGGGCCCTCTGGCTTCCTCAAGAGGAAGTGATTTCCGATAAATGATTAAAGACCATTTCAACCCCACCATCCTGACAGTTTAACAAAACAATAATGGAGTTGTTGGCCACGTTTAGCCAAAAGCCCAAAGTTGCTGATCTCTATCGCTTCTGCTCCATTTTGGCTCTGCCCAGATGACTCCTATGCAATTTTTTTCATTTGGAAAGAAACCTTCTTCCAACTGAGTGATTAAACACAGCTTGCTTACTCCAAGTCCTCAGTCAACTTATTTCATCGGGCACTTTGGAGATCGATGCCACTGGAATGGCATCTGTCACAGGATTTTCCTGTTTAGGAGATGATTAGCTGGGTTTTACTGAAGCATTTGAGGATGAATGTTAAAAGTGACCAGTCATGGAATGTATATATGTGTATGATACCAAGGATGCAGGAAAACTTGAAACAGTTTTCCTTTGTACATAGTTTTATTAATACATTGTGGTGGCCCACAGTCTACTCTGCAGGAAATGGCCATAGATAGTAGTGATCAAACTGACGACATATGAGCTGAGCGGCCCATTACCATAGGTCGCAACAGCAAAGGCTAAATCAGCCAGTCACCAGCAGCGGATCGCAGGCGGTCCAATCTGCGGCCGTCAGATCACAAGTCAGGCCCATGATGATGCGGCAGTCCACCTATAAAAGGTGGAGCAGATAGTCGAATAAACACTGTGTCGACTTCACTCTCTGAGAGCATCGTTCTTTGAGCAATAACCCTGAGCTATCACCCTAGCAGTGTGTTACATTTTGTTTTGTTGGCGGGGGGAGGGGGGGTGGATTGTATTGAACAAATGCAAGGTTTTCTGTTTATCCCGCTTGAATTTAAAGACTGGAGATTGGGGTTGGACAAGGCCACTGGAGCTATAAAGCAGCAGTTCTATCAGCTCTGTCATGATGCCCCCTAATTAACAAGACATGCTGATCATCATCAGCTGTGAAAACAGACACTATTCTACTAACCACCAGTTCATTGTGTTTCTCCACTGTCCTAACACAATAGCATTCCATTGCCTCCCTGAACTAGTTCACTTTGCATTGGAATAGCTCTTTCAGGAATAAAGTAAAAGTACTTGTGCTGTTTCACAGGAGCACAAAATAATTCAATATGATGCAATGCAAGGAGATTTTGTGATTAAAAGCCTGGTAAAAGAGTTGGGCATTTATGGAGATTCTTGAGGAAGAAGTTTGGAGAGGCAATTCCAGATCCATCGGGCTGAAGACTTGATTACCAATGGTGTGGTGGATGCTGTGGAGGTGAGGAATTGTAGGAGTGTCAGTACCTTGGGAAGGTGGTGCTAATCAATATTCCTTTATCATAACCAGTTTCTGGTTAGTTTTCTGCCAGTTGTTCTGTGGTTGAATACTTTCACCCAGTTTTGCATTTGATTGTCTGAATCACAGAGCAGCTGACCCTGGAATTTGTGAAAATGAAATTAAAAATATTACCCAGTGATGTGTCCAGTTCCTTCAACAATGATGCACCAATCTGTCCAAGAACATATCAGAGCTGCTTCTGGCTGAGCTTTGGAGTAGCAGCATCATCTCAGCTGATGTATAATGCAGCACATTGTCCCTCTCCAAATACATCAATATCATAAAGATGCCTAATTTTTTTTAAAATTAAAATTTTAAATTTAACTTTTTAAAAAGTTTAAATGTAGACATACAGCACGGTAAAAGGCTATTTCAGCCCATGAGTCTGTGCTGCCCAATTTACACCCAATTAACCCTCACTCCTGGTATGTTTCAAACAGTGGGAGGAAACTGAAGTCCCTGGGGAAAACTCACATGGATACGGCAAGAGCATACCAACTTCTTTCAGTGTGAGATTCGAACCCTGGTCCCAATTGCCGGCGTTGACAAGATGTTGCCCTAACCGCTACGCCAACCATGGCCGACAATTACTTTGATAATTTTATTTCCCAATTATTTCAGGCAAATAGCGCCTTTGGAAGACTACACAAGAGTCTGGAAAAACAACCAACTGAAAAACCTCACAAAGATTAGCGTATACAGAGCCGTTGTCATACCCACACACCTGTTCGCATCCGAATCATGGGTCCTCTACCGGCATCACCTACAGCTCCTAGAACGCTTCCACCAGCGTTGTCTCCGCTCCATCCTCAACATTCATTGGAGCGACTTCATCCCTAATATCGAAGTACTCGAGATGGCAGAGACCGACAGCATTGAATCCACGCTGTTGAAGATCCAACTGCGCTGGGTAGGTCACGTCTCCAGAATGGAGGACCATCGCCTTCCCAAGATCGTGTTATATGGCGAGCTCTCCACTGGCCACCGTGACAAAGAAGAGGTACAAGGACTGCCTAAAGAAATCTCTTGGTGCCTGCCACACTGACCACTGCCAGTGGGCTGATATCGCCTCAAACCATGCATCTTGGTGCCTCACAATTCGGCGGGCAGCAACCTCCTTTGAAGAAGTCTGCAGAGCCCACCTCACTGACAAAAGACAAAGGAGGAAAAACCCAACCCCAACCAACCAATTTTCCCTTGCAACCGCTGCAATCGTGTCTGCCTGTCCCGCATCGGACTGGTCAGCCACAAACGAGCCTGCAGCTGACGTGGACATTTACCCCCTCCATAAATCTTCGTCCGCGAAGCCAAGCCAAAGAAGAAGAAAGTTTTAATCTTGTTGATGTCATTGTGTGGAGCTACACTCCAGCTCCATTGTGCATTGGTCCGAGATCAGGTTCCAATAAAACTGGCAAGTCTTCTTGAGGTTGGAGGCAAATCGATATAATCTGTAAAAATCAAACTTTGAACGATACTGAGTGAGGATCTTGGTGGAGCCATTCCAAAACTGCTGGGAAATTGTAGAACAATGCTGATTATACACCATCATTTTATTTCATCCAAAAGCTGTGATTTTTTTTAAGCCAAGTGGTCAAAACTCTGATGCTTTTGATTGAAACCAAATTTAATTTTATATTTTAGATTTGAACTAACCCCATATCTCTTTTTTGGTTTTAAAAAAAACCCAAAGCAGCTGCTAGTTGCTAAGAGCTGGTAATTTATTTCACTTGTAGATTATTACATCATCATCCCCATAACGTTGTCTGAAAGTTTAATTTGCAGCAGATGCTATGAAAAATTTCCCATTTCTGATGATTTAATTTTGTGGTATTTAAATGGCTTGGTAAAGTGGTCCCACTTGAAATTAATCTTTAGTCTTCCAAATCCTTAACTTGTGTCGTGGTTTTTGTGTAACAGTTAGGATTAATGCTCAAACAGTATTTTTAATTCAAGTCAATATATTATACTACTAATTGGATAATGATATGAGAGACACATGATCTATCCGGTGCCTCTCTGGAGGTTCATTTTTATTAATAACTTAGCTTTTATTTGTCACCGTTTGACAGAAGCTGTTTCACAGGAATGCTTTAGGATAAGATTTTCCACTGCATCACAAAGAAGGTTCAGAATTATTGTCCATAAGCTTGAACAAAGATGTTAGGATTTAAGGAGTGTCTCAAATGTGTTATTTTAAAAAAAATTTTTTTCCATCGGCAATTGTCACACTTGCCTTCCGAAGTGGCTGTTCAAACAGGAACAAATTCCGGATTTCACTGCGGGTTTAGACCAAATACCTGAGGTGCAGTATTTATATAGGCTGGACATGGGATGCTTCTGTGTTGAATTTGACAGTGACGTATAACCTATGTACTGCGTCGACCTCGTCAGTGACGTGAATCATCTGTGCCTGAAATATCCAGCTCTCAGAAGAGCAGAATGGCTCTTGATCCTCAGATGCTTTGAGTGCTAGCAGCAGGTATGAATAGCACTATACAAGTGCACCTTTGCTGCTGGTAGTTTAATGTCTGCAGGTTGCACATTTAAAAATCCCACGCTGCAACGGCGCACACTTTACACATCATCAATAACGTCCTATTCATTAGCCTGTTGCTGCCAATCACCTGTTTAGACCGAGGGTCCAAGAGGAATTTTTGGAGTAATTTTCTGGAATGCAGCGGCTGTGTAAAAAATAAAAACATAAAAAATGGTGAAAGACAAATTTAAATAGAGTATTCTGGAGTTTAGGACTTTGGGAACTGAGTGCATGAAAGGAGTGGTAGCATCAAGGGAGTGAGGGATTTCTGTTTTCAACAAATTTCCTTTTGCAAAATGTCTACCTTGGTTAAAATTACTATTGATCACCAATGTGCATCAATAAAAGATGTATTTAAAATGGTAATTCTTTTCCGTTCCTCTCTTTGAGGTAAATGGAATCTAATTAAAAGGATCTTGAGCATGTAAAAGGGTTCAGTACATTCTCTTTGGCTTGGCTTCGCGGACGAAGATTTATGGAGGGGGTAAAAGTCCACGTCAGCTGCAGGCTCGATTGTGGCTGACAAGTCCGATGCGGGACAGGCAGACACGGTTGCAGCGGTTGCAGGGGAAAATTGGTTGGTTGGGGTTGGGTGTTGGGTTTTTCCTCATTTGTCTTTTGTCAGTGAGGTGGGCTCTGCGGTCTTCTTCAAAGGAGGTTGCTGCCCGCCGAACTGTGAGGCGCCAAGATGCACGGTTTGAGGTGATATCAGCCCACTGGCGGTGGTCAATGTGGCAGGCACCAAGAGATTTCTTTAGGCAGTCCTTGTACCTCTTCTTTGGTGCACCTCTGTCTATAAACCCCTTTTACACTTGCACATGATCCCAGGAATTAATGGCCACTTAGCTTTGTTACGGAATCCAGAGGCCCCCAAGAACTAGCAGCAATAGATATGAACCACAACACAGGGTTATTTAAACAAGAAAACAGAATTAAACTTTAACTTATTACTTAGCCTACCTAACCCACTTAATTCCCCCTCTAATACTAAGTGCAGGTGTATGTAATGTATATTTAAGATTAGAAAAGTTCTTTGGATCACAGTCCAATCTCACTGGTTGCAGACAATTCTTGTACTGTGCCCAGAAGTTAGCATTAACAAAGTTCACCAGTCTCTGGTGCTTAACAGGCAAATTGTTACCACTCAGGAGGGTTCTTGCTGGTTTTCAGAGAGAGATTCCATTTCCAGGACATCCGCAACTGATTCCTTCTCAATCAGTCTTGCTGATGAAACTTACCCCCTTCAGGGTTCTCCAGATGATCCTCTTTCTTTCAGGTCACCTTTCAGACCGCCAGTCTTCTCCTTTGACCAGGCAGCCTTCCAAAGTTTGCCAGCTTGACCCTCTGGAACTGATTTCTGTGTCTTCTCTCTCTCTCTCTCTCTCTCTCTCTCTCTCTCTCTCTCTCTCTCTCTCTCTCTCTCTCTCTCTCTCTCTCTCTCTCTCTCTGAGAACAAAGTGGTTTTGTCTCTGCCTGCAAAAATCACATGCTCCCCTAGGCAAGCTGTATGTTGATACTTCGATGCTCTCCTGCAAAAAGCACTCTGCAAAAGTCCTGCAAAAATTCTGTGTTTTAAAATCTGTGTGTGCAAACTACTCCAGCAATTCCTCCCAAGCCACCTCAAAATACTCTCACAGCCTAAAAAGTGTCTAGTGTGAAAAGAAAATCTTCTCAATGCCGGTGTGAAATCTTGTCCTCTCATGCCGTGAATAGGCTGCCTTGATCCCAGTACAATCCCTGGTGTCTGTAGAATGGGCAATTGCATTTTGGGATAGAATTGACCCAAGTTTTTTGCATGTGTGCAGGAAAATGAAGGAAGAAAAGATTAAAATGAAGGTATAAATTTTGCCATGGGAAAGTTCCAGCAAGAGAGAGAGGGGAAATAAATAGCAATAGTGGACAGTTTTTAAGCAGTATAGGAAAGTTTGTATCACTATAGCGCGGGGGAAAATGCGATGGCGGACTTGACTTCCCAGAATGTTGTGCAGCAGAGAAACCCCTCCATGAGTGCTCCATGCACGCAACCATGCATACAACCCTTTCTCTGCTGCACGGCATTCTGGGAGGGCAGGTCCACCATGGCTTTTTCCCCCATGGTATTTATAAATTGTGCATGATAGTGCTACCAACTTTCCCACCCTGTTTAAAAAATATCAGCTCTTACTATGTATTGCTAGCACTTTCACAAGGTCCCTTTATAGAGGTTTATATAGGTTGGCACAACAATAACAGGGGCTGAAGGACTCGTACTGTGCGGTACATAAAGCTTAATTATGTTATAATTAGGTATGATTAATTTTGTTCAAAATTATATCATAATGCATTGATCAGGATTTAGGGCAGGTCCACCATTTTTCAAGGCATCATGATGTCACTGGTAGAAGGTAGAACAGTCCTAACCCTGGGGATGGCTCCTTGCAAGTGTGAAAGTGTTCAGTGTCTGTTAGGTCTGCTTTGTTCATGAATGAGTGAGACAAACACCAGGCTGAGTCGAAATCAGGGTTCTTTGTTCTTTATTACCGGATTGTAACACTTGCGACCAACCATGTTAGTCGGAGAATGCATTCTGCCGTTATCAGCAAAATGGTGATTTTTTATACCCTTGGATATGTGCTTAGAACATCATCATATCATTACTTGTCCAATGACTAAAACTGTTGCTATCCTTTCCCTGCTAGCTTCCTGCCTCTCAATCCATCAATGTCTCTCTTATCTTGTAAGTACAAGGATGCATTCACATCTTGTTACTGCCCCGTACATTCCCATCTCATGATGTTTTACCTAACAGGAGTACAAGGACACCTCCCCTTCTTGTTACAGCCTTGTACAGGGTAACTCCCTACACATTCCCATCTCATGATGTTTTACCTTACAGTGTCCCAGTTAGGAATGGTCGTGTTTCTAAAAAAAAATACTAAACCCCCATCCTATCCGGGGACACTGAATGGCCGATTTAGTTGGGGGGCAAGTGTCCTCTGAGTCCTGGCATTTGCCTCCGAGTAAGAAGGTTGTGTGTTTCATAAGTTTGGTTGAGGTTTGGTTCCAGTCCTGAAAGTGTCAGCTTTCGAATGAACCACGAACCCAGAGCTCAAATCTGTTCAGGTATTAACATAGGAAAGTCCCATGCCATGATCTCGGTGGAGTGCTGGCTGGTGCAATGGTCCAGATTCATTCTGCACTGTCACTGAACAGGCTACCTGGTCATTCTCACCTTGCTGATGGTTGGATCTTGCTCTGTGCAAATAGGCCACCTTGTTCTTTTAAATTAAAACAGTAATTGCCCTTAAGTACACTTGACACATGATTTTCCATGTACTTTCATAATCTGCTTATCAGTGTTCAACCAAAGATGGTTTATTTGCAGTAATAAAAATTCTCACCTTCAATAGAAACTGTAAAAAAAATTGGAATGAGGTCAAATATCCTGCACTTAGTTGTAGAGGATATATATGGAATATTATGTCTGCATTGAATTTCTTACATCTATCTCATTATAGAGCTTACTTTGTTGTTTTATTAATTATCACCATTTGGGCATTGGTGACAAGGTCAGCATTTGTTGTGCATCCCCAAATAGCGCTTGAGATGATGGTGCTGTGCACCTTTGAAGCACCACAATCCTCCGAGTGGGGTGCTGCCAGAGTGTAGTTGGTGAGTTCAAGGGTTTGACCCCAGTGATGTTAAAAGGCTGGAGATGTGTGACCAAGTCAGGGTGGTGTAGGATGTGGAGGGGAACCTGCGGGTGGTGGAATTCCCATGTACCTTCTATCCTTGTCCTTCCCAGGGATTGGAGGTCAAAGGTTTGCAAGGTGCTGCAGGAGTAGCCTTGGTATGTTGGTGAGTTTTGTAGATGCACAGGCCGGTTTGGGAAATGAATGTCCATGGTGACTGGAAGGATACCAGTCAAGTGGCACGCTTTGCTTTCAGTGGTGTCAAGCTCAGACTTTTTGAGGCCCTGCTCAACCAGCCAGGTGGGGTGTATTTCAACGCACTCCTGTTATGGGCTTGGTCAGGAAGGAAGTGAGGCACTCACTATAATGCATTCTGCTTCTGAGCTGCTCTTGTGGCTGGCCCAGTTGAAGTTCTGGTCAGTGATAATCTCAGGAACACTGATATTGCCATTTAATGTCGAGGAGAGTAGACGAGATTTTGCCCTGTCGGTTCTGGTCATTGTGGTTCGTATGAAATTTACCACTGACTGGACTTTGATGTATGGAGCCATTTGCAGAGGAATTATAAATGGAATTGATCTCTGTGCAGTCATCAATGAACATTCTAATTTCTGACATAATGAGAAGAAAGGCTTAATTTCTTAGAAAAATATGAGCAAGGCCTAACTGTATGGTCTATTTTCCATTCAATGGCTGTGCTTTAGTTTCAACCGCATAGACCCACAAGGTTTTTTCTCACATATCTCTTCATCCTCTGAGTCCCCAAGAATACATTAACCTTCACTTTTGAATATCTCCACTGTCTGAGCAAAGAATTGCACCCCTCCGTCTGAAGGAATAGCTATGCCTATTGGTCCGAAACAGCCGACACACTGTTCTAACCCTGTGACTTCAAGATTTTCCATGTTGGAGAAACAGCTTCTCAGTCAACCCCCTGAAGAATTTTAATGCATCTATTATCCTGGGGAAAATAGGCCGAGATTTATTGTTTCCCAAGCCCGTTTTTTTAAAATAAGCCAGTTTGAGATATTGGCGTTGTTACACAGCCTGCAAACACTAAACTTGCATTGACAAATATGACACAAGTTATTGGACATGTTGAAAAACTCTCTTCTGTCTTTTGCTTGTGAATAAATATCTTAAGGTTTGGAATGCACAGACTATTCATGAATGCTAAAAATGTGAGAAAGCTGTAAATAAATTTTGAGTAGCCATAAAATCACCTTGGCAGACAATAACTTTTAAGAAATAATAAAATGGCTGGCATCGCAAAGAACTGAAGTGTTCACTTCTCAGTCTATATTCCTGACATGCTGAGCAATCTGCTTTTGAGCAGGAGATCATGAGGATCGAAAAATGTTGAGTATAAACCCACCACATATTGTCTCAACAAAGCAGCTAGCCAGTTTGATAATGTGAATTCCACTGTAAAAATTCCAAGTTTTCAATCCTATCTGATCTTCTCCTTTTGAATGTTCATTTATGTTCACTATATTGGGTTTATTGAATGCAGTGTAATCACTCCAAGTGCCAAGCATTGTTCATGGGTTTACGGCATTTCAGGCATCTCAAGGTTGCTGCTCTCCATTCTCCGAGTACTGAGGAAGACGTCACCTGGACGGTGTCGATTCTGCAGCTCACTGTTTTCGGCCTTTCGTTGCTTTCTCTGTTCAGCAAAGCTCTGACAAAGTCAGTTTAGCATTAACTCCGGCTGGAGCTCGTCAGATAAAGCGTTGTCAACAGTGAGAAACTGAGGAACTCAGCGGGTCAGACGGCATCCAGGAGGAGAAATAGTCAACGTTTCTGACCGCGACCCTTTCCTGGGACTAAAGAGGGAACAGGAGAGAGCAAGCATGAAGAGGGGAAGGAGAGGGCTGAGGAGGGGCTAAGAGGTGACACGATTCAGGATACACGAAGGTGGGAGAGGTGGAGGGGGTTTGAGAGAAAATTAAAAGCAGAGGTAGGTAATGGACAGATAGAAATAGTGAAATTGGATTGAGGCAGGGATTACCTAAACTTGGAGCATCCAATGTCCATGCTATTGGGTTCCAGGCTACTCAGGAATGTGATGTGTTACTCATAATTACTCTTGGCCTCACCCTGCCAGTTCATGAAGCTGAGGATATACATGCCTGTATGAGACATGTCTGTCCACCATCAGATTGCTCAATGGCAAACTCAATCAGGCAGTCATCCTTTTTGTAATATTTTATTTATAATTTTAAATATATTTAACAATCATACCAAACACAAAACATCAAGAGAACCCCTCCCTCCACCCCCGCCCCTCTACATTAAAACATAGGGAGATACAGTAATACCAGAGTGTTAAAATCTTTAGAGTTTGACTGGAAGCCAGTAGCGATTGTAACCTACATTGGAGCCAATGTGATACCTTTATGCTCAAAGGCTGCCAGAGTTTTAGGAAGGTGTCAGATCCCGACCTCAAATTGTATGTGACCTTTTCAAATGAGATCCAGCTATTCGTCTCTGAGCAGGTGGGAGTCAGACTTCCATGTTACTGCTATGCACTTCTTGGCCACACATAAGGCGATTTCTGTGAATTTAATTTGAGAATTAGTTAGTGATCTATCAACTGTGGTAAAGTTTCCCAGAAGACAAGCTCTGAGTTCACTGGGAAGGTGACTCCCGTGATCTTGGTTAGGGTGTCACAGAGTTCATACCAGAATCAGAAACTCATTTAAGGACTCTTATTTTTTGCACTTGATTGATTTTTTTTCTCTCTCTCTCAGTATTGCACAGTCAATCGTTTACATTTCTTTGTTTACAACTACCAATAAGTGTTAATTGTGCCTCGCCCACAGGAAAAAGAATCTCAGGGTGGTATGTGATGTTATGTATGTACTCTGACAATAAACCTGCCCTTGAACTTGAGTGGTGAGATGAATTGAAATGGCTGGCACCTGGAAGTTCCAGCCAGAGCGTAGGTACTCGGTGAAGCGGTTGCCCAATGTGGAGGAGGCCACACCGAATGCAGAAGATTTAGTTGGACGAGGTGCAGGTGAAAATCTGCCTCACCTCGAAGAGGAACAAACAAGCTAAATTTAACTATTTTGGTCAAAAACGGCTTGAGTTGAACTAATCAGCTGCTGTACTTTTCCAAAAAAGTACCTTTTGTCATCTGTGCTTGGCGAGAGCTGTGGTGCTTTCTGGTTGTGTCTGAATGGAGGGCTATTTGGAGAAAACAATCATTTGGATTATAGTCATCCATTCCCCATTGCTTTAATTTGAAAAGCTTTGTACTGTTATTGCTGACAAAAATTATTCTCTCATGAGCATGAGAATAATCCCAATTCCCTTGACATGTTCACCCTTCCATTTGAATTTGTCTTGTTCGTTTTCAAAAAGGGTTATGCCTATGTGTTAACTTTCTCTTTTCTGCAGAATACTGAGAACTATCCCCATGTGATGAAATGATCTTGTGATGCTGTTTTTATTCTGGGATATTTATAATAGGACATTTGTGCAGAGTCTGAAATGTACTGTTCCTTGACAGGTTTTCAATATAGCCAAAGGCAGATTTTCAGTTCATAGATGGCCATTGTCTGACACAATGCTTACATATAGATTGAACAGATTGTTTCTATTCCTGATGGGGTGGATGAAGCCAGTGATTGATGAGGTTGAGATGTAATTTTATTGAAACACAGCATTCTCAGTGAATGGTTGGGGACAGGGCAGGAAGAAACTTGCCACCATTTTCCCTCCATTTAGGAAGCTAAAAAAGGTTTAAGATAAAATTGTGACCATTTGGGTTGAGATGGGTTAAACTTCTTGGCTGAGAGACTGGTGAATCTTTGGAATTGTCCACCATAGAAAGGTGAGAATGCTAATTGAGTAAACTGTATGTTGAAATTGGGCAGGATTTTGGAAATCTAGTTGTACGTATGGGAAGATGAATGAGATTTAAGATCAACCATTATCTCTCTGAATGGCGGAGAAGTTTCACGACCCTAATACTGTTATATCTGTTCTAACGTGATGGGCAACTTGTCCAGATGGTCATAGGTCTTTGGGTTTCTAATTTCTGATTGAAATATTTCATTTAAAAGAATGTTATTTCATTTGTTGTTCAACTTTTGGCAATGAATACAGGAGCTGCACCACCATTCAACATGATTGTGACTGCTCTTCCCCAAGATCTGCTCCTTTATTCGTGTAATACACAAACTGGCTGGAGAAACTCAGCAGGTCATGCAACATGAATAGGAAGTCTAGCGTAAGCAACGTTTCAGGTCTAAGCCCTTCGTCAATGTATGAGCAAAAAGATGGGGGATGGAGAAGAGACGAGGGAGAAAGGGCAAGGAGCACAGGCTAACCAGTAAGTGTTCAGAAGTGGAAATGGGAGGGAAGGTAAAAAGAAAGGTGAGAGGTGATTGGGGAAGGGGTAGCCTCTGAATGGAAGGGTAAGGAGGGAGATGGGAGTTAGAGGAAAGGAGACAGGGGGATAAGAAAAGAGAGAGACTCGAGGCAAGGTTTTAGTGGAAACTGGAGAAGTCAATATTAATGCCATCTGGTGGGAGAGTGCCAAATGGAAGTACCTCCAATTTGCAGGTAACTTCAGTATGGCGGTGCACGAGGCAATGGATAGGCTTGTCGGTGCGTGGAATTAAAATGGTTGGCCACTGGGAGGTCCTTGTCATTGCAGCAGACAGAATGAAGGTGCTTAAAAAAAAAATCTCCTGGTGCATGCACAATCTCTCCTAAGTAAGATGAGACAACACTGAGAGCATCAGATGCACCCTGCAGATTCACAAGTGAAGTGGTAGTGAGGGAGGAGGTGTGAGCGCAACTGTAGCACTTGCTGCGGTCACAGTGGTAGTTACCAAGTGGGCGATGAGTGGGAAGGGATGAGGGGGTTCCAGAGGGAGGGGTCCCTGCAGAGAGGGGAGGAGAGAAGATGATGTCTTGTGTGAAAATTGCAGAGAATGATATTCCCACTGCCTTCAATTCTCCTCTTAAAATATTCATTCTGGGTTACACAGCTGCAGCCTTCCCACGGCTCTGAACTTTCAGCAAAAAATTGTTAACAGAATTCAAGTGCATGCAGCATTCGTAAGGTCCTAAAAATGTCTCAGCTTCACGAATCAGCAAAATAGACAGACATTAATGCATCTCAGGAAAGAGGTTGGTTTCAAATCGTCTCTTGAGGGAGCTGAGGGAGGAAGTTAAGACTGAGGCAGATCAATATCAGCTGCCAGCAGAAGAGGAGAGAGTAAATTTGATAGAAGCAGGGTTTAGCAATGAGGAAAGTGAAATTGTAAGAGGAGTGAATCCCAACAGCAGAGAAGCTCTCAACAGATCTCACCTGCAAAATAAGCGCATGACCATTGACCTAAACCTTGAATTCAGAGAGTAACACAGTTACAGAAACAGGCCATTCATTCTTGTCCATACCGATCATTAAATAGCCCTTTGGACACCTGCCGGCATTTTCTCACTTGTTTTTCCTTTGCTACATAACGGACGCTGTAATTTAATTCATGGCTTTCTTCTCTGGTTGCTTTCTCAATGTGAGAAGATTTCCTGCTTTCCCTATATTTCACCTCAGTTTGTTCCTGAATCCAGCCCCTCTCTGCGTTGCAAGAGGATCATTTCCCTTTTCAACCTATCTCTCACCTTTTCAGCCATTCCATCTTCTGTTAGATGCACTCACTATCAAGGAGCAAGAGGGAACCTCTCATGGTTTTGCATTACCTCCATCAGGTCACCCTGCCCCCTCATCCACTGCAGGGAGAACAATCTCTCGCACATGAAATGGCGAAATGGACCAAACCAAGCAACGTCTTGCTGAATCTTTTCTGCACTCTCTCCACTGCTTTTACAATCTTTCTATAGTGAAGTGACCAGAATTGCCCATGGTGCTCCTTGCCTGCCCACAATACATCATTACACTTATTCTCTCTGGAGTGCTGCCTGGCCAATTAAGTATTAATTTTGGAACTCTTAAATTTAAGCACAGTTTAATTTTTTTTATATATAGAGTATAGACAAATTAATATAAAATTTAAACAACAGTTATGTAATGATTGTGACTGAATCATCATTTTTCAATCACAGTGCAAATCTGGCAACTGAACTTTTAAATTTTGACATGCAGCACAGTAACAGGCCCTTTCTGCCCACGAGCCTGTGCCGCCCAATTACACCCAATTGACGTACACACCTGGTATGTTTTGAAGGGTGGGAGGAAACTGGAGCACCTGGAGGAAACCCAAGCAGGCAAGAGGAAAATGTACAAGTTCCTTATAAATAACGCAGGATTCAAACTCCAGTCCCGATTGTTGGCGTTGTAACAATATTGTGCTAAATGCGTGCCGCCCTTTGTATTGTACTTGAAAGCCAGCATTGACTGTTCCGATGTTTTTCCTAATATTCCTCCTTTTCTTTGCATTGTTAATTGAGAATTTGGATGTCACTGGAGTTGCAATACATTAATACAGTATGTCAAATCTATCTTGTGTGAATGCTCTTTATTCTGATTTACATTGTGTTGATCAGGAACTGTCCTGTACGCTGTCTTCCTATTTTTTCAAACGAGCTTATCCAGCTAAATGTTGTGCCAAAACTACTTCGGTGTTGTCAGCAGTTTCTACTCACAGCAACCATGTGATGGATCAAGGCGTGTTGATCGCAGTCTGTAACTAATTTTGTGAACATTTATGAAGACTCCTCTTCTTCCCAGGATTTCACCTCATTTTTACAAGTTCATTATGTGCTTATTTGTGGAAAGTGTTGTGACCTGGTGCTTGACTGGGAGTGTTGGTCAACAGCAGCCATTTTCAATGTGGCCCACAGGGGCCATAGTACATTTAAAGTGGGGGGGAGGTCATGGACTGAAATCACAAAATATTTTTCATGTTATCTTTATATGTAGCCTACAGGAGAGAAGGAACCAAGAGAAGGGCTGGTCTATCGAGTTACCTGGCTGGGTTGTCGTTTTGCAGAGGGTGTGTTCGATATTCAGTGTCAGTGCAAATGGCAACAGCAGAGAGCAAGGATATTTTGGCTCAGCTAGCCTGTCCTGCTGTTTCTGCTCCACATGAATCTCTTCCCACCCTGCATGTGTAGGAAGCCAAGAGCTTCAATTGTTGCAGTATAAAAGCAAATAGTGAAAGAATTAGTAAGATGATCAGTGCTACACGTCAGTTGCACACAATGCAGGTACGAGTAGCTGGGCTGACTTTGCCATAACACAGCACAGATGGCTAGGGGTTAGTGCAACGCCTTTACAGTGCCAGCAATTGGGACTGGGGTTCGAACCTTCGCTGTCTGTAAGGGGTTTGTATGTTCTCCCTTTGTCTGCGTGAGTTTTCCCCAGGGGCTCTGGTTTTCTCCCACCATTTGAAACGTACCAGGGTGGGAGGTGTAGATTAATTGGGCGGCACGGAGTCATGGGCTAAAATGGCTTGTTACAGTGCTGAATGTCTAAATTTTTTAAAATTTGTGGTGATTTTCTGTCCTCCCATTCAATTTTCTCTAATAGTACACCATGGTATTCTGTGTGTGGCCTGTTCTTTAAGTCATGTAGTTCATAACACATGCAAGTTCAAGTTTATTTTACAACCAGCAAAACAGCATTTCTCCACCCAACAATGCACACACAGACACGGCTCATAGTCAAGTCAACTTTATTTATTGTTTAGACCATGCTCACATGGTAGGATGAGGTAACATTTCTCCAGGACCATGCAGCATAGTTACAGAAATATAAGTTGGGAATAAGTTAGAAGATGTATACAAGATGTACATAAAGATATAATCTAAAATAAATATCTATCCATGTATTGAAATGATTTACAGGTATACCTCACTTTATGAAGCAAGAGCATTCCTACAGAGCCTTTCGTATGCCAAAATGGTGTAAAGCGAAGAAATGATGACCATTGATTTCTATGGGAAAAATTTTTGACCATTCCCAGACCCCAAAAAACCTCACCAAATCTAACACTAACAATTACTAAAAGTAGGAATGATATGATAATACACAGCCTACAAAGTAGAAATAATGTATGTACAGTGTAGTTAGACTGTGTCTTCGGAGGTTGGGATGTAGGAGAGAGAGGAAAAGGACCATCTATATATTGACATCTCATCGTAGTTCCCAGGGAAGGAGATGCTTGGGGAGCGTGCGCATCCTCTAACAGCTCGCTGCTTTCGTAAAAGTGAAAATCCTTTCGTAAGAGCAAACACAGGTTTTTACATTAAAATGAATTTGCATAAAGTGAGTATTCATAAAGTGGGGTACACCTGTATTTGGTTACGGGATACTGTTCACCAATCTCATAGTTTGCAGGAAAAGTATTTCCCAGCCTGGCAGCACTGATTTTGATGCTCCGCCACTTTCTTCCCGATGGTAGTAGGTCAAAGTAGCTGTGTGCTAGGTGGAAAGAGTTCTCAATAAATCTTTGAGTTCTATTGTAGCAACATGCCCAGGGAAAGTTGTCCACCTGCTTAAAACAACCTCCCAGTTTTCAGTTGCGTTGATCTTTTTCTGTGGAACTGCAGATCACGCAAGGAGCTGACAATGCAACACTCCCAGCTGCCAAGCATTCCTTTGTTGCCATGATGTTTGTTACAGATCTGGATGAGCAGCCCCTGTCTTTTATGGCCCAGCAATCTTGCTTGAGGTCTCGAACTGAATCCTAGTCAGATACTTAAAAATCTTCAGCATTTTGCTCTTTAATTTTCTTCCTTCACAAATGATTGAATGAATTGCAGTCAGAAATATTCTCAAACTGGTGGGCAAATTTATCCTGCTTAACTTTTACTTCGCTTACTACAGAAGTCAGTTACTGAAGAAATCGTTAATAAATAGATCTGCCATTCATCTGACTTGATTAATGGGTCACAAGTTGAATGCAGCATCAAAGTTGGGACTATTTTGTCATTATTGTCAGGTTTAAGTGCAACAGACTTGGCGATTTCTTTACAAGCTGAACATCTCTGAATGGAGGTAACAGATTAATCCTTTACAATATGTACATTTCCTGATCAGATTGCTTGTTGCCTCACTGTTGGACGTCCTTCAATGTATGAGTCATAACCATCCTGGTGAATAGTGGATGAAGCTTTTGGTTTACGTTGCCTAGGAAAATTGTATCCGAAGTTTCAAGGCAGAAAGCAACTCAAGATGCTCAAGGTCCATAGTATGTAACATGCATGTTTAAAATGAGTCAGTCAAGGAAAGCTATTCTTCAGGCGGTGTTTCACTGAGGCAAGATTATACACTGAAACCACTTTTCTGGCAAGTTCTTTGGCATTTGTCTTATATTCTTGCATTGTTGGAGAGCTGGAGAGGGTCAAAGCAAAGACGAGGAATGCAAGAGGATGGTTAGTTCACCTTACCCATATGGGCTGACTCCCACGAGTGTAATTAATGGGTTGTGTGCCAGTGCAAGCTAGGGGTGAATGGAACGAAGCAGGAATGTGCTGCCTCCAAGACCACAAAGTGCAGATGAAATTCCAATCGTGGACTCCTGTCAACTCCCCCGTTCCACTCTGGGTTTCTGGTTTGTACCTCCTGCCTTTCAGAGCTCTGCGCCTATCCAACTGTTGCATCTCATCCATCACCCGTTTTTCCCAGCCTCCAGCTGGTTTTTATCACTTCCTTCTTAACTCCATCGGATGAAAGCCAACTCCCAGCAGGGCCATCTCATCAGTCTCACACCTCATCTTCTTTGTACCCCCACAAAATGCTTCCTAACCCTCATTAAAGGCGGGAATTATTAAATTTTTAAAGATTCATCCACACTAAATAGGCACTTGATTTTGGGTCCAATAACATGGCAGCACATACTGCTGTGCCATCACGTGGCACTGTGGGAGTGCATTCGTTATTTCTATTATTTTTCAAACCTAAGCCCCAGTCTTCCATTTTAGCTGCATGTGGATGGTTTGACTCTTCAGTAAGTCCTTGTGTTTATTACATGGTCGTTGAAAGTGTTGTGACTGTTGCCCAGTTGGTAAACTAGTGGGTCAGCACAATGTAGTGCTGTGCCTTTATGTCTTACACCCAATGCCTGATGTACTGGCTGTTTTCAACATATCAATTTAGTAGTTTTGCCTGGATTCAACATAAATAGAACAAAATTTACTTTTGATGACAGAAAAAATTATTGTGGTCCAGTGACTGTGCACAATAACTTTTCCAATTGCTGAATTTGTGTGTAAAGCTGAGCTTGTGTTTAAAAGACAGCATCTATTCTGTTGTCCAGGATTTTTTCTGCAATCAAGTGCTTTGTGACAACAAGGCCCACACAACGTTCAACCATAACCTGATATGTGCAGGTAACGCTCATGCCACTGTAATGCCAGACAATGTCCATCTCCAACAAGAAAGAGTTGAACAACTTTGCCCCTAAAGTTTTTGGCATGAACATCAACCGAGCCCACACCATCAACAATCCATAAATTGGCATCAACCAGAAACTCCATTGGAAAAGCAAGCCATATAAATAAGTATGGCTTCAAAAACTGGCTAGAGACAGGATATTCTGCAATGATTTGCTCATCTTCCGACACCCCAGATTCCTTTCCAAAGCCACGCATCAGGAGCATGAAGAATGCAGACAGTTCAAGCAATTGGCAGCTCAAGCAACCAGCAAAAAAAAATTGTGGAAAATAAATATCAAAGTTTAAAATCCCCCCTGGGTTAGTTCCACTAATCCATGGACCACACAATCTGATGTAAACAGGAAAATACACTATTCCTGCATCTATCAATTTCTCCTCCTTTCCCTTCTTCCCTCCTCCCCCCATAGGTGCCAGATACCAGGATTGTAGAATCTGCTGCCTGGCTATTCTGACAATACCTCAGCAAGCCCTGCCATCCACCATTGTTGACAGGGCAGCAGAGCTAGGGATGCACACCTCCTGCAGGTTCCCCTCCAGCACCCTGACTTGGATATCTATCATCAGTTGTTACTGGATCTAAATTCTGATGGCCTCTGGACTGAAAAAAAAAGTATAATTTGAAGGTTTTCTTTTTCCAAGGGGTTGTTACTTGAAATGATAACTATATTGAAAGGTATCCAGTGATTGAGGATTTTAATGCTACTGAGCTCTATTTTTATAAAGCAGCTATCAGGCTTCTTGAGCTTCCCCATACTACTGTAATCCTAACACCATAAAACTACTCCAGGACCACCAGGAGATTACCTGCTCTATTAAAATGTCACCTGTTTTTTTTCCCCTCCACTAACTGCAGCTGTGAATATTTATCAATCAATCCTTTAATCCTTTTATCATCTCAGCGTATTGTGATAATCTCTGTCCCTCACACCCCAGCAAACACACCCCCCCACCCCCACCCTCACTCAATTCTGATTATTGGGAGCTATGTACTCTTCCACGGACCCACAATGTGTATTTTATGGGGCGGCTGGGTTCAGTCTTTGTTTCAATCCGACTCGGGGCTCACTCCCCTTCCTCATCCAATGCCTCGATGACTGCATTGGTGCTGCTCCCTGTGCTCGTGCAGACCTCAGATCTCCTATTTGTTGCTGCCAACTTCCACCCTGCCTCATCTTCACATGATCCACTTCTGCCCTCCCTCGGCCTTTCTGGATCTTTAGGGAGAAAGACTGGCCACAAACTAATAACTCTGACCAAGGCTCTTCAACCCAAAACCAACTCTGCTTCTCTTTCCAAAGTGGTTGCCTCAACTGCTCGGTTTCCATGATTTTCTGCTTCTATTTACGATGTCCGTTGCAGGGAAAATGTAAGCAGCTATCTGAAATAATGACAGGAAGTATTGGAATAACACAATGATGCGGTCAGTGGCAGGACTTCATGGTAAACAATCAGTGCTCCTCAAGGATTGAAGCTATAATTTGTTCTGTTGATAACATTTTTAAACATCCTTTTCCAGATGAGTTTTGCAGAGCGTTTTCTCGTGAAGGAATCTGTAGTGAAGTAAAAGCTTCTCGATAACATTTTTATTCCCCAATTTTCCAACCTTCCCATACTACACAAACTATAAACTACTCCAGGACCACCAAAGATTTGTCTACAACTAAAACATTTTTTTTTACTATGAACTGCAACTGTGAACAATTATTTATCTTTTTATTATCCTTCAGTGTTGTGGAAATTTAATGGAGTTGATGTATCGTATGTATCTGTTTGCCTGCTGCAAGTAAGAATTATGGTGCATCTGTATGTTGTATTAAATTAATGACACTAACCACGTAACATTATTAAAAGGAGGTATCAACTGGGCTAATGAAGGGGAGATGACTTCCAATTGCATTATTCAAACTTGGTCTGGACTTCACTGTTTCTACTAAACACACCAAAAGGCTGGAGGAACTCAGCTGGTCTTTTCAGCATGGAAGGGAGTCGAAAGGCCCTTTTACGCAGCCGCTCAAGAGCAGAAAATTTTTACATAAAATGATCACAGCCAGTCCGTGAGAAACTGGCCTAACGAATACGGTGATTCCGGTGACGCGTTCAGCTCTCGATGGCAACTGAACGTGTTCCTCGCAACCCACATCTCTGCACCATGAAGGCATGCAGGTTATTATGATTCATTCACATAAAACTAAGCAAAAGAGCTACTACTTCCACAATGGTCTGAAAATCATGAGACATTTCATCTTCTTTCCCAAGGATCTTTTGGTCACAGGATTCTAAAGTCACTTGCGACGTCCATGAGGTGACGATGTGCATTGCGTGTCCGTGTCAGCGTACACCCATGTTTTTCAGAGGGTCCACTCATGTTCATCCTCTGACAAACTCCAGAACACAGGAAGACCTGTGTAAAGTACCCCTGTGTAAATGTCCACATCAGAATATGCTGGAGGTAAGTATGCTAACTTTGGAATAATTCAACTGTTTCTGTGTAAAAATGCCAAAAGGTATATTGCCAATGTTTTGGGCCTGAGCCCTTTTTCAAGGAAAAGCCAGAAGGAGGATATATCAGAAAGTCTCAGAATTCAAACAGTGAGGAAGGAATCCAGACCAACAAACAACGTTAAATGGATATGATAAGGGACTAGGTGAAAATTTATCATGTTTGTGTGAAAGAAGATAGGGAATGGAGAGACATCAGAGGAAGAAGGGGGTGCGGGAAGGGGTTTAACGAAAGCCAGAGGTCGATATTAGTGCCATCCACTTGGAGGGTGCCCAGTCGGAAGATGAGGTGTTGTTCCTCCAATTTATGGGTGGTCTCAGTCTGACAGTGCATGAGACCATGGACAGACAGCTATAGAATGGATCTCCCCATGGCCACTCATTTCAATTCTCCATCCCATTCTCTTGCCAGATGGCATTAATATCAACTTCTTTGGCTTTCATGAAACCCTCCCCCTTCTTACCCCCATCATCTCTCCATTCCCTGTCTCCTTGCACACCTTTTTTTCTTTCTTTCTTTGGCTTGGCTTCGCGGACGAAGATTTATGGAGGGGGTAAAAAGTCCACGTCAGCTGCAGGCTCGTTTGTGGCTGACCAGTCCGATGCGGGACAGGCAGACACGATTGCAGCGGTTGCAAGGGAAAATTGGTTGGTTGGGGTTGGGTGTTGGGTTTTTCCTCCTTTGCCTTTTGTCAGTGAGGTGGGCTCTGCGGTCTTCTTCAAAGGAGGCTGCTGCCCGCCAAACTGTGAGGCGCCAAGATGCACGGTTTGAGGCGTTATCAGCCCACTGGCGGTGGTCAATGTGGCAGGCACCAAGAGATTTCTTTAGGCAGTCCTTGTACCTTTTCTTTGGTGCACCTCTGTCACGGTGGCCAGTGGAGAGCTCGCGATATAATACGATCTTGGGAAGGCGATGGTCCTCCATTCTGGAGACGTGACCCATCCAGCGCGATCTTCAGCAGCGTGGACTCGATGCTGTCGACCTCTGCCATCTCGAGTACCTCGACGTTAGGGGTGTGAGCGCTCCAATGGATGTTGAGGATGGAGCGGAGACAACGCTGGTGGAAGCGTTCTAGGAGCCGTAGGTGGTGCCGGTAAAGGACCCATGATTCGGAGCCGAACAGGAGTGTGGGTATGACAACGGCTCTGTATACGCTTATCTTTGTGAGGTTTTTCAGTTGGTTGTTTTTCCAGACTCTTTTGTGTAGTCTTCCAAAGGCGCTATTTGCCTTGGCGAGTCTGTTGTCTATCTCATTGTCGATCCTTGCATCTGATGAAATGGTGCAGCCGAGATAGGTAAACTGGATGACCGTTTTGAGTTTTGTGTGCCCGATGGAGATGTGGGGGGGCTGGTAGTCATGGTGGGGAGCTGGCTGATGGAGGACCTCAGTTTTCTTCAGGCTGACTTCCAGGCCAAACATTTTGGCAGTTTCCGCAAAGCAGGACGTCAAGCGCTGAAGAGCTGGCTCTGAATGGGCAACTAAAGCGGCATCATCTGCAAAGAGTAGTTCACGGACAAGTTTCTCTTGTGTCTTGGTGTGAGCTTGCAGGCGCCTCAGATTGAAGAGACTGCCATCCGTGCGGTACCGGATGTAAACAGCGTCTTCATTGTTGGGGTCTTTCATGGCTCCATTTCATCTCTCCATTCCCTGTCTCCTTGCACACCTAGTCCCTTATCATATCCAATAACACCTTTTATTGGTCTGGATTCCTCTCCCATTGTTTGAATTCTGAGACTTTCTGATATATTCCCCCTTCTGTCTTTTCTCAAGCCCGAAACGTCGGCAATATATCTTTGACTTCTACAGATGCTGAAAAGACTGCTGAGTTCCTCCAGGATTTCACTGTATTTACTACAATCAGAGCGCCTGCAGCCGATCATGTTTCACTCACTGTTTATACTACTGCCTTCTGCACCATTCCTGCCTTTTGAACTGGAATGGGTGGGAATTTAATAGACCACTTAAAGCCATCAGGCCTTCATGAGCAGCCATCTAGTCAAATGAGGTGGAGACCTTGTGTTATTGGCCCAGCCTCCTTCATGTGCGTGTGTGCATGACCATTACTGGATGGGATCCTGTGTTTTATAAATAGAGACATGGAGCACAGAAGGAGGAAATTGTGCTGAACCTTTTCAATCGCTGTGTGTGCCTCGTCTGGGATGTTGTCTCTGATTCTGCTCATCGCTCTACAGGAAAGAAGCTGAAGCTTTGGAGAAGGTCCAGATGGGACTATGTGGACACGTGATATGCATGTTAAAAATCATCATTGTATAGAAAAAACTGGCAGTGAAGTTGGTAGTCAGAGGTCACAGATGTAATTAAGATACAAAGCTGAAGAACCAAAGTGGAGTTCAGAATATTTATTACAGTGAGTTGTCCATAAAAGAGCAGTAAAAGCAAATTCATTGAGAAAGAGTTAAAGTATGAACAGAATAGAACTATGGCAAAGAAAGAGTGAACAAATGAGAGTTTATCATCATGTACATAAGTACAATGAATTGATGCAATGGAAGTCTTACTTGCTGCAGCTTCCTAGTTATGTAAAACACAAAAAAATTATGTATTGTTAAGATACCACAAAAATAAAAAATATATATACTGTACAGCCCCTGGTATCCGGCACCTATGGGGATTGATAGATGCTGGATAAGTGAATTTAACAGTTGCTTGAGATTGCATGTTGTGTGGATTAGCGAACTAACTGCTAGGGGCAGCACCAGTTTTAAACTTCTGTATATTTACCTATTCTGGATTTTTTTCTGGTTGCTTGAGGCTTCCAGTTGTTTGAATTCCGGATTACGGAGATTTTACAGCAATATGAAAGGAAGAGAAAATAAAATATAAATATTCACAGTTCAGTCGGGTACAAACTGTTATGTCATTACTGCAGACAGATCTTTAGTCTCAGACTGTGATGGTTCAGGTGATACAGGGTGGTTTAAGATTGGTGGGGGGGGGGGAAACATCTGTACTCGTACCTGAAGGGGCCAGACTTCAGGCTTCTGTTTGTTCTGCCTGAAGGTAGCAGTGAGAAAAGAGCACAACTCCATTCAAATAGTGGCTGAGGTCAGGATTGAACCTGGGCTGCTGGAGCTGTGTGGCAGGGTGATTGCGCATTTGGGTGCTGAAAGATCATTGTAATACTTGTGTAATATGCTTCCTCCTTTTTAAAATTAAAAAAAAATTTTCACACTATGAACCATATTAACCAAAATACACACAAACATTTCCCTCTTAAATATACACGTGTCATTTTCTCCCCCTTTTCCCCCTCCCATCCCTCCCTCCTTCCCACCCACTAAACGTTCAACATATACAATACAATAAACCCATTAAACAATGTCATCACACAATGAAAATAAATAAGAAAATTGTGTCATCTACTTTTACACACTGGGTCAGTTCATTTCATCATCTTCTCCTCCTATCATTTTAGGGAGTATGTCCCATTGCTGTACTCTCAGGGTCTCTTCTGATTTCCAGGTTGACATTATACATTTTTTGATACAGCTAAGGCTATCATAATAAATCTTTTTTGTGCTTCATCCAATTTGAGGCCTAGTTCTTTACTTTTTACATAGAAGAAAGATCTCTGGATTTTTTGGTATATTGCTTTTTGTGATTTTATTTAATACCTGATTTAGATCTTCTAATAACTTTTCCACTTTCTCACATGACCAAATTGCATGTACTGTTGTTCCCGTTTCCTCCTTACAGCGAAAACATCTGTCTAATTCTGTTGGGTCCCATTTATTTAACTTTTGGGGCGTGGTATATAGCCTGTGTAACCAATTATATTGTATCACGCGTAACCTCGAGTTTATTGTATTTTTCATAGTTTTGGAGCATATCTTTTCCCATTTTTCATTTTTTATCTTTATGTTTAGATCTTGTTCCCACTTTTGTTTGGGTTTACAGCTTATTTCATCATTCTCTTTCTCTTGCAGCTTGATGTACATGTTTGTTATAAATCTTTTAATTATCATTGTGTCTGTAATCCATATTCAAAGCTGCTTCCTTCTAGTAACCTCAGTCTGCTTCCCAATTTGTCCTTTAAGTAGGTTTTCAGTTGGTGGTATGCAAACATTTTACCGTGAGTTATACCATATTTGTACTTCATTTGTTCAAAAGATAATAAATTATTTCTCAAAAAACAATTTTCTAATCTTTTGACCCCTTTTCTCTCCCATTCTCTAAAAACAAGGTTATCTATTGTGAAAGGTATTAGTTGATTTTGCATCAATAATAATTTTGGAAGTTGGTAATTTGTTTTTTTTTCCTTTCTACGTGAATCTTCTTGCTTCCTCCCTCTTTGGACCAATGTAATGTGACCAAAATGCTTACTGAATTCAGCTCTGCCAAGAGAGCAAACCTTCTGTCTCTCTATTTCTTGGTGCTAACCAGGATTGAGTCTGTTAAGCTACATTAATTCTGTACAACAGAGAAGGAGGTTATTGTCTCGATGCTGGTTCACAAAGCAATCCCATTTCCCTGGAACTTGTTCTTCCCCACCCAAGACCCCAGATACCACCACTCATCTCCACACTGGGGTTGACATAGTGGCCGATTACTTAGCTGGGATGTGGGAGGAAACTGGAACCACACCATCCCGGGGGAATGGGCAAACATCACATGGGTAACTCCGACAGGAGGCCTACACCATCCCAGGTGGAATGGACAAACTCCACATGGGCAACTCCGACAGGTAATCCACACCATCCAGAGGGAATGGGCAAACATCACACGGTAACTCCGACAGGAGACTCACACCATCCAGGGGGAATGGGCAAACACCAAACAGATAGTTCTGAAGGTCACCATTGAACTCTGTTTACTTCAGCTGTGAGGCAGCAGCTCAACTGACAGAGAGGTTTTGTATGTTTTTTCCTGCAACACAGGAGACTGTTCAGTCCATTGAATCTATTGGCCCAAAATGATCCCAGCAACCCTCGACGAGTGGTAATGATGGCATTGAGAATTTATTTGAGTCCCTGTTGTAAGTGAGGAAACTGGTTTAGTAGATCTCAAAGGTAAGGACACTGGACACACAATTTTGGTAGTAAAGGTTTTATTTACCAAAGGCAAAATGTGGGAGAATGGAAAAAGTAGCAGCAGTGAAACAACGTGTATAGTTTATTAGTGATCGTAGGTGAAAAAAGTTGGGTAAGTGATTAAACACATGCAGGTAACTAATAATGAACGTGGGAACAAAATGCACACAACACACAAACAAACAAGGGAAAAGTCATTATGATACCTGCCACCCCTTGACTCTGTGCAGGCACAGCTCCATGCTATTTAGGGACAACGATCAATGGTCCCAACCCTATTTAGTGTACAGCTCACCCACAGTTTCTCCAGCACTGTACCACATTTCTCGGCCTGGAGTGAAGCAGGCAAAGCGAGAGAAAACAAAGCACACGTGGCATCTTTTTGGTGCTGGGGTGGGGGGTTCATCAGGGTTTGGATATTGAGAACTTGGTCTCAGTAGCTAGATGATACAACCAACAGGACCGTGGAGGACAATTAAGTATCAGTCACAGCATTACAAGAATTAAACAAGAAAATCTGCAGATGCTGGGGTCGAGTGCAATGCACAAACGCGCTGGAGAAACTCGGCAGGTCACGCAGTATCCATTGGAAGGAAAGGGTTACCAGTGTTTTGGGCCTGGGCCTATTGTCAGGTATATTCAGCAGGTAACATTGGTTACCTTTTACTTTCTATAAATGCTGTGTGACCTGCCGAGTTTCTTCAGCACGCTTGTGCATTGCGCAGGACTGGCGGACTTTTCTGAAAGAATGGCAGGCAAGCAGTTGGGATTTTGTAAGAAGAAACAGCATTTTGCAATTTTTATTTCCAGATTTTATTTCACTTCTATTTCCAGCGTGGGATTTGAATGGAGGTTCACAGAATTATTGATCCTGCATTGTTTCTACCACATCAGCTTTGTTTGGTTAAAGATTGCTCACAAGTTGTGGGCAGAGCTTGGATAAATATTTTTAGAAGGAGGCCCCTTGCATCAGATGCAGGCAAATTTATTTACTGAACAAATATCTACTGCTTTTTCAGTGCTTTTTCCCAGCAAGCACACAAACATTTTTCTTTTTGTCTCCGATTTTTCCGGACAAGGATCTGGATGCATCATGCAAGCAAAAACTACACACTGCATGCCTAATTGTCATTTGTAAATCAGATACACAATTTAAATCGATAATAAAAAATCTAATTAAACGATATGAGCATCCAATGAAATTGTACGTGTGTGTGATTGAAATCCGAGTCGCTCTGTTGAAGAACAACATTAGCTAGTGGAATTCAAAGTTAGCTCACCAAAGTTTTATGGTCCATTTAGGCAGTTCCTGGTTTACATAAGGGTTTTGTTCTTAAGAAATGTTCTTCAAGGGTGGTCACATGATGGAATAGTGGCTGGTTAGGGAAAACCAGCCCTCCACAGAGAAAGTTGGAAAAAAAAAGGTAGAAAAACAAGTGGAGAAATTCTTTCTTTGGCTTGACTTCGCGCACGAAGATTTATGGAGGGGTAAAGTCCACGTCAGCTGCAGGTTTGTTTGTGGCTGACCAGTCCGATGCGGGACAGGCAGACACGGTTGCAGCGGTTGCAAGGGAAAATTGGTTGGTTGGGGTTGGGTGTTGGGTTTTTCCTCCTTTGTCTTTTGACAGTGAGGTGGGCTCTGCAGTCTTCTTCAAAGGAAGTAGCTGCCCGCCAAACTGTGAGGCGCCAAGATGCACGGTTTGAGGCGTTATCAGCCCACTGGCAGTGGTCAATGTGGCAGGCACCAAGAGCTTTCTTTAGGCAGTCCTTGTACCTCTTCTTTGGTGCACTTCTGTCTCGGTGGCCAGTGGAGAGCTCGCCATATAACACGATCTTGGGAAGGCGATGGTCCTCCATTCTGGAGACGTGACCTACCCAGCGCAGTTTGATCTTCAGCAGCGTGGACTCGATGCTGTCGGCCTCTGCCATCTCGAGTACTTCGATGTTGGAGATGAAGTCACTCCAATGAATGTTGAAGATGGAGCGGAGACAACGCTGGTGGAAGTGTTCTAGGAGCCGTAGGTGATGCCGGTAAAGGACCCACGATTCAGAGCCGAACAGGAGTGTGGGTATGACAACAGCTCTGTATACGCTAATCTTTGTGAGGTTTTTCAGTTGGTTGTTTTTCCAGACTCTTTTGTGTAGTCTTCCAAAGGCGCTATTTGCCTTGGCGAGTCTGTTGTCTATCTCGTTGTCGATCCTTGCATCCGATGAAATGGTGCAGCCGAGATAGGTAAACTGGTTGACCGTTTTGAGTTTTGTGTGCCCGATGGAGATGTAGGGGGGCTGGTAGTCATGGTGGGGAGCTGGCTGATGGAGGACCTCAGTTTTCTTCAGGCTGACTTCCAGGCCAAACATTTTGGCAGTTTCCGCAAAACAGGACATCAAGCGCTGAAGAGCTGGCTCTGAATGGGCAACTAAAGCAGCATCGTCTGCAAAGAGTAGTTCACGGACAAGTTTCTCTTGTGTCTTGGTGTGAGCTTGCAGGCGCCTCAGATTGAAAAGACTGCCATCCGTGCGGTACCAGATGTAAACAGCGTCTTCATTGTTGAGGTCTTTCATGGCTTGTTTCAGCATCATGCTGAAGAAGATTGAAAAGAGGGTTGGTGCGAGAATGCAGCCTTGCTTCACGCCATTGTTAATGGAGAAGGGTTCAGAGAGCTCATTGCTGTATCTGACCCGACCTTGTTAGTTTTCGTGCAGTTGGATAACCATGTTGAGGAACTTTGGGGGGGCATCTGAGGCGCTCTAGTATTTGCCAAAGCCCTTTCCTACTCACGATGTCGAAGGCTTTGGTGAAGTCAACAAAGGTGATGTAGAGTCCTTTTTGTTCTCTGCACTTTTCTTGGAGCTGTCTGAGGGCAAAGACCATGTTAGTAGTTCCTCTGTTTGCACGAAAGCTGCACTGTGATTCTGGGAGAACATTTTCGGCGACACTAGGTATTATTCTATTTAGGAGAATCCTAGCGAAGATTTTGCTTTCAATGGAGAGCAGCGTGATTCCCCTGTAGTTTGAGCAGTCTGATTTCTCGCCTTTGTTTTTGTACATTAAAAAATTAAATCATTAAAAAAGTTGCAAGATAAACAGTATATGAAGAACCTGAGGGTGGATCCAAGGAAGGAAAAGATTACAACAGCAAGCAAAGAAGAGCTGAAGAAATCGCGGGGGGTGGGTGAGGGGAAGACAAAGGCCTTACCGGAGTCCGTGAGCAGGGAGCTCTCTCAAAGAGCATGGCCTGAGCGGTGATGCCGGTAAGGGGGCAGCTCAGCAGCAAAGTTCTTCCTGGGCAGTCTGGAGCATTGGCTTGCCCTCATGTGCGGTATGCATCCTAAAGAAGACATCGAAGGGAAAGGTTGCTGACAGAAAGGCGCTGACTTGGTAATGGGAGAAGCCGCGGAGAAGATAACGATAGAAGCAAGATCAACATGGAGCCAAGAAATGGAGCAAAAGAAAGAAGATCAAGAAGAAGATAAAAACGTACAAGAAAAAATGCAAGGTAAAAAACAGACGCAGATTGTGGATAAGGAATACTTTGACAGTCAAGTAAAGATTCTAATGGAAACAATAATGGCTGTGTTCAGTACTATTAAAAAAAACATGGAAGAGACAGATGTAAATATACAAAAAAAGAATACTATGACAGAAATGAGAAAGTGAAGTGGAAGACAGAATGATAGGTGTGGAAATGGAGATGAATGAGTTGAGAAAAATTGGAAGATAGAGATAAGGAAATTAAGAAAACACATGACTTATTAGCCCAAATACCTAAATATTCATGTATAATGCGTTCTGTGTATAATGCGACCCACCCCCTCGCCCGCCCGAGTCGCACTGCCGTCTCTCACGATTCCCCCTCCCCTCACCTGCCTGAGTTGCACTGGTGTCTCTACGGCCTGAGTCACGAGTTGCAGAAATTTTACTCCTGTGTATAATGCGACTCCCCTATTTTTGTGGGGTAAAAGGGGGAATTTTGTTTTGCATTATACTCAAATATTTACGGTCATAGACAATTTAGAGAATTTCAGCAAACGTAATAATATAAAAATGGTGGGTCTGAAAGAAAGGGCAGATACAAAAGGATTTATAAAAAGATGGATCCCACAGATCTTGGGACTAGAAGAACTCCAAGAAGAAATAGAAATTGAAAGAGCCCACGGAGCATTGGTGCCAAAGCCGCAGCCACATCAGAAACTGCGTTCCATACTAATAAAACTACTACCATATACAATGAGAGAAAATATTGGGACTGTATATTAAAAGTGTGAAAGAAAATAAGGAACCATTGGAGTCCAATGGGGAAAAAATATTTTTTATCCAGATATAAGCTTTGAATATTTAAAAAAAAAAGTAATTTAACAAAAACCGTATTATGGAAAAAAGGTTATCACTTTGTTTTGCGGCATGCAGCAGTATTGAAGATATTCAACCCTGGTGGGCAAAATAGACTGTTTTCAGATCCAGAAGAAGCTTGTCACTTTGTAGACCAATTACCAAATAAGCAACAAGAGGAGGAGTAAAGAAAATAATAAAAGGACTGTTAAGATAAAAAATATATTATTTAATTAAAAAAAATATAATGGAATGTTAATAGTTTGATTACAGATGTTTAAGAAAAAAAAGCTTTGTAATATTTTTAAGAACAATATATAGTGATTTCTCTGGGGGGTGCTGGAGAGGTTGGAGGATATGTCCACTGAGAAATCTGTGATTTTTGAAGAAGTTAGATGGAGGGGTTGAAGAGGTGGAATAGAGGTGACAATGGATGGGCAAAATGAATACATTGAACTATATGATTATTAATATTAATAGAATCCACAATCAAATTAAGAGAAAAAAGTTACTGATGCTACTTAAAAAGGAGAAAATAGACATAGCAAGAAGCACACTTAACTGTTAGAATATCGCAAACTGAAAAGAGACTGGGTAGGTCACGTAGTGGCATCATTGTCCAATTCAAAAGCTAGTTAATAAGAATCTGCCAATTAAGATAACAGACCCAGTGGGTAGATATGTAATGATGATGTGCCAGATTTATTCAGAATCTTGGAACTTGTTGAACATTTATGCACCTAATGAAGATGACCAGGAATTTACGCAGGACATTTCTTTAAAGATAGGGACACATTTTACTAGGTGGAGACTTTAATTTTAACCTTGATCCATCAATAGATAAAACAGGGAAAACGGCTATAACTTCCAGAACCCACTTGTCAGGGACAGATAGGAGGTTTGTTGGACGAGATCGGGGATCCAGGTTGGTCTGTTGCCTCCCTGGTGCTAGGGCCCGGGATGTCTCTGATCGAGTTCACAGAATTCTGCAAGGGGAAGGTGAGCAGCCAGAAGTCGTGCAGAAGTCGTGGTCCATGTGGGGACCAATGACTTAGTTAGAAGTGGGGATGAGGTCCTGAAACAGGAATACATAGAATTATGCAGGAAGTTAAAAAACAGGACCTCTAAGGTAGAATCTCTGGATTGCTGCCGGTGCCACGTGCTCGAGAAGGTAGAAATAGGAGGAAGTGGAGGATGAATGCATGGCTAAAGAGTTGGTGCAGGGGTCAGGGAATAAGATTTTTGGATCATTGGGATCTCTTCTGGGGAAGGTCGGACCTGTACAAAAGGGACAGACTCCACTTGAACTGGAGGGGGACCAATATCCTGGCAAGCAGATTTGCTAGAGCTGTGGGGGAGGGTTTAAACTAGTTTGGCAGGGGACTGGGGAGCAGAGTTTGCGAGCAGTGTCTAGGGTGCATGGCCACCTCGTTAAGAATGATAAAGATAACAAAGGAAGGATGGAGGTTAAGGTAAAAGGTAGAAAAGGGAATATATGTGAGGGTCATTCTCTGAAATGCATGTACTTTAATGCAAGAAGCATAGTGAACGAGGTAGATGAACTTAGAGCATGGATTGGCACTTGGAATCATCATGTTGTGGCAATTAGTGAGACCTGGTTACAGGAGGGACAGGACCCTGGTTGTGACCAGGGTGATGGGGGTCCTTTCTGATGTTGGCTGCTTTTTTGAGGTTGTCCCTCACACATGACATCAGTGGACGGGAGGTCAGTGCCTGTGATGGACTAGTTTCTACAGTACACCTGTAGCCACTGTACATTGTCCATGGAGTGTACCATGGAGTGACATGAAAGTGAATGCTGTATATTGTAGCTCTCAAATAGGGCACATTGTATTGCTGGAAGACGTCTGCATTCAGGAACTCTCTCTGCCATTGGAGGGAGCAGTGGTCCACATGGAACATTCTCTACCCCAAGCCTGCTTGTGTCTAATTTGCATTCTTTTGCCATTTCCACCGATGTTTTTCTGCTTATGTGCGCCAGAATTGATTTATTTTTGGTTTGTTGCAGTGAGACCTTTTGCAAAGTTGCTCACTGTTATGTACACTGTAACAATGAGAAAGTCCTCATGAAAAATAAACCCCATTACTGTCATTTTGCTTCTTTTCTCTTCAGTATTCGGTCCCCTGCTTATCAATGCCTTGTGAATTTCTGGCATTCATGTACTTTCTACTGTGAGATGTCCAGAGTTGAAAATACTTTTGTTTAAACCTGCCATTGAAGTTACTGTTGGCCCTTTTACAGAGGGAAAAATGGCAACTGTAAAGGTGGATATTCTCTGCCCTTACATCGCTGAACCTACCTCCATTAAATCCTCCATGCGTGGCTCCAAGAAGCCGAATCCAATCCTTAAGCTGGTCGCACAGCATGATGGTCCACCTGGCTCCATAAATGTACTACCATTGCAAGCGACTGGCTAGGGGTGGGCTGATGATGTCACGATGACACTATCAGCCTGTGACCCAGACCCCAGTCATTGTAGCAGTAACACAGCATAAGTGCTGGAGGTCGGAGTCCCTTGGTGTGCCGGAGGAGCAGCGCTGGGCAGAAGGAGGATCAATGGCCATTTTCATTTTCCATAATCACCCCATGCAGTTGGAACCACTCTGCATTTCCCAGAGCCGTTCCAGCTGCATGGGGGGGATTACGTGTAATGAAGATGGCCATTGCTCGCTGTGTATGTATGCTGTCATGTTGATGGGTGGTGCTGAGGCACCAGTCACCTTGTCTCCTGGAGAACACAATGAGGCGGCGCTCTTCAGAAAAGCAACCCTGGAGCAGGCTTTTAGGCCTTCTCTATAAAAAGGTAAGTGCACATTTTTCTCCACTGATGGATCTGGACTCAAAGTGGCACCCCTCCATAAAAGCACCCTGTGTGTGCCTGCTTGGATTTTCATACAGCCTGTTGAAGCAGGCAGTATATTTTATTGAAAATGTCTGTGACTGGCTTGTGCAGTCAGCAGCTGTCACGTGAAGGAAAGGTGGGTACAGGAGGATGCCTGGAAGAGTGAGGTCAAGTGTGTTCCTGCTGGTTGAATGGGGTGATCTCTTGGAGATAAGCAGTCCCTCAGCAGCATAGCACTAACTCATATGCAATGGTTACAGGATGTTGTGTCTTGCTTGAGTTTGGAGAAAATTAGATCTAATGTTAAAGAGATCAAGGTTGAATTTGACAAGATATGGGGCCCATTCATGGACTATTATCATAATTTGATTACTTAGGCAGGGATGCTCTGGCGCACCATTTATACGGCGTGCGAAAGTTGGTAATGCGAGCATGTACAATTTATAAATACCATGGGGAAAAATTAATGGCTGGTCTGACCTCCCAGAATGCCATGCAGCAGAGAAAGGGCTGTGTGCATGACTGCATACATGGAGCACTCATGGGGGTGTTTCCCTGCCTCATGGCATTCTGTGAAGTCAGGTCCACCTTCTCTTTTTCCCATGGTCTTTATAAATTGCGTGCTAAAGCGCTAGCAACTTTCCAGTGCTGTTTAAAAATTGTCTATTGCTATTGCTATTTATTTCCTATCTCTCCTGCTGCGACTTTCCCACGATTAATTTTCTATCTTCATTTTAATCTACCTTCACGTTTCTGCACTCATGCAAAAAACTTTGGTCATTTCAATCCCACAATGCAATTGTCCATTCTACACTTGCCTGATTGCAACACCAGCGTCTGCAGATGCCGGGGATTGTACTAGAGGTTGAGGCTGCCAATCCCTGGCGTGAGATGACATTCTCTGGTGCCGGCATGGAGAAGATTTTCCTTTTATACTAGACACTTTAAAGCATAGATTCTCAAGGTGGGACGTACACTCCACCGGTGGGGTGTGGGGCTGAAGAATATTTTAGTGGGGTGTAGGAATATTTTGAGAAATAATTAAAAAGATGGTTTGAAAAAATAAACTTGTTATGTTGGTGTGAAAAATGTGACTTGGCAACACTGACAGTAGAACATAATTGTGGTAACTTCCAAGTAAAATCACTTTATTTTTATTTTAATAATGTGTTTTTGCTGTTCTGACATCTCTCTGTTGTTTCTCTTATTTTAACTGTTGTTATCCTTGGTTAACATTGTAATTATATATATTTTCTGACCGGTCTTATTATCATCCATTCCAAATTATCTCATTGGCGACAAGGATTCCAAATGATCTCAACAATCATGTCTCCATCCATACCCCTTTACTTTTTCAGTTCAGTAGTGAGTGAGACCTGTATCTGTATGTATCTTTGTGCACTAGAGTATTGATGTGGTGGGGGGGTCCGCCCCAAGCGCTAGCCTGAGGGGGATGCCAAAATCAGAAAAAAATAGGGACTCCAAAAAGTAAAGCACGAGGCTAGTGCAGTTTTGAGACACTTTCTGCAAGGAAAATATGTCAGAAACCGCGCTAGTGTTTTTTTTTTCATTTTTTTTAGGGTCAGTATTCTTCCTTTGATTCGATCATCACTTTTATTACATTTTTAAATTTCTAAACTAATAAAATATTGATTAATCTGTTTCAGGGAGCTTGCGCTATTGTATTAATCTGTTTCGAGGAGCTCGCGCTGTGGTATATTCAAAATGAACAGACACAAGAAGCAAACAGTTCATCAATATTCAGTGTAGTTCTTTTTTTTTTTTTTTTTTTTTTTTTAAATTTTTTATTTTTCACACCATAAATCACAATAGCCATGATATACACTTTTTCTTTTCCACACATTTACAGTGACTTTTTCTCCCTCCCCCCTCCCTCCTCCCAAGCCACCCCCCCATCCCTCCCCCCTCTCATCCATTTTAGTTATACAATCTAGGTTGCATTAATTCAGTTAGACAATGTTGTCATTCAACAAAAATACACCAGAAATTCTACTGAGTCCATTTTTTTCTTCTCTTCTCCTTCCATCAACTTAGGTAATGTTTGTTCCCGGTAGGTTTTCGCTATTGTATTTAATGTAAGGCTCCCATACTTGTTCGAATATTTCAATATTATTTCTTAAACTATATGTTATTTTTTCTAATGGAATACATTTATTCATTTCTATATACCATTGTTGTATTTTCAAATTATCTTCCAATTTCCAGGTTGACATAATACATTTTATTGCTACAGCTAGGGCTATCTTAACAAATCTTTTTTGTGCATCCTCCAAGTCAATTCCAAATTCTTTATTTTTTATGTTACTTAGGAGAAAGATCTCTGGATTCTTTGGTATATTGTTTTCTGTTATTTTATTTAATATCTGATTGAGATCATCCCAAAATTTTTCTACTCTCTCACATGTCCAGATTGCATGAATTGTTGTTCCCCTTTCTTTTTTACATCGAAAACATCTATCAGATACTGTTGGGTCCCATTTATTTAACTTTTGCGGTGTAATGTATAGTCTGTGTAACCAATTATATTGTATCATACGCAGCCTCGTATTTATTGTATTTCTCATCGTTCCAGAGCATAACTTCTCCCATGTTTCCTTTTTTATCTTTATATTTAAATCTTGTTCCCATTTTTGTTTAGTTTTACCATTTGTTTCCTCATTTTCCTTTTCTTGCAGTTTAATATACATATTTTTTATAAATCTTTTGATTAACATTGTATCTGTAATCACATATTCAAGGTTACTTCCCTCTGGTAAACTCAAGTTGCTTCCTAATTTATCTTTCAAGTAGGATCTCAGTTGGTAATATGCCAGCGCTGTATCTCCCGTTATATTGTACTTATCTCTCATTTGTTCAAAGGATAAGAATCTACTTCCTGAAAAACAATTTTCTATTCTTTTAATCCCTTTTTTTTCCCATTTTCTAAAGGCAAGGTTGTCTATTGTAAAAGGGAGTAGCTTATTTTGCGTCAATATTAGTTTTGGTATTTGGTAATTTATTTTATTTCTTTCTACATGTATCTTCTTCCATATATTGAGGAGATGGTGTAATACTGGAGAAGTTCTATGTTGTACCAATTTTTCGTCCCATTTATATAATATGTGTTCAGGTATCTTTTCCCCTATTTTATCTAATTCTAGTCTCGTCCAGTCTGGTTTTTCCCTTGTTTGATAAAAATCTGATAGGTACCTTAATTGTGCGGCTCTATAATAATTTTTGAAGTTTGGCAATTGTAAGCCTCCTTGTTTATACCATTCTGTTAATTTGTCTAGTGCTATCCTCGGTTTCCCCCCTCTCCATAAAAATCTCCTTATTATTTTCTTTAACTCTTTGAAGAATTTTTCTGTCAGTTGTATTGGCAATGCCTGAAATAAGTATAGTATCCTTGGAAAAATGTTCATTTTAATACAGTTTATCCTTCCTATCAGTGTTAGTGGTAGCTCTTTCCAATGCTCTAAATCGTCCTGTAGTTTTTTCATTAGTGGATTGTAATTGAGTTTATATAATTGGCCTAGATTTTTGTTTATTTGCACACCTAGGTATCTTATTGCCTGCGTTTGCCATCTGAATGGGGATTCCTCCTTAAATTTTGAGAAATCCGCGTTATTCATAGGCATTGCTTCACTTTTATTTACGTTTATCTTGTATCCCGACACTTCTCCATATTCCTTCAATTTCTTATATAGTTCTTTTATTGATAGTTCTGGTTCTGTTAAGTACACTATCACATCATCCGCAAACAGACTGATTTTATATTCCCTGTCTTTTATTTTTATTCCTTTTATATTATTATCTCTTCTTATCGATTCTGCTAGTGGTTCTATAGCTAGCGCAAACAATAATGGTGATAGTGGGCATCCCTGCCGCGTTGACCTGCTTAAGTTAAATTGCTTTGATACATGTCCATTTACTGTCACTTTCGCTAACGGTCCCTTATATAATGCTTTAATCCAATTAATATACTTCTCCGGTAAACTGAATTTTTGCAATACTTTGAACAAGTAATTCCATTCTACTCTGTCGAAGGCCTTCTCTGCGTCTAAAGCAACTGCTACTGCCGGTGCTTTATTTCCTTCTACTGCATGAATTAAGTTAATAAATTTACAAATATTGTCTGTTGTGCGTCTTTTTTTGATAAATCCAGTTTGGTCTAAATTTACCATTTTCGGTACCTGTTCTGCTAATCTGTTCGCTAATAGTTTAGCTATTATCTTATAATCTGTGTTTAGCAAAGATATTGGTCTATATGACGCTGGTGAGAGTGGATCTTTCCCTTGTTTTAGTATCACTGTAATTATTGCTGTTTTACATGAATCTGGTAAGTTTTGTGTCTCATCAATCTGGTTGATTACATCCAGGAGGGGCGGTATTATTAGGTCTTTAAATGTTTTGTAGAATTCTATTGGGAGTCCATCCTCTCCTGGTGTCTTATTATTTGGTAAATTTTTTATTATCTCTTGTATTTCTACTGTTCCAAATGGTTCTGTTAATTTATTTTGTTCCTCTATTTGTAGTTTTGGTAGTTCAATTTTAGTCAAAAATTCATCTATTTTCCCTTCTTTCCCTTCGTTTTCGGTTCGGTATAATTGTTCATAGAATTCTCTGAAGTTTTCCTTAATTTCTTTTGGATTATATGTAATTTGTTTGTCTTTTTTCCTTGTTGCCAATACCGTTTTCTTAGTTTGCTCTGTCTTAAGCTGCCATGCTAGGATTTTGTGTGTTTTTTCCCCTAGTTCATAATATTTCTGTTTTGTCTTCATTATATTCTTCTCCACCTTATATGTTTGTAATGTTTCATATTTTATTTTTTTATCCGCCAATTCTCTTCTTTTGGTTGTATCTTCCTTTATTGCTAATTTTTTTTCTATGTTTATTATTTCCCTTTCCAACTGCTCTGTTTCCTGATTATAGTCCTTCTTCATCTTGGTTGCATAACTTATTATTTGCCCTCTAATGAATGCTTTCATTGCGTCCCATAGTATAAACTTATCTTCCACTGATTCCGTATTTACTTCAAAGTACATTTTTAATTGTTTTTCAATAAATTCTCTAAAATCCTGTCTTTTAAGTAGCATGGGGTTTAATCTCCATCTATACATTCTTGGAGGGATGTCTTCTAGCTCTATTGCCAATAACAGGGGTGAGTGGTCCGATAATAGTCTAGCTTTATATTCCGTTTTCCTAACTCTCCCTTGTATGTGGGCTGATAACAGGAATAGGTCTATCCTTGAGTATGTTTTATGTCTAGTCGAGTAGTATGAGTATTCCTTTTCTTTTGGGTTTTGTTTCCTCCATATGTCCACAAGTTTCATTTCTTGCATTGATTTAATTATAAATTTGGTTACTTTGTTCTTCCTGTTAATTTTTTTCCCCGTTTTATCCATATTTGGATCCAAATTCAGATTGAAATCCCCTCCTATTAGTATGTTCCCTTGCGTATTAGCTACCTTCAAAAAGATATCTTGCATAAACTTTTGATCTTCTTCGTTAGGTGAATATATATTAAGTAGATTCCAAAGCTCTGAATATATCTGACATTTTATCATAACATATCTCCCTGCTGGATCTATTATTTCCTCTTCTATTTTAAATGGCACATTTTTGCTAATTAATATAGCCACTCCTCTTGCTTTTGAATTATACGATGCTGCTGTTACATGTCCTACCCAATCTCTCTTTAATTTCTTGTGCTCCAATTCAGTTAAATGTGTTTCTTGGACAAATGCTATATCTATTTTTTCCTTTTTCAGTAAATTTAGTAGTTTCTTCCTTTTAATTTGGTTATGTATTCCATTAATATTTAGAGTCATATAGTTCAGCGTAGCCATTTTATATTTTGTTTATCTTCTCTTTCCGTTTTTCCATCATTACCTTTCCTCCTTTTCCATTTCTGTTTTCTTATTTTCAACTCTTTACCAGACAACATTCCTACAACATCCAACATTTTCCTTATTCTCCTATTTCTATCTTCTTTATCCCCAATCTCCCCTTCCCCTCCTGAGTTGCCCTTTATCCCTTGTCGGACAACCACATCTCCCCTCTCCATTTGGATTTGCGAATCCACTCGCAAGCGTCAACTGATTTTGCAGTGACCGCTCTTTTCCCCCCACCCAGCCCCCCCCAGAAAAGATTTCGTTTTTTATATGTCACAAAGGTCACTCTTTTAGTTCCCTCCTTATTCTCTCTATTCCATTACCTTCCCTTATTAATTCTTGTCTATACTTTCTATGTTTTCCTCTAATTACAGATACTTTCACATATGCCCGTTGTCTCTATTCACTCTTATACCTCTTTACCCGCATACATATCAATCGTGGTCATTTTTACCCTCCTTACCCGTCTTCATCCCTCAGTCTATTTTTGTCTTTACCCACATACATATCAATCGTGATAATTTTTGCTCTCATTACCCGTCTTCATCCCTCAGTCTATTTTTGTAATTGTTCTGCAAATTTTCGTGCTTCTTCTGGATCCGAGAATAGTCTGTTTTGTTGTCCTGGAATAAATATTTTCAATACCGCAGGATGCTTCAGTGTAAATTTATATCCTTTCTTCCATAAAATCGCTTTTGCTGCATTGAACTCTTTTCTCTTCTTTAGGAGTTCAAAGCTTATATCTGGATAAATGAAGATTTTTTGCCCTTTATACTCCAGTGGTTTGTTGCCCTCTCTTACTTTTTCCATTGTCTTCTCCAGCACCTTTTCTCTTGTAGTATATCTTAGGAATTTTACTACAATAGATCTTGGTTTTTGTTGTGGTTGTGGTTTAGGGGCCAATGCTCTATGTGCCCTTTCTATTTCCATTTCTTGCTGTAGTTCTGGACATCCTAGGGCCTTAGGGATCCATTCTTTTATAAACTCCCTCATATTCTTGCCTTCTACATCTTCCTTAAGGCCCACTATCTTTATGTTATTTCTTCTGTTATAATTTTCCATTATATCTATTTTTTGGGCTAGTAATTCTTGTGTCTCTTTAGTTTTTTTATTAGATTCCTCCAATTTCTTTTTTAAGTCTTCTACCTCCATTTCTGCTGCTATTGCCCGTTCTTGCATCTTGTCCATTTTTTTCCCCATTTCTGTTAAGGTCATATCCATTTTATTTATTTTCTTTTCTGTGTTGTTTATTCTTCTTCTTAAATCATTGAATTCCTGTGTTTGCCATTCTTTAAATGACTCCATGTATCCTCTAACAAGAGCAAGTACCTCCTTTACCTTGCCTATCTTTTCTTCTTCTATTTCCCTGTACTCTTCCTCTTCCTCTTCTTCTTCCTCTAGGTTGACCATCTGTTGTTTCTTTGCTGCCCTTTCCTCCTCTTCTTTCTTGTTTCCATTGTCTTCTGTGGTGTCTTCTTGCTGCAGGTGTTCTGCAGCTGTCGTTGCCGGCTGTGGAGATCGACTCCCCAGCTGGTCCCCCCTCCCGTCGGTGTGTTTTTTTGTATGCGCATCGCGCATGCGCGAGGAGTCGCGCATGCGCGGTTGCGCACTTTTACTCGGCTCTGTGAGCCATTGTTGTAGTTCTCTTTCTACCGACCTGAGGTAGTGGGGTCTTCTCTCCGCAGCGGGCCTCTTCGGACAGGTAAGGCCTTCACCTTTTTCCTCCGTTGTCTTCTCTTCCTCTCTTCTTTCCGTTGATTTTGATTTTTCTCCTTTTGTCTCCATCTTCTTTCCACCTTTATATTCACTTTTCTTTAACTTGTATTTCTGTGCCTTTGTATTTTCTCTCGTTTTTCCCGACTTTTCTGGAGAGGGCTGGAGTTCACCGTCCGGCCACTACTCCATCACGTGACTCTACCCCTATTCAGTGTAGTTCTTGAAGTTTGGGTTTATACCTGCTATACATGATGAACATGCACCCTTTTGCCTATTATGCCAACAGACTTTGACAAATGAATCAATGAAAGCAGGCCATCTTGAAACTCATTTAAGGGTAAAACATCCTAACCATGTCCATTCAAAATTGGAATATTTTAAATCACTGAAAGAGAAGTTTGAAAATAGATCAAAACTCATTTAATCACTGCACAAACTGCACTCCGGAATCGTACCCTTGAAGGTATGAAGTTACTCTACTGATAGCAAAACATAGGAAGAATCAAACGATTGGGGAGGAACAGATTAAACCCGCAATTTCATTGTTTCTCAAAACAGTTCTGCAAAAGGACGACAAAGATGTCCGAGTAATGCCATTGAGTAATAGTACTGTCTGCAACAGAATAGATGACATGGGTCAAGATGTTGAATAACAGCTTATTGAGAAGTTGAAATGGAGGGAGTCACGTGATGGAGTAGTGGCCGGTAGGGGAACTCCAGCCCTCTCCAGAAAAGTTCAAAAAAGATAGAGAAAAAACAAAGGCACAAACTTAAAAACCAAAACAAAGTGAAAGTGTGAAGAAAATAGCAGCGAAGAAAGAAAAACCAAAAACAACGGGAAGAAAAGAAGAAGGAAAGACGTCGGGAGAAGAAGGTGAAGGCCTTACCTGTCCGAAGAGGCCCGCCGCGGAGAGAGAAGCCCGCTCACTCAGGTCAGTGGAAGTCCCGGGCTCGGGACTACAAAAATGGCTCGCAGAGCCGAGTAAAAGTGTGCAACCGCGCATGCGCATGAAAAAAAACACACTGACGGGAGGGGGGAACAGCTGCGGAGTCGATCTCCACAGCTGAGAGAGACACCTGCAGCACAGCAGCAGGTGCAGAACACAGACTCTAACGATAACAAGAAAGAAGAGGGTAAAAAGAAAACAAGGAAACAACAGATGGTCAACCCAGAGGAAGAAGAAGAACAGAAAGAAGTGGAAGAAGAAGAGAAAAGCAAGACAATGGATGTATCTTTTTTTAAAGAATATATGGAATCAGTGAAAGAATGGCAATTACAAGAATTTAATGAGATAAAAAGAAGAATTAAGAATGCAGAAGAAAGAATGAATAAAATGGAAGTGGCCATATCAGAATTGGCAAAAAGAGTGGAAAATATGGAAAAACGAGAAACATTTGTAGATATGGAAGTAAAAGACTTAAAAAAGAAATTGGAAGAATCTAATAAAAAAGCTAAAGAAGCACAGGAGCTGTTAGCTCAGAAGATAGATATGATAGAAAACTATAATAGAAGAAATGATATAAAGATAGTGGGCCTTAAGGAAGATGAAGAAGGCAAGAATATGAGAGAATTTATAAAAGATTGGATCCCCAGGGACCTGGGAAGACCAGAATTACAGGAAGAAATGGAAATAGAGAGGGCACATAGAACTTTAGCCCCGAAACCACAACCGCAGCAAAAACCAAGATCCATTTTAGTAAAATTCTTAAGATATACAACAAGAGAAAATATATTGGAGAAAGCAATGAAGAAAGTAAGAGAGGACAAAAAGCCACTGGAATATAAAGCTCAAAATTTTTTTCTATCCAGACATAAGTTTTGAACTCCTGAAGAAGAGGAAGGAGTTCAATACAGCGAAAACGATCTTATGGAAAAAAGGATATAAATTTATGTTAAGGTACCCAGCGGTACTTAAAATAATTATTCCAGGGCAACAAAACAGACTATTCTCGGATCCAGAGGAAGCAAGGAAATTTGCAGAACAACTACAAAACAAGCAGAGAGATGAAGACATGTAATAAGAGTAAAAATGACCACGATCTATATGTATTTGTGTATATATATAGTGTGCATACATGAATGTATCCGTATTTAGAGGAAAATATATAGAGTATAGACAAGAATTAATAAGGGAGGGAAATGGAATAGAGGGAATAAGGAGGGAATTAAAAGAGTGACCTTTGTTACATATGAAAATTGAAATCTTTCTGGGGGGGGGGCTGGGTGGGGAGGAGTTACGGTCACTGCAAAATCAGCTGACATTTGCGAGTGAATTCGCAAATCCAAATGGAGAGGGGAGATGTGGTTGTCCGACAAGGGATAAAGGACAACTCAGGAGGGGGAGGGGAGATTGGGGTTAAAGAAGTTTTAAATAGGAGAACAGGGAAAATGTTTGATGTTTTAGAAATGTTGTCTTATAAAGTGTTCAAAACAAGAAAGCAGAAATGGATAAGAAGGAAAGGTAATGATGGAGAAACGGAAAGGGAAGATAAACAAAGTATAAAATGGCTACGCTGAACTATATGACTATAAATATTAACGGAATACATAACCAAATTAAAAGGAAGAAACTGCTAAATTTACTGAAAAAAGGAAAAATTGATATAGCATTTGTGCAAGGAACACATTTAACTGAATTGGAGCACAAGAAATTAAAGAGAGATTGGGTAGGACACGTAACAGCAGCATCGTATAATTCAAAAGCAAGAGGAGTAGCTATATTAATTAGTAAAAATGTGCCAATTAAAATAGAAGAGGAAATAATAGATCCAGCAGGGAGATATGTAATGATAAAATGTCAGATATATTCGGAGTTTTGGAATCTACTCAATGTATATTCACCTAACGAAGAAGATCAAAAGTTTATGCAAGATATTTTTTTGAAGATAGCAGATACGCAAGGGAACATATTAATAGGAGGGGATTTCAACCTTAATTTGGATTCAAATATGGACAAAACTGGGAAAAAAATTAACAGAAAGAACAAAGTAACCAAATTTATAATTAAATCGATGGAAGAAATGCAACTTTTGGATATATGGAGGAAACAACACCCAAAGGAAAAGGAATATTCATTTTATTCGGGTAGACATAAAACATACTCAAGAATAGACCTATTCCTGTTATCAGCTCGTATGCAAGACAGAGTTAGAAAAACTGAATATAAAGCTAGAATATTATCGGACCACTCACCCTTGATATTGACAATAGAATTAGAGGACATCCCTCCAAGATCCCTCCATGGAGATTAAACTCCATGCTACTTAAAAGGCAGGATTTTAGAGAATTAATTAAAAGACAAATTAAAATGTACTTTGAAATAAATACGGAATCAGTGAAAGATAAGTTTATACTATGGGATGCAATGAAAGCGTTCATCAGAGGGCAAATAATAAGTTATGTAACCAAGATGAAGAAGGACTACAATCAGGAAACAGAGCAGTTGGAAAGGGAAATAGCAAATATAGAAAAAGAATTAGCAATGAAGGAAGACACAACTAAAAGAAGAGAATTGGCAGATAAAAAAATATGAAACACTACAAACATATAAGGTGGAGAAGAACATAATGAAGACAAAACAGAAATATTATGAACTAGGGGAAAAAAACGCACAAAATTCTTGTATGGCAACTTAAGACAGAACAAGCTAAGAAAATGGTATTGGCATCAAGGAAAAAAGACAAACAAATCACATATAATCCAAAGGAGATCAAGGCAAACTTTAGAGAATTCTATGAACAATTATACCAAACTGAAAACAAAGGGAAAGAAGGGAAAATAGATGAATTTCTAACTAAAATTGAACTACCAAAACTACAAATAGAGGAACAAAATAAATTAACAGAACCATTTGGAATAGTAGAAATACAAGAGATAATAAAAAAATTACCAAATAATAAGACACCAGGAGAGGATGGATTCCCAATAGAATTCTATAAAACATTTAATGATTTATTAATTCCACCCCTCCTGGAAGTAATCAACTAGATTGATAAAACACAAAGCTTACCAGATTCATGTAAAACAGCAATAATTACAGTAATACTAAAGCAAGGGAAAGATCCACTCGCACCAGCGTCATATAGACCAATATCTTTACTTAACACAGATTATAAGATAATAGCTAAACTATTAGCAAACAGATTAGCAGAGTATGTACCGAAAATGGTAAATCTAGACCAAACTGGATTTATTAAAAAAAGACGCACAACAGACAATATTTGTAAATTTATTAACTTAATTCATGCAGTAGAAGGGAGTAAAGCGCCAACAGTAGCAGTTGCTTTAGACGCAGAGAAGGCCTTTGACAGAGTAGAATGGAATTATTTATTCAAAGTATTGCAAAAATTGAGTTTACCAGAGAAGTATATTAATTGGATTAAAGCATTATATAAGGGACCATTGGCGAAAGTGACAGTAAATGGATATGTATCAAAGCAATTTAACTTAAGCAGGTCAACACGGCAGGGATGCCCACTATCACCTTTATTGTTCGTGTTAGCTATAGAACCACTAGCAGAATTGATAAGAACAGAAAATAATATAAAAGGGATAAAAATAAAAGACAAGGAATATAAAATCAGTACTTAGCAGAACCAGAACTATCAATAAAAGAATTATATAAGAAATTGAAGGAATATGGAGAAGTGTCGGGTTACAAGATTAAGGTAAATAAAAGTGAAGCAATGCCTATGAATAATGTGGATTTCTCAAAATTTAAGAAGGAATCACCATTCAGATGGCAAATGCAAGCAATAAGATACCTAGGTATTGTAAGGTAAAACATCATGAGATGGGAATGTGTAGGGAGTTACCCTGTACAGGGCTGTAACAAGAAGGGGAGGTGTCCTTGTACTCCTGTTAGGTAAAACATCATGAGATGGGAATGTACAGGGCTGTAACAAGATGTGAATGCATCCTTGTACTTACAAGATAAGAGAGACATTGATGGATTGAGAGGCAGGAAGCTAGCAGGGAAAGGATAGCAACAGTTTTAGTCATTGGACAAGTAATGATATGATGATGTTCTAAGCACATATCCAAGGGTATAAAAAATCACCATTTTGCTGATAACAGCAGAATGCATTCTCCGACTAACATGGTTGGTCGCAAGTGTTACAATCCGGTAATAAAGAACAAAGAACCCTGATTTCGACTCAGCCTGGTGTTTGTCTCACTCATTCATGAACAAAGCAGACCTAACAGTATACAAATAAATAAAAATCTCGGCCAACTATATAAACTCAATTATTATCCACTAATGAAAAAATTACAGTACGATTTAGAGCATTGGAAAGATTTACCACTAACACTAATAGGAAGGATAAACTGTATTAAAATGAACATTTTTCCAAGGATATTATACCTATTTCAGGCATTGCCAATACACCTGACAGAGAAATTCTTCAAAGAGTTAAAGAAAATAATAAGGAAATTTTTATAGAAAGGGGGGAAACCGAGGATAGCACTAGATAAATTAACAGAATGGTATAAACAAGGAGGCTTACAACTGCCAAACTTTAAAAATTATTATAGAGCCGCACAATTAAGATACCTATCAGATTTTTATCAAACAAGGGAAAAGCCAGATTGGACTAGATTAGAACTAGACAAAATAGGGGAAAAGATACCTGAACACATATTACATAAATGGGATGAAAAATTGGTACAAGATGGAAGTTCTCCAGTATTACATCATCTACTCAATATTTGGAAGAAGATTCATGTAGAAAGAAATAAAACAAATTATCAATTACAAAAACTAATATTGACGCAAAACAAGTTACTCCCTTTTACAATAGATAACCTTTCCTTTAGAGAATGGGAGAAAAAAGGGATCAAAAGAATAGAAAATTGTTTTTCAGGAAATAGATTATTATCCTTTGAACAAATGAAAGATAAATACAATATAACTCAAGATACAGTGCTGGCATATTACCAATTGAGATCCTACTTGAAGGACAAATTAGGAAGCAGTCTGAGTTTACCAGAGGGAAGTAACTTTGAATATGTGATTACAGGTACAATGATAATCAAAAGATTTATAACAAAGATGTATATTAAACTGCAAGAAAAGGAGAATGAGGAAACAAATGGTAAAACTAAACAAAAATGGGAACAAGATTTAAATATAAAGATAAAAAAGGAAACATGGGAGAAGTTATGTTCTGGAACGATGAGAAATACAATAAATACGAGGTTACGTATGATACAATATAACTGGATACACAAGGCTATACATTACACCTCAAAAGTTAAATAAATGGGACCCAACAGTATCTGATAGATGTTTTCGATGTAAAAAAGAAATGGGAACAACAATTCATGCAATCTGGACATGTGAGAAAGTAGAAAAATTTTGGGAAGATCTAAACCAAATATTAAATAACATTACAGAAAACAATATACCAAAGAATCCAGAGATCTTCCTCCTAAGTAACATAAATAACAAAGAATTTGGAATTGATTTGGAGGATGCACAAAAAAGATTTGTTAAGATAGCTCTAGCCGTAGCAAAAAAATGTATTATGTCAACCTGGAAATCGGAAGATAATTTGAAAATACAACAATGGTATATAGAAATGAATAAATGTATTCCATTAGAAAAAAATAACATATAGTTTAAGAAATAATATTGAAATATTTGAACAAATATGGGAGCCTTACATGAAACACAATAGCGAAAACCTACCGGGGACATTCATTACCTAAATTAACGAAAGGAGAAGGAAATGAAAAGAATTGACTCAGTGGAATTTCTTGTTTATTTTTATTGAATGACAACATTGTTTGACTGGTTTAATGTGTCCTAGATTTTGTACTTTAAATGGACGGGAGGGGGGAGGTAGGGAGGGTGGGATGGGAGGAGGTTGGGGGGAGGGAGAAAATGGCACTGTATATATTTGAAAAGGAAAAAGTATGTATCATGGTTAATGTGGTTTATGGTGTGAAAAATAAAAAAATTAAAAAAAAAGAGAAGTTGAAATCACAGAAGTTCTCAATACAACTGGATGAATCCACCGTACGGGACAGTGAGGCTCTGTTATTGGTATATGTGAGATATATTGATCAGGAGATGTTTCAATAAGAGATGTTGTTTTGTGAATCAATAACCACTACTGCAGCTGATATCTACAGCAAGCTCAAAAATTATTTTGATGAAAATGAAATACCAAAAGGAAACATTGTATCTTGTGCTACAGATGGGACACCTGCTATGATGGGTTTTAAAAAAACCCCAGGATGTTTAAAATTAATGAAGGATGAAAATCCAAACATATTGTTTGTGCATTGTGTTATCCACCAAGAAAACTTAGTTGCCAAGAAAGTTTCCCCTGTTCTACATGAGATACTGCATTCTGTGATCAAGTGTATCAATGCCATCAAAGCTAATGCCAAATGTGAACGTTTAAGTAGTTTTATGTTGATAAAATGCAGAACATGTGAGATTATTGCTTCACACTGAAGTAAGGTGGTTGTCAAAGGGAAACTGCTTCAAATGGTTTATGGAACTGTTTGATCTCCTCAGGAAGTTTTTGAAGGACAAATCTGAAATAAAGCTCTTGCTAATAACAGATGGCAAAGCTTATGTGAATTTAGGGCTGTTTTACCTTCTACCGGTGATGTCAGGATGCATCGAGTGATGGTGAACTTGCCCTAAGTCCTGATCAATTTATTATAATGATCTTTTATTTGAACAAAATTAATCATGCCTAATTATAAGGTAATTAAGCTTCATGTACAGCACAGTATGAGCCCTTCAGCTCCTGTTGTTGTGCCAACCTATATAAACCTTTATACAGGAGTGTGGGAAAGTGCAAGCAATAAATAGCGGACCATTTTTAAACAAGATGGGAAAGTTAGTAGCACTATTGCGTACAATTTATAAATACCATGAGGAAAAAGCAATGGTGGGCCTGCCCTCCCAGAATTCCATGCGACAGAGAAAGGGCTGTAAGCCTGGCTACATGTCACATTGAATTCTGGGAAGTCAGGTCTGCCATTGTTTTTTTTTCCCCATGATCTTTATAAATTGTGTGCTATAGTGCTACCAACTTTACCATGCTGTTTAAAAATTATCTGCTATTGCTATTTATTGCTGTTTTTTGCTCTTTATTTCATCTCTCTCCCCTACTGCAACTTTCCCATGACAAATTTTATGCCTTCATTTTAATCTTCCTGCACTCACGCAAAAACTTGGGTAATTTCAATCCCACAATGCAATTACCCATTTCACACTTGCCTGATTCCAACACCGAGGCGGTGGGGATTGTACTAGGGGTCAAGGCCGTCAATCCCCGGCGTGAGATGACATCATCTGACGCTGGCGTTGAGCTGATTTTGCTTTCACACTAGGCACTTTAAAGGCCGATTGGTGTTTGATTCCTGGGATCACTGGCAAATGCGAAAGGGATTTTAAAATAGCACTGGAGCATTCTTTTACATGGTCAGAAAAGGGGAGACACCTGTGCTTCAATTCAAGAATTTGCATGAAAAGTAGCACCTTAGGGAAAGCTGTTCTTTCTCAGTGCCTAGTTTCTCATTAGCCTAGTTAAGTCTCCAGAACAGGGGTTGAAGCCATGACTTTCTTCCTCACAGGCAGAGAGCATTTGTTGCATCATCTTAGTTGAGGCAATTGCTTACCATTGGAAATGTCTGTACAAGTAGTCATTCTAATGTTTGCTGCTTCTTTCATATAAATACTTTTCAGAATGTTAGTCATTGCTTAAGAATTGGGTGGGACTGGAAATGCTAACCAAGTTTTGCAAGGTTTTAGAATTTGGACAAAATACCTTACTATTTTTAATTTAACCTGTACAACAAGAAGAGCTGTATCATTTTCTGTTGTTACATGTTACTAACTTTTATTATTAGTTTAAAAATCAGCTGAACAGTTGTGGTTTTTTTTTTCATCCTTAAGTGAAATGTACAAGTAAGGATAATGATTAACTGAATGATGACATCACTTCCAACGTGGAAATATTGTCTGGACACTCATTTTACTTTAAAAATCCACATCAGGTCTATTTCCAATGAAAAGCAATGATTTTAACTTGTGGATGAGAATAGTAATGTATGTTTTTATGTTGCAATGCTGTGAAGGTCCCAAAAAAACATTTTTGCAACCAATAAGGTATTTTTAAAATGATCATTATGGTTGCAGAAATAGAATTTTCTTCACAATCACAGCTATGTTTAGGTTTATTGTCACATGCACCAAGATGCAGTGATTAAAATGTGTTTAGTGAGCAGTCCAGCTAGACATCTGGTGTATAGTACAGTAATTTTTAAATTAAAATTTAGACATGCCGCATGGTAACAGGCCATTTTGGCCCATGAGCCTGTGCCACCCAATTTACACCCCAATAACCTACACCCCCAGTACGTTTTTGAATGGTAGGAGGAAAGCGGAGCCCCCAGAGAAAACCCATGCAGACATGGGGAGAACATACAAACTCCTTACAGACAGTGCAGGATTCAAACCCAGGCCCAGTCCTGATCACTGGCGCTGTAAAGGAATTGTGCTGCGCCAACTGCTATGCCCACTGTGTCGGCCTTGAGTACAAGCAGGGCACAGAACAGAAGTTACAGAAAGAAATGAATTGGTGCAGAGCAAAGGCAGCATAGCTTTTTGTATATTTGGAGAAATGATCAGGGTGTGAACCAGGCTGGTAAAATAAATAATTATTAATGATAAAATGATTACTGTGTACCTGGTGAATGAAATGGTATAAAGCAATTGTTCTCAACCTTTTTCTTTCCACTCACATACCACTTTAAGTAATCCCTATGCCATCGGTGCTCTGTGATTAGTAAGGGATTGCTTAAGGTGGTATGCGAGTGGGAAGGGAAGGTTGAGAACCACTGATCAAGACCCAATTGTTGCTGAAATATTTTGCTTGAGAAAAATTGTCATTGCCCATTTCCTTTGGAGTTATGAAACCATGCACATAAAAAGTCAATTAGGTACGATTAAAACAGTGATTTTCAAACTTTTTCTTTCCACCCACATACCACCTTAAGCAATTCCTTTCTAATCACAGAGCACCTATGGCAAAGGGAATACTTAAAGTGGTATATGAGTGGAAAGAAAAAGGATGAGAACCACTGGTGTAAATGATAACCTGGATGGCACATATCAATGTAACGGTTTGAACAACACTATTACAGTGACAGTGTCTCGGGTTCGAATTCTCACTGTGTTTGTATGTTCTCTCTGTGGGTTTTCGTGGTGTGCTCCAGTTTTCTCTCACCCTCCAAGAACATACGGGGTCAGTGCTCTCATTGGGTGATGTGAGTTTCAGTGGCCAAAATTGGCTTCTGTGTTGTAAATAAATTTAAAATTATAATAAATTATGAAGGCAAATTAAATAAAGTTGTTGGGTATTCTCTTGCACCAAAAAGATTGAGTGATGGGAATTAAGTTAAAAATGATAGGTAGATAGCAAAAATACAATTTCCTTTGGGGAGCTGAGAAGGCTGAGGCTGAATGTTGAAATAAGTTTGGCTGGAAAGGATAATGTCAGAAACTTATGCTCATGTCAAAGGTGGTAGAAAGCATGGAAACTTCTTCCCAGAAAGCTGTGGATGTTGGTAGTTAATTGGAGTTTCCAAAGGTATCACTGATAGCCCTTTTATATAGATATAAAGGGATACACTAAGTGGGACTGTGAATGCATACACTATGATTTTATTTAAAGACTGAGAATCTCATGGAGTTCACTGACTTGCTCCTGGGAATTCCTTTATTTCTCAAATACGTCTTTGTATAATGGGCTTTCCCACTTCATCCATGGCTAGATTTCTGGGTGTTTGGCATTGATGTTACCCCTTGCTAACAGGAACAATGATGAGAGGATTTCCCCTTTGCAGTCCTTCTTCTTGTGAGGGATGGGAGCAAAGCACCAGGCCTTTTCTGTCAATGTCGGAAAATGAACATAATGGGCTGTTGTGGTGAGGCAACCGTTTTCCAATGAAAAGTCTCCTGTGCATTGCCAAGCACCCATTTTTATTCAGCTTTCAGGGTGTGGTGAGCCACCTTCTCTAACCTTCTGAGGAAGGAATTCCCACAATGCAGTTGGGGTGGGAGTTAGACTCAGCAATGAAGAAGGAACTGTGACAAGTTTCCAAGTTAAAACATGGGATGAGGAATGTAACCTGCAGGTTATTTGAGTCTGTTGCCCTTGTCCTCCAAGGTAGTAGAGATTGTGGGTTGACGGGGAGTCTCCAAGCTGCCTTTGTCAATTCACTACAATTAATCCCTTGGCAAGTTGGGGTTACCTTGATGAATTGGTAGTGTAGAAGATGGGACTCACCTCAAGCATCATGTGAAAACTGGAAATATTTGTACTTTGTACTTTCCACTTAAATTATCGAGAGATTGCTGTCAGCTCTGCTTGTATTTTGATGATAACATTGTGCATTCTTGTAAGTGATTAGCCTTGGGCAATGGTTACCCTTAATCCCCATTGATTGTTGGTAGCAATGTAACTTAGTCCACCCAAACACTGGAATAGATCTGAGGTAATGGACCATGTCCAGAAATATGATTAACTATTATCAACTATTCTTTGCTGAAATCTCATTGTGCCTGAAATAACTTGAAGTGAAACAATAACTGAATGATGATTGTCATCTGTATCAATGATCTGAATGATAATGTGATGAATTGGATCAGCAAGTTTGCAGATAACATGAAGATTGGGGGTGCAGTGGACAGTGAGGATATTTGCCAAGCTTGTGGCAAGTATGAAGTGTTGGGAGGGAGTACCAGGGTAGGACTTGCACAGTCAACGGTAGGAAAACTGCAGATCTGGAAATACAGACACATAATTCCTTGAAAGTGGTGTCACAGGTAGATACGGTCAGAAAGAAAGCTTTTGGAACATTGGCCTTAATAGATCAGAGTACTGAGTACAAGGGTTGAAGTTGTATAAAACATTGGTGAGGCCATATTTGGAGTATTGTGTGCAGTTGTGGTCACCTAATGAGAGGAAGGATAGCAGTACGATTGAAAGAGTGCAGAGAAAATTTGCAAGGATGTTCTGGAGCTGAGTTGCAGGGAAATGTTAAATAGGTGAGGATTTTATTCCTTGGTGTATTGGAGCATGAAGATTTGATAGGTGTACAAAATTATGGAAGGTAAATGCAAACAGGTTTTTTTTTACACATGGGTAAGGTGAGACAAGGACCTGAGGACATGGGTTAAGAGCAAAAGGTGAAATATTTAACGGGTATATTAGGAGAAGTTCTTCCCTAGCATTTATTTTAGTGAGAATGTGGATTGATATTCCAGTGGAGGTAGGTTTGTTTTTGACATCCAAGAGAAAATTTGATAGGGATGTGGATGGGAGGGCTATGAACTGGGTGCAGGTCGATGGGAATAGGCAGAATAAATAGTCCAGCATGGACCAGATGGGCCAAAGGGCCTGTTTCTGTGCTGTAATGTTCTGTGGATGTAAAGTACTGAGAGATGAAGTCTAAAAGATACCAGAGCATTTTTGACACCACAACTAAAAATTCAAAATTGAGATGTACTTGTGGGAGCAGAGGTATTCAAGGTGAGTAAGATAGTGTTGCTTGTTGATGGGAAACAAGGATTACATTGGTCTAATGCCTCCTTGGGCTTACCCAGGCCAATGTGTGTGACCTCTTCATTCCCACAGACTTGCACACATCTGAGGCACCTTGTTCATTTCTTTGTCCCATCAAGGTTGGCCATGACTTAGGCTGTGAAGTCTTTGAGCACAGTACCAGCGTCTGTTTGTAATTGGTCAGGACAGTGCTGACTACTCCAGGACCATCAAAACATCTGTCTGCAAGACAGAAACCTCACCTTTTTTTGATCTTGCACTTACTGCAACAGTGATTATGTATCTATCCTTTGATAACTATCTCTTTTTCTGTCTTGGCAAAGTGTGGTAATTTACATTTATGCCACTGTCGTTGATGTATCTCATGTACCTGTTTGGTAAAAGTTACATTATTGTCACGTAATACTACATTTAGAACCATAAGACAGACTTTGTCCAGTGCCCCTCACAGAAACCTACAGCTTCTGGTGTTCCTCGGTGGTCTCCCCTCCAATACTGACCAGTCCTGGGCCTGCTTAGCTTCCCAGGCATATTCAGGCTATTGCTATTGGTGTTGTATGGTTGCAATAAGTAAGAATTTTGGGGCTCCTGAATGTCGTATTTGTGTCTATGAAAATGAACACGTATTGTCACTGAGATTGATGTTAAAAGAGCTGGTTCCAGGATGCCATTTGCTCCAGTCTCGCAATTGGCCCAGGATTTTGACGTCAAATTGAACTCATTGGTTGTTCCAAGTGTGCAGCTGGTTTGTTCTATTCTTCCTTAACATACTTGCAGTTATGGTCAGACCACAGGGCTGCAGGTAGTGCTGCTACCTCACGGTGCCAGAGAGCTGGGTTCAGCCCTGACCTCCCATGTTGTGGAGTTTGCAAGTTCTTCCAGTGATCGTTTGGGTTTCCTCTGGGTGCCCTTGCTTCTTTTTACATCCCAAAGACATGCAAGTTGGTAGGTTCAAGAGCCCCTCGTGCAGATACAAGGCAGGTGAATAGTGAAGATTCAATGGTCTTGTGTGAGGAAATGCATTAATGGGGAGCAAGTGGAGGAATGAGAGTGATTGGGTTGCTTTGAAAGCTGGCAAACGCTTGATAAGCCGAATGGTCTCCTTTGTAGGTGTTAGGGTGCGTGAAAAGGTCTGAGTCTTAGGGCAATGGAATGGAAGTGTGGCTTGTGAGCAGGATGATCTCCATTCCCAAATTCCGAATCAACTGTGAAAGGTCAGTGAGACCATTCAACGACAAAATCATCCTGACTCTCAGAAACATTGGGCAACTGTTAAAAAAAAACTATTGGGAAAGATGCAGACTATGTCATAAAAATAGTAAGCCATTGCCCTCAAATGGATCTTAATAAGCACACAAAACAATTGAAGAATGAACACACCTACACCAGGGGAAATTTGCCATTGCTCTGGCCCTGCTGTTGAAAGGAAAGCCCACTGATCTTCAGCTGCGTTTCCGTTCCATTGCCAAGGGCCCACATCGGCGCCTCCTCCCATGTCGCATGGAGCCATGGCAGTTCGTGCATACCCTGGGTCAGTGAGTAGCTGTAAGTTCAGCACTCCTTGCTTTGCCTTTGCCACAGCCCCTTGATCCTCTCTCCACTTGACAGCAGTGATTCGCAGAGCGATGGGAGGAGTCTCAGCACTGGCTCACGCCCTCTGCCTCAGCCTCACAGCTCTCCCTCGTGCAGCTCTGCACACTGTGACATGTTCGCCACCTTGTTGACCCAGTTCAACCCTCTGTAAGGCCTGAACTCTCCTACAGTTTAAACCCCACCCCGTGCCGGCCCAGTTTGAGCATATGAGTTCATTGTTGTTTATATTAGTACAGAGTACAAATACAGTGAAATTCGTACTTGCTGCAGCCACACAGGTGTGTGAGATGTACCAATTACAATAGTATTAATTAAACTATTTTAACTTCCTACCCTTCAAATAATGAAATGGTTTGGTCCATTCCTATCTCCGTGACCTTGAGAAGTCATTTGAACTATTTAAGGAGGAGATGTGCTCTGGGAAATTGAGAGTCATCACCTTGCCATCAGCAACTTGTTCTTGGGACTGCGTTGCTCATTGTGTACAACACCCACCATTCGATTGTTACCTGGGTTTGGTTTCTGAGACATCGTGTGATTGGGGGGGCGAGGGGTGTGCAGTTGGTGGTGTGAGGGTGGGTGGGGAGGGTGGAGTGTTAACGGGGATGAGGTGAGAGTGCGGGAGGGGGCGAACGAGTCTGGAAGGGCAAAGATGTGTGCCCAGTGGATCGTTGTTTGTGAGATGGGGGGTTGGGGTTGTGTGTCGTGGTCAGGATGAGGAGGGGTTAGGTGTCAAGTGGTGACTCCAAATATGCTTCTGGTTTCTTCCTTCCTCTCTCACCTCAGCCAATTAATTTTTGTCTTATTCCAATAATCATTTAAAAAAAAGAAACCAGGCTAAAGCTCAATGGGTAAATCTGACTCAGTCTAATTGCATCAGTCAATTTTTCCATGGTAACACAGACTGCTCCAGAACTGTCCTGTGGTCGGTTTGCTGCAGTCATGGCCTTGAATTACCTGCAGGGTTCATCATCAGAGCTGTTGGGAAGATATTTATTTTTATAAAACAAAATATATGGCGGCTTTGCTTTCTTTACTGTTTAATAGGTATGGATGGGGGAGTGCCTGGTCTTGAGGCCAAATAGGAGGGGTTTCCTGAGTAAGTCCGCCTCCCTTACTTTTGTGTGTCTCAGCACTGAACATGGAAATGTCAGACTCTTGCCTTGTACAGCTCGGACGAAAGATGGGCCTTTTCTTCAGTGAAAGGGAGCTGAATGCTTGGCTGGTGAACCAGATGTGTTGTATGGGTTAGTACTCTTGCGTTCCCTTCTTTTGTGTCTCTCCCTCAGCTTGTCGTTGAAGCTTTGGTTGAATGCTGTTCCATTACTAAGCTGTGTACTACAACTAAAACTGCCTGTGCTCGGTGCTTCGGTGCTTCATGTCTTGCTGCTGCTTTTCCCCATTCCACCCAATGCAGGAGGATAAGAAGCTGGGTGTCGTGTGAAAGATATTGTTAAAGCATTAAGATGATTTGAAGTTCTCTGTCTGGTGACGGAACTTGATTTCAAAAGCTGCTTGAAGGAAGAGAGAGAGAGAGAGAGAGAGAGAGAGAGAGAATAAGGGGATAGAACTGGATTTTTCAGTCATTTAACCTCCATGGTCTGAATTGATCCCCATGTTTTATATCGTTCATAGCTCTGAGATCCAAAATTAGTTTGCTGTCACTTTTATTGAGCTGTGGCTCTTCTGCAACATGGCTGTATTTTGTCATTTGCACGTGTGTGGATTGTTTTGAAGTTACAGACCATGCTGCCTCCAATGTGTCTCATTGACCGAACCATTGGCCGACTGTGAGGTTGGGTGTTGTGCAGCACCATTGGCCTACTGTCGGTGGCTTCATGGCCCTGGATATGAGTGGCGGCAATTAAATTGACCTGGCTGCAATTGATGTTTTCCCTTTTTCTGGAAGCTTTGCTTCTTTGTGATATGGTCAGAACATACAGGTTAATATACTGTACTGAGAATAATCTAATTACAACTGCTATTTGTCTCAATCATTGTATTTCTATATTAGATCACCACTTAAACTGATCAATGGACAGTGATAATGTGCTTAACTTGTTTCTTGGAAGTCATTGTAGTTTAAATATCAGGGAGGGGTTACATCTACTGCCACCTCATTATGAGATCCTGCTCTCACTGAACCCCTCTGGTTAGAGTGACTGGGCATGAAGCAGGCTCTTGTGAATCTGCACGATCTCTCCTATCCATTCTCCCTAATCCTGTGGATCCTTGTTTTCTTTGGCAGTGTCTGAAGAGGGGCAAGACCTGGATTAAATGTAGCTGCGTGCACACAGTTCGGGAGGGCTTTCACCACTGGGTCGCAGTTGGTATTCTGCAACTCTGGGGTACAGTTGTTCAAGGCACAGGCTTGGCAACGCTTCCCTGAGGCAGATGGGAATGGTTTTAAATGTTGGTCTCTGTGCTGGGGATGAATTTATACAAAACAGACTCTTTCACTTGCAGGTATTGCACATAGAAGGAAGGGTGCGGGCTCAGAGAAGTTATTTTGGATGAGGGACAAGACTGATGACGCTCATGTGGGTGAAAGAGGCTACTCTCCCCTCCTTTCACTTTACTCTTTCTCCCCCTTCCTCAGTATATCTCTCTCTTTCCCATTCTCTTTTGCTCTCACTCTTTCTCTTTTGTGCTGAGACAGATGTAAGATGACAGCGCTGCCGGAGTTGCTGTGATGGCAGCACTGTCTCTGATTCAGATCCAGGAGAGCAGAGACAGCGCTGCTCCGATAGGTTCATCCTCCCTGTCCTAATGTTGACAGCTTCATACACGGCCTGTTAAAGGAGCTGAGGGTGTTCAAAAATTCTGGAACTGCTGGGTCTGTGCGCAAGATGGTGGCGCCTATGCTAGGAGCACCCACGATAGAATACAACTCCATCACACCAAAAACAGGGAGAGCAAACCCCCCCCCCCCCACCCCTCATAAGGAGAAGATGAAGCAGAGAAGTTAACAGGGTAGTGGACCAATGAGGGGCACAGTGGCTGAGGCACCTGCACAGCATGCGGGCAACTTTGGGTCAAGGGACCTGCAAGGGCTGCTGGAGACCAGGTTTTGGAACCAGGATTTGAGAAGGTGCTGAGGGCAAAAAGGGCTTCTGACAGGCCTTGGTTGCTGAGGTCTTCCTGATTGTATCTGTGGTTTGGAGTCTGCGGCTACAGGTGCTGTAGGAACACTGGAGACAAATCTATGGTCATGCAGTGACTCTGACGGGTCTCGTTTACTTCTCTTTCTGACTATAAATGGCTCTTTTCCTCCCCCCTTTCTTTTCCACCCCATTTCTCTTTTCCACCCCCTCTCTCTTTTCCATCCCCTCTCTCTTTTCCACCCCTTCTCTCTTTTCCACCCCCTCTCTCTTTTCCACCCCCTCTCTCTTTTCCACCCCCTCTCTCTTTTCCACCCCCTCTCTCTTTTCCACCCCCTCTCTCTTTTCCACCCCCTTTCTCTTTCTCACACACACACACACACACACACACACACACACACACACACACACACACACACACATATATACACACACACACACACACACACACACAAACACACATTCTTTCCCTCTTCCACTCCCCCACCACCCCCCTCTGCCATTACCCCAGAAGCTGCCCAACCAGCTCTCTCATCTGTGTGTCCAAGCTCTCTCCCCCCAGCTTGTCATAAAACGGACAACCTTTCTCTGGTTTAATGTTATTCAACTCATGCAGTTCTGTTCCTCATTACCAAGCCTTTTATCTACACAGTTAGGTTGGTGCAAGGAAGTGACAGGGTGCTCGCTCTGAAGCCTGGCACAGGGGAGAAAGTGACACAAGAACATTGTGTTGCCACACACAGCATTCTCTTTGGTAAACAGACTGTAGATCTGTCCAAGCAGTTCCACTGGTTACTGATTGCATTTTTACTTTGGAAACACTGCACCATAACACTAATGAGTATTTAGAAGTTTAAATTGAAGCATATTTCAGAGATGAGCAGAGAAAAAAAAAACAATATTCATTTTAATGACCATCCAAAAAGAAATACTGTGCGCTGTTTTCATCTCTGATGAAACTTTGATTAGCCACTTAATTATCTGACAGTTCTCAGACTCCTGGGTTCTTGTGCAGTTCTGTTAAATGCAGATATTGGCTAAAGAATGCATTGGTGGACGCTGGTGCTGAGGAACAGCAGGGCCAAGCACTTGCTTAAAAACACAGAGAAGCAAATGCAGAAAGTAGTTTGTTGGTCAGGCAGCACCTGATATCGTCCTCTCTGTGGCAAGAAAATTGGTTTGAAGGAGGTGAGGTCACTTCTAAATATCAAGTCGAAAGAGGAACAATCTTCTACAGGGCCCGGGGTGATGTTGTAGAACTTCCCGATCCAGGTACATAATTTCCTGAAAAGGAAAGGGGTGTCATGGTTAGACAGGGAGGTGATGAGGCTTCATCGATTGGGATATTGGTGAGACCATATTTGGAATACTGAGTGCAGTGCTGGGTGCCCAGCTGCCATGTGCAAAAAGGGTTCACAAGGATCTTACCAAGACTAGAGGGCTTGAGTTGTAAGGGGAGGTTTGATAGGCAGGAGTTTTTTTTCCCCCCTGTGAAGCGCTGAGGGGTGAGATGACTTTGCTGAGGTTTTTAAAATCATCAGTAGAATAGATGAGGTAAATTGATACAAACTTTTCCCCCAGGGCAGAGGAAGAGTTGAGATCTAGAGGGCATGGATATAAGATGGGGAGTGAAATATTTCAAATTGGCCCAAGGGGCAACTTTTTCAAATGGAGTGGAGGGTGGTGATGGAAGTGGATACAATTAATGTATTTGAAAGACATTTAGAAAGATGCATGGATAGGATAGAAGGTTATGGGCCAAACACAGGCAAATGGGTCCATCTCAGATGGGTAACGGCTAGCATAGATACGTTGGACAATAAGATTTTATGATTCTTCGCTGGAGCTCGTTCAATTCATTTAAATTTAGACATTCAGCACGGTAACAAGTCATTTCAGCCCATGAGTCCGTGCTACCCAATTTGTACCCAATTGACCTACAACCCCCGGTATGTTTCGAACAGTGAGAGGAAACTGGAGCCCCCGGGGAAAACCCATGCAGACACAGGGAGAATATACAAACTCCTTACAGACAGCGTAGGATTCAAACCCCGGCCTGGTCCTAATCACTGGTGCTGTAAAGACGTTGCACTAACCACAACGGCAACCGTGCTGCCCCGATTCCAAGCAAAGAAAAGGAAGGGGACAGTTAAGGAGGAGTTTGAATTTTTAACTGGGCAGCCTAGCAGTTTGGCAGCCAGCTGAAGTTAACATACTCAGGAGTGTTTGCTTCATTGTGCTCAGAGTGAGAGAGAATTGGGTGCCAGAAGTCTGGATGAGTTTTTTTTTTAAAAAGATCAAATTTGGGTTGTGGAGAATATGCTTGAAGTTGCTATTGAGGACAATGCTCAGGTCCAGGACCATGACCTACTTCTGTAACTGTTCCTTATATTCCTGAATGGGCCAAGGGAGAGTCTTTGTTCAAAACTCCAATCAGCTTTAGCCCAATAAACCAACTTTTTTGACTTCCTTCGGGAAGCAACCTCTTTGTCAGAAAGAGGAACAGAATCCTCCTCCTCCCTTCACAAAGTTCTTAAATGATCAGAACTCAAGAAAATAGGTGCAGGAGTAGGCCAACTACTCAAGACAAAATGGCCAGTTCATTCCCAGCAATAAGCCAAGTGAATTTCTTTTGCATTGCCTTCATTGCCAGCATATTTAGGCCTCCACTTACCTTTATCCGACAACCATGTCCCTGGATTTGTTTGTGTGTATCAGATGTGCAGATACTCCATGATTTGTTCCCTCAGTCTTCAGGTTAGAAAATGGCAAAGGTTTCCTCATCTCACAGCTTAACTCAGTGACCCCATATTCTAAAGCTGTACCCAAATTCTAGACCCTGCACTCTACCAAGGTGGGGGGGGGGGGGGGGGTGAGGAGCATCCTCTCAACATCCATTTTGTTGATTTCCTTTCGAACCTGGCCTTTCCATCTAGTCACATCTCATTCAAACTCCAGTGGATGCAGGCTCAACCTTTCCTCATGTGACAATGCCTTTGTCTGAGGAATCTATCCACTGATCATTCTTTGAACTACCACCAGTGCAGAAGTCTGCTTCCTGAAATTCAGAGACCAAGACTCTGCACAGATCTTCAGGGTAACTTCACAACCTTCTGGAGGTTTAATACACAGGAGACTGCAGGTGCAATGCACCATCTCCTGGAGGAGCTCAAGTTAGTCGAACAGCATCAGTGGTTTCCAATGAAGGGTTCTTGGCCCTGAGCATTGACCATTCTTCCTCTCTCACCGATGATGTTCGACCTGCTGACTTCCATGAGCAAACTGTGCTTTATTTTAAGAGGAGACCTGATGTGGGGAAGATGTTTCAAAAGCTGAAGAGCTGACACATTGATTGATTTGGGCAATTTTATGCTGATGGGGTTCAAGGCAGTTTTAGTTATTCAGAGGATGAAATATGAATGTTTGTTATAATAAAATTCTTGCTTCCTGAAACCATGCAGCTACATAAGATACACTAACAACACATTACATTGGTGTGGGGCAGCACGGTGGGCGTGGGCAAGGCCTTTACAGCTGCAGCAATTGGGACCAGGGTTCGAATCCTACGCCGTCTGTAAGGAATTTGTATGTTCTCCCTGTGCCTGTGCGTGTTTTCCCCGGGGGCTCCAGTTTACTCCCACCATACGAAACGTACCAGGGGTGTATGTAAATTGGGTGGCACAAACTCGTGGTAAAAATGCCCTGTTACTGTGCTGTCGGTCTAATTTAAAAATTAAATATAATTAGTGTAAATTAACTGAACATAATGCACCATGAGACAAAAAAGAGGTGATATAAAAGGATGAGTAGATATTCACAGTTGCAGTTAGAGGGGGAAAAATGATGTTCTCCCTTAATCGGCTTGGATTTCTCCTGCAAGTTCTGCTTTCTTCCCAAATGGCTACCTTCAACGTCCTGAAGGATAAGATCATTTGGTGGCTCAGAAGTATTCTGAATTTTTTTTAAAGGCAACTGCAAATATGACTGAAGAACTTGCATCAGCCACCTCAGAAGCTGCCATTGTGTGAGGTAAATGTAATAATCACTGAAATACTTTTCTAGCAGTTGAAGAAGTGCAGTGTTCGCTTTGCACACAACAAGATCCCGCAGGCAACAATCCAATAAGTTGTCGTACAATGATGTATTGGTGCCAGTTAGAAAACAGGAGAATGCTCTCTCGCTGCTTCTATCAAGGAAAAAGGTACTGAAGCCTGAAGTCCACACCTCTAGGTTTAAGAACAATTTTTATCCAGTAGCTCTCAGGCTCTTGAACCTCCCTGGACTATCCTAACCACAAACTAGCCTGGGACCACCAAAATCTGTTTTTCCTATTTTACTGCTCTAACAGCTGTGAATATTAATCTATCCTTTTATATTGATTTTTTTTTCTTCTTTTTTCCATGATTTGGTAGTGTAATATATATCATTGTTGATGACCTGTCTTATGTTCCTGTTTGGCGACAGAAAGTAAGAATTACAGTGCACCCTGTACTCCATACTTGTGTGCATAACAATGAACATGGCACTCAGTGCTCAACTCTGAAGTTGCGTGCTCTGATCTTTATGCCATCTCAGCAGAGATTGAGCACTCAATTTGTTATGGAAGCATTTTAAAGTTTTCCTCAGCTTCAGGGAATAATATTGGTTGTTTTTCCATCTCTGCTGTAACAGTATATTTCAATTCCATTCATTCATTTCTTTCAAGGTCTTCCATTCCAACAATTTCCACGTGAACCAACCCCAAAATAGTTTAAAAAAAAGTTTTTGCTTCATACCATCTCCATAATGTCTTACTTGTGCTATGCATGATTTCCCTATCACTGCAGTTTTTGTGATACATGTGAGGATGCAGTGCTGATTCCCTCTGCAATCCTGTGACTGAGTGAGACACCAAGTGAATCCTGGGCTTGCAGGGATCAACAGTAGAGAGGAGGAAATGCCATGGTATACAAACAGTTGCATCCTATCTGTTTGCAAGAGGAAAATGACCCAAAAAAAACTGCATTTGTTTGAAAGTTGGAAACACTCATTAAATCGGGCAGCGAGTGTGGAAAGAGAAACAAATTATTTCAGGTCAAAGACCCCATGTCAGAAGTGATTAAGGTTTTACATCCTGAAATGTTGACTCCTGTGGTTGGGTATTTCGCTATGGCTTCAAGACTCTGTGTCCCCTTAACCCTATCTCACTCAGCATGTAATCTCAGCAGCCCCCACATTGGAACACCGTATCCAATCATTAATAAATACAGTGAAAAACTTTTTTTGACCACATTAAAAATTATTCACACAAATTCTCTCACATTTTTAAAGTAAGATTTTCATCAACCAGGTTGATAACCTGGGGAGTTGCTGTTCCACAGGAATACTGCGCGAGATGCCATTGTTGTCTATAATCTGGTCAATGTAACTAATTGACTGGTATCACCAGGGGTGCAGTGCTACTGGAGCTCACTGGAGCACCTCATTGGGGCTCCTCCGGTACTTCCTTGTGCTGTTTTGGTGAGCTCTGGCACTTAAAAAAAAGAGCACTGCACCCCTGGGTATCACGTGACATTGCCCATTCTTGTCTAATGCAACCAATTAGTTTACAAACCTACATTTGCCTGGGTGCTGGTCACTGTTTATGAAATTTTATACAGGGGAGAGGAGAACTTTATACATACATATCTGGGTCTAATTTAGTCGGATTAATGTGACTAATATTTAAAACTTTTGCAATCCCCTTTGCTCCCATGCTAATCCCTCTTAGATCCTGGCCATTATCCCTCTGATCTGTTCTCAAAAGTACTGGAGAAACACAGCAGTCACACAGTATCTACAGAGAGCTAAAGGAGAGGGCACAAGCCTGAAACGTCGACTGCCTTGTACTTCATACTGATACTGCGTGACCTGCTGAGTTTCTCTGGCCCTTTTGCGTACTGCATTAGACTCCAGCACCTGCAAATTTCTGGTGTACCTTGATCGCTCCTGTGTTCTCTCTTGCCCTTTTGCACATTCCCTCACAGTCCGCTGCATGAGAGCAGATCCCTTGATTTTGATTAAATCTCAGCTCTTGTTATGCAGGAGAAAGGTCTTGTGGCTTCCTGCCCTCATTTCTATTTCCTTCTCTCCTTACTTCCCTGTAGCCCACGTCTGCCCACTACATTGGCATACCCTTGAGGCAATCTTCAGTGGCCAATTAACACATCTGGGATGGCAGAGGAAACCCTCTCAGAGAGAACATGCAAACTCCACGCAGACAGCTCCAGGGGTCAGGATTCTGCAAGGCAGTGTCACAAGGGAATTTCTGCTCAATGCAGAATTTCAGAACTGGTTGCTAAGTAATATTTTAGCAGTATTATTAAAGCATAAACCACAAGTGTTGTCCTTGCACTAATATTGCAGAATAAAAGGACTGATTACACCCAGTGCAGAAGTAATAAAGGGAGCTTGTTGTTAAGGCCTTGCAGTGATAGGAACGTTTCATGGAAGGGGATTCTCGAGGAACAGTGGTCTCATTTTTAACCTTGTGCCAGAGCCAGTATGATTACTCAGTATGAAATAATGCAGATACATTTTCCATCCTGAAGCCTCCCCGTAGTCTTGGCGTCATTGGCTGCTACTCTTTCTTTTTCCACTTCAATCTGAATTCAGGTGCCAACTTATCCTGTTAAAATTGCAGAGCCCAGACAACTATTTTAAATCCTTATATTCACATGAATATAGAGATTGGCAATACCAAATTTTAGTTGAACCCTTGCCTGAGGCTCTGTTGAATCAGACTTTCATTCATTGTGATTTTGCACTGATGGGTGACTTGTTACTGAGTTTTATCTGTAACCTATAATGGTGCTAAATTTGGGAGTGCCTCCTTAAATTTTGAGGGGTGTAGTGGTAAGGTGTTAAATAGTACATGTTTCTGTGGTTCAGACAACTGACAGGACATTTTATAGGCCCTTTCATGCAGTGAAAAAGCCTAACTGTAAAGGTGGAGATTCTCTGCCTTTGCATTGGGAGATTTACCTCTATGAATACGTCGTGGCCGGCTCCAAGGTGCCGACTACAATCCCTCTCGGGGAAGGATCATCAGCGGAGTGCTGCACTCCCCACCTCATCACGTGAATGTACAGCTGCTGCGAGCGGCTGGTTAGGGGCAGGCTGGCTGATGACTACATCAGCCCGCAACCTATCTCCCCGGTCGCCCCTCTCCCTCCATGACTCCCTCAAGGCAGGGGCGATCGACAAGAGCCATCAGGGCAGGGGTGGCTGGTGGGAGCCGTCAGGGCTCAGGTCAGTGGTGGTTAGTGGGGCGGGATCCTTTGAGCACACCATCAGGCCGCTCTCTGCAGTTCAAAACACGGCAGAGTAATGGCTGTCTTCCCTACCCGTAATCCCCCAAGCAGCTGGAACTGCATGGGGGATTATGGGTAGGGAAGACAGCCATTGCTCTGCTGCGTATTTATGACAGGTGTTGCTACAACATCAGTCGCCCCACCCCCATTTGGCTCCGGAGGGCACTACAAGGCGCCACTCAACATGAAAGTAATGCAGGGGCAGCCTTTTAGGGCTGCTCCATGAAAGGTAAGTTTATGTTTTCCCTTCGTGCTTGTAGCTGGCCTCCAGGTGGAGGCCTGACATGAAAGGGCCTTATGAGACATGCCTGGGCTGGGCAGAGAGCTGTACAAATAAAAGGATCATTAGATCCATGAAACTGAGAAAAATGGAGCAGTAGGGAAATTTCAGGGAATTAAGAGTATTTTATTAGGTCGGCACAATACTATGGGCTGACGGGCCAGTACTGTGCTGTAGATTTCTATGTTCTTTTGACCCACTTTGGTGCTTTTTGTTCCTGACAATTGATCTGGAGAGTGCCACACTATTGAGTAGGTCCTCCTTTTCTCTAAGACATTCCCCCAGGATACAGCAACCATTCTCAACGGAGGCCATACTCCCCTCCCCCCCTCCCCGAGGGCTGCAGCACATTTAAGGAAGGCCATGGACTGAAATTATGAAATATTATTTGTATATATTTGGTAGGAGGGAAGGATGGAAGAAACCCCATAAACTTGACTGCTTCACAGTGATGAGGGCCCATAAAATCTGAAGCGTCCAGAAAAAGGTTGAGAAGGGCTGACATAGAGAATAAAAACTACTGAAGGAAACTCAGCAGGTCAAGCAGCATCCATGGAGGCATGAGGCACAAGTTGATGGTTTGGGTTGAGATCGTGCAGCAGGATTTGTTTACACCTTTTGCTTCCACAGACATAGCTTGACCTATGTCGTCCGACCAACTTTCTGCTCGGGGCTCCGATTTCACTGTCTGCGGTCTCTGATGCCCCCTTGGATTGAGAGCGAATTGCTTCTGCTCTGGTTTTGTCTGTTCTGCGGTGGATGATAAGGGGTGTGCTCCTATCACCCACACTGGATCTTGATGTGGTCTTGATTCATGGGCTCAAGATTCTGAACACTATCGCAAAGATTGCCACTCCTTTCTTTTAAAAATTTTTTTATAAGAAATATAGTACAATGAAGTAAAGGGAATGAAATTGAAAATACAATATTATGTGTGTGTGTGTAAAAGCTTAAAACTGTATAAACTTGGTCCCCCTCCACTACACTGGGTGAAAAAAGAATCTGAAGTATTAGATGCAAAACCCCACATAACTTACTCTAATTTAAAAAAAAAAGTAAAAACGAACAAAACACCATCTGAGCAGCATATCCGGAGGGTTAGATATATTTTGTAGTTTTTGGTTCATACCGAGAATCAAAAAACAAAGGTAAGACTGTATCTCATCTGGAAGAGTAAATGCATTTAATCACATAAAAATCTTTTACATTAAATGAAAATAAGACCTGGAAGGTCACCATGTATCTTCACATTTCACCAATGAGTCGAATACATGATATTGAATTTTTTTTCTAAACTTAAACAGGACATAATGTGAGAGAACCACTGAAACAGTGTTGGAGGTCTAAAGTCTTTCCAGTTGAATAAGATGGCTCTTTGAGCCAACAAGGTATAGAAGGCATTCTCCTGTTGAACAGGTACAGAAAAATTCCCTGTGGCCACTCCTTCTTTAGTGTTTGTGAGCCAGGAATTTCCAAGAGTAAGGGGCTGTGGCATCTGATTCAAGACAAGTCGAGCATGTCATTTCCTCTGTCCATCTGAAAAGCTCTTCCCAAAACAAACCTCAGTGTCTTTTTTAGGATCTGGTGTTGATATTGCAGGTAATGCAACCTGCCCAGAGCAGAGGACCAGGTGTAAAAAAAAAAGGCCAAGATGGTGAGGGGAAAACATGGAGATTGGTTCAGTTATTCTTGCAATGTGATTGCAGTAGGACACATAGATGGTATATTTTCAGTGCTTGAGGAGCCTGGTGTAGGTAGACCAGGTCTCGAAAGCATTGCGGAGAGCAGGGGAGGATGCCCAGTCTCTTGAATGAGCTGTGCATAAACTGCAGATGCTGGGATCTTGAGAGAACCAAGAGAGAGGCTGGATAGACTGTGGGTCAGGCAGCATCCATGGAGAGAAATGGTCAGTCAGCATTTTGGGGTGGGAGCTTGTTTTTTAATCAAAACTATCTTGATGAAGGGTCCCAACCTGTAGTGGGTAACTGACCTACCCCATCGAAGGATTCACTCTGACCCGCAGAATCCTTCTAGCCTCTCTTGGTGCTGTCTTGTAGGAGATGTTGACGGATGCCCCTTGTTCCCTCTTTAGTGGACGTAAGGGAGCATCAGGAAGATTTTCCTGGGTATTTCTTCCTCAAGAAGCAGAGAATTTGATCCTCCACCCTCTTTGGACTGACAGTTCACACCCCCAACACTGACGGCTGAGAAGTGATCAGATCGAGGGGTAGATGGGAGATGTAGTTTTGGGATGGTGCTCCAGTGCTTGGGTCCCTCTGTGGTTCAAGCCACTGTTATCATTGGTTGGGTCGTGGAACTTGGGCTGTCCACAAAAAAGCTGGACAAAGACCACAGTGGGTTGTTGGACTGGAGGAGGTCATGGATGCTGCTATGGGGAATAATGATTTGTGTTTTTAAATAGAAGCTTAACTGGACGAATGGCCAGTCCTGACCGCAGTGCACAGATATGCTGGAGAAATTCAGCAGGTCACACAGCTGGCTTGGAAAGTAAAGGGAAACTAACGTTTTGGGCCTGGGCCCTATCCGAAATGTTGATTACCCTTTGCTTCCTATGGATGCTGTGTGACTTGCCGAGTTTCTCCCCAGCATCTGCAGATTTTCTTGCTTAACTTCTAACAGCAGTTGCTGACTGATGGCTGGGACTTGACATGCATCAGAATGGAATCAACTTGTGCTGTGTGATTCCAGCCCTTGAGAAGATGGAAGCTGGGGTTGTTTCCTTTGGCTAAACGAGTTTCATATTGAACTGTCCCCTTCAACTTCTTCCCATCCCTTTATTTTTCAGATGAACGGGACAAAGTACAGAAGAAGACCTTTACAAAATGGATTAACAAGCACCTTATTAAGGTTGGTGTGGTGACTTCCATGTGTGTTTTGCCCATTGGTTGCTCATGTCTAATTTACTATTATCTGGTGTCTGATTACCCAACAAATCTCCATCAAGAAAAGTCCTCAGAGTCGTTTCATGAATTTAATCATGATTCCTCCATGAATGAACAACGTTGTTCTGATTTATGCTGCACCTTCTGTTTCTGAGCTTTTGTTTTGCAAGCCATCTTTGCAAACAATTAATATCTTGGCCTGGGAAGATATTGGGTGCAATGGTAGTCAAACATCATCCTCAGGGGGTACAAATTGCATTGGTGGCTAAAACACTAGACAAGAAAAGAAAGATGTTTGCATTGAATAGGGGGGCGTGGCAGGATGGCGTAAGGATCAGACGTGCCTTCCAGTCCTCTCCTGACTCTATCTTATTGTTTTGTCTAGAAATGCCCGTTAAAATTCTTTAAAAGTTTAGATAATTTCAGTGCTGTTAATTTAACTTATGATGGTACAATTGGTGGAAAAGAGCAAATAAAAATGACAACAGATCATCAAAAAACTACATTTTCCAAAAGTTCAAGTTTTGGAGCCTACCTACAGGAAAGACACCGGGACTCAGCGTGAAATGGATCCCAGGAGAGAGGTACAGTGTTCGGATGTAGAGCTCTATGTTACATCGGTAGAGCCCCCTAAAGAGGGCCTTTAGAACAAAGAGTTACTCAAAGGCATTTGTCAACTGTAGAGGTGGCGCTGCAAACTGCATCTTTTGAGATAGAAGAACCTATACAACTTGATGTACTGGGAGAGCTTAATACATTATGGACTGGGGAAAACCCCGGCCAGCGTCCTCCAGTCATTGCTGGAGAGACTGTGGCTGGGGTTTCCACACGCAGTCATATTACAAGGAAGGCAACCAGAATGAAGGAAGGAACAGAAGATCCTTTGGTTATGCAGAAGAAGCAGGATTCTGTTGAGCCAAAATCTCTTCCAATTGAAAAGATTTTTGTGAATCTTGAATCTAAATTATCTTATACAATGCAGGGATTATCCAAGATCATGATTGAACTTGGTACTAGGTTTAATACTCTAGTGAAAATACATTCTCAACAGATGGCTGAGTTTGGAGCTTTTAAGCTTGAAGTGAGAGATAAATTTAATTCGTGTGAAAAAGATATAGACGAAATACGAGATCAAGTTTTTGATGTGACTAAAATGGTCGAAGACTTACAAACTCAAAATAAAAATTTGGCGAAAAAGATTGATTATTTGGAAAACCAATCCAGACGGAACAATATAAAGATTATTGGTTTGCCGGAAGGTTAGGAGGGACCAGACCCAAGAAAATTTTTTACTGAATGGATTCCGCAGGTGCTGGGTCAAGAACATTTCCCGGAAGGTATAATACTGGAACGTGCTCACAGAGCCTTGCGTAGAAGACCTATTTCAGGTCAAAGTCCAAGACCTGTTTTGGTTCGTTGCTTGAATTATTACGACAGAGTGGCTATTAGAAATGCACAACAGAGAAAATCACCCTTGATGATTCAAAATAATCGAGTTTTCTTCTATGCGGATTTGAGTCAAGAAGTTTGTTCCAACGACGGGAATTCAATCCTGCTAAAGAGTTGTTGTGGAAGAAAGGTTGCAAGGCAACCTTTAGATATCCAGCTGTTTTGAAGGTTTTCCAAGATGGTTGCCAACCAAAGTTCTTTGATTCTCCAAAGGAAGCTATAGCATTTGCTCAAGAGCTGCCAATTACTCAGTTTCAACAGAGACATAGTCCGCCGCGATCTCTAAGGAGACAAGAGATGGAAGAAAAGAGCCGTGCTCCAAGAAGGAATGGTTGTAATGGTGACTCGGCAGTTGGAGCTGTTTAAAAGAAAAGTTGTCCTTTTTTTTAAAAAAAAGGGATATTAAATAATGATGATGTTAGTTTAAGATGAAGAGAGAGTTGGGGGAGAGAACTGGATAGGCACTATTTCCTGAAAGTCATCTGCTACATGTGAGTTATCTCACACCCATTTTTTTTTGGGAGTTACCGCATTGCGCGGTTTAGACGGGAGGGGGTATTTTTAACCTCCTACCCGTTTTTTTTCCCTTTTTTTTGTATTATTAGATTAAAGAGTGAAGGGGTTTTTTTTTGTTTAAATATTAAAAAAAACATAAGAAAGTATTTGATTGTTTAAAAAACTAAAAATTGATGTGGTTTTTTTTGTAAAGTTTATTCAGTAGATAAGGAATATCTGAAATTTAAATGTGAATTGGATGGATAAGTTTTGTTTTTATATTTTTTCTTTAACTTTAAGGTGAAAGGAGTGGTAATTCTGGTGTATATTATTTTGCTATTTTAGTTATAGAACGAATAATGGTGAAAGTTATAAATTGAATTGTACAATTCTTAATGAGGCTTGAATTTTGTTTGGTTTATGCTCCATTTGTTGAAGATATAGATTTCGTTGTAGATGTGTTTTTATTATTTGGATATCTGAATTTTAAACCCATCCTAAGTTGTGGCGTCACCTGTTAACACCCATGACGCTTTAACACATTGAAGATGCCATGTAATGCAAGTTGTTGGCTCATCATACATGTCTAATAATTATTTATTTTCATGTGTATCAAGACACAGTGAAAAGCTATGTTTTGCGTGCTATCCAGGCAAGTCAACCTCTACAATATACAGCAGGCAGTGCAAGAATAAAAGCCTAGTGTGACAATAAAAACAAAAGCGCAGGATATGAAAATGCATAATACAGTTAAACAGCAGGATCCTAAACTTGTGGGAGATTCATTCAAGCAAATGATAAGAGCGGGAAAGAAACTGTCTGTCCTTCAGTATGGATCTGTTCATAATTTAACTTCAATGCAATTAAATTGTCTGACTCGTATCTTTTCTGTGTTCTTCATCATATACTTTCTACTTGCGTCTTTTATTACGAATCATATATAGCGTCTGGCAACGCTGTTGGGCAGGGATACGGAGTTCTTCTTTTCATTATCTTTTTCTTTTGTTTTCTTTATACTTTTTGTTATTAGCTTTTTTAATTAAAAAATATATAGTACTTGGAATACAAAATTATTGATATGATTTACAACTTAATATGCTTTATTAATTTTGTGCAACAATTCATATTATTTTGTCAAATTTTTGATCATTTATTAAAATAAATTAAAAAATATAAAAAGAATAAAAATGTGGATCCGGAGGTTTGGAATATTTGAACTTGGCTCCCTTCTCCCTGAAGGGATGGGGAGAAGGGAGAGTGACGGGGACATGACGTGTCATGTTGACTGCTCGCCCGAGGGAGCGCGAGGTTGAAGGCAGCATCAATGGAGAGGAGGTTGGTTTGTGTGATGGTCTGAGCTGAGTTCACAACTCTCTGCAGTTTCTTGGGGGGGTCTTGGACAGAGCAGATCCCGTACCAAGCTATGATGCAATCGGACAGGATATTTTCCATGGTGGATCTGCAAAAATTGGGGAAGGGACAATAGTGAACACACCATACTCCCTCCGCCTTCTGACATTGGTGGTCTTTCGTGGCCTCGGGGTCAACATGGTTGGACCCCGACAGTTGTAATAAAGTTATGCTGTGGAGCAAGTGTGGTCTTTATTTTCTACTCATCATTCTCCCCTGACCTCATTCAAATGGTAAATCAAGGTCTTTGCACTTTGTGCATTTTGATTCCTGGGGAATATTTTCACCAACTTTAGGGATGACTTTTACTTTTGATGAGCACAAATGAACATTTGTTTAAAACTCAAACATGCTGCAAATAAAGCAGCAACTTCTGCCTGAGTGAATCAGCAGCACCTGGGGTTTATTTTGTGCAAAGCCAATCTGGGGTCAGACACTGTACATAATGAATGTTCCTGCCATGGTTGGATCTGTGCCTCTGAGGATTGAATTGCTCAATCACAAATTGTGCATATAATCTGTAGAGACAGGAATGAAGTGATTGCAGCACACCACTTTGTGCTGTTTGCTGCAGTCCCCCCCTCACACTCTCTCTTTCTCTTACCCCCTCTCTCTCTTCCCCCTCTCTCTCTTCCCCCTCACTCCCCCTCTCTCTCCCTCTCTCTCTCTTCCCCCTCTTTCTCTTCCCCCTCTCTCTCTTCCCCCTCTCTCTCTTCCCCCTCTCTCTCTTCCCCCTCTCTCTCTTCCTTCTCTCTCTCTTCCCCCTCTCTCTCTTCCCCTCTCTCTCCCCCTCTCTCTCCCCCACTCTCTTCCCCCTCTCTCTCTTCCCCCTCTCTCGCTTCCCCCTCTCTCTCTTCCCCCTCTCTCTCTTCCCCCCCTCTCTCTTCCCCCTCTCTCCCCCCCTCTCTCTTCCCCCTCTCTCTCTCTTCCTCCTCTCTCTTCCCCCTCTCTCTTCCCCCTCTCTCTCTTCCCCTCTCTCTTCCCCTCTCTCTTCCCCTCTCTCTTCCCCTCTCTCTCCCCCTCTCTCTTCCCCCTCTCTTCCCCCTCTCTCTCTTCCCCCTCTCTCTCTTCCCCCTCTCTCTCTTCCCCTCTCTCTCTCCCCATCTCTCTCTCTTCCCCCTCTCTCTCTTCCCCCCTCTCTCTTCCCCCTCTCTCTTCCCCCCCTCTCTCTCTTCCCCCTCTCTCTCTTCCCCTCTCTCTTCCTCTCTCTCTTCCCTCTCTCCCCCTCTCTCTCTTCCCCCCCTCTCTCTTCCCCCCTCTCTCTTCCCCCCCTCTCTCTTCCCCCCCTCTCTCTTCCCCCTCTCTCTCTTCCCCCTCTCTCTCTTCCCCCCCTCTCTCTTCCCCCCCTCTCTTCCCCCCCTCTCTTCCCCCCCTCTCTCTTCCCCCCCTCTCTTCCCCCTCTCTCTCTTCCCCCTCTCTCTCTCCCCCCCCCTCTCCTCTCTGTCTCCTATTAAGTGCCAACCCTTAGCTCTTTTCAATCCTGTCTTCCAATTTTAAGTAAATAAAATAAATCATTGCAGATGCAGGAATTTCAAAAATAAAAAAAAACCGAGAAATCGCTGGAAACATCTAGATGTTCAGGTTGCATTAGGGGAAGGAGAAACTGTCAACTGTTCTCTATGTTCTGTTCCCAATGCAAGTAAATAGGACAATGTAGATGGAGGAAAGGTCAGCATGGAAATGGTGGGCTAGACAGGCCTGTTTCTGACTCCAATGGTTTAGGTTCAGGATTCTGTTTTCGTTTGGGGTCTGTAGTCACTTCCTTCTAACCATATTGGTGGAAGGAGCCTCCTACACAGGAAGAAGGAAAGAGAAATTTTGAGGGTTGGTTCTTCGGGAATGTGCAGAATTCCCTGTGCCCTGGGACAGTTTGCAGGCCATATCCCACAGCCCAACCAGCTGGCTCGTGAGCTAGTGGTGAAATTCCATGTAGATTATTGACAAGGCCACTGGAATTTGCCTGGTCAGACAAGTAACATACTTTTCTTAAGTTTGCTTGATGATAGCATGATCCATAAAATATACAAAGGCCGAGACTACCTAGTTTAAATGAATGAGCTTTTGTGTGAAGAATTTGAATCTAAGTTGCCAGAAGGTGAAACGTTTAATGGTGATATGCTGCAGTCTTGAAGAATTGACTTTAGGAAGCAGGAAAGCGCATCGTAATGAGGTTCAATTTCTTGGTTGCTTCCAATGACATTAGCAGAAGTCGTGTCAGAAAATCTTATCATTTCACATGCTTCTGTCTTGCAGTTTGTGCTCTTGATTCTTGATCAAGATTCCTGTCCTCTTGGGCCACTTTAATACAACCAGACAATGTTCAGAAAATAATATGGTCCAGTTTAGCCTTAGTCTTGATGTGGTTTGTTCCCATGTTACATTTTTGCATATCTTACACTACTTTAAACATCTAGAACTTCCCTCGCCCTCAATGTCAGACGGTGGAGATGAGAGCAGGTAGGCAGTGTGGGGGATGCTGGAATGGGGATGGTCCTGGAGCGAAGGGTGTGGTTACATTGCAACTGCTGTTGGGGATTAGGAACTAATGAATCTATGAACATGTCTACAAACTTTCCGGGGATGTAGGTTAATTGGGTGTAAATTGGGCAGCACGGATTTGTGGGCTGAAATGTCCTTTTATCGTGCTCTATATCTAAATATTTAAAAAAAATTAAATTTAAACTCCTATGTAACCTTTGCCTGCATGCTGTTCCAACACAAGACAACTTAAATCTGGGTGGTTCAGTTGAGGTGATCTGTTGAAACCTGCCTCTATTCTGCTGTCTGGAGTGTACATTAAAATGGAAATCTGTTCCCCAACATTTTCCACAAATGACCTGTGGAGGGAGGGGAAGGTGAACCTACTTCTATTTGCTGTGTCACCTCCCCATCATTCCCACCTGTCTCACCTTCTCATCAACATCCAATGTCACAATGAGGGCTTAACCTTTGAATCCTTTTCTGGGGGGCACAAGGCTTGGGACAAATACTGTTTTATTGAGGGGACGGACATTTTATGGAATTCTCTTGCAAGGGAGAGAGAAAGGAATTGAGAATTGATTCATTTAAGTATGGATGAGATTCCTGGAAATTCCCTGGTAGATGTGCAGTGTGCTTGTTTGTGACAGTTGATTTTAGATTTCTCTGTTCAAAGCAGCAAGCCACAGAGGTGTCTCTCACCTGATAACTCTGATTCATTAATAACTCCATAGGTGCTGTGCCATCTGCCTGGTCACATAGAGTTATACAACATGGAAATGGGTCCCTCATCCCAACTCATTCGTACGCAGGCTGTCTACCTGCACTTGTCCCAGATGCCAGCAAGATATAAGAACTGCAAACATTGGAATCTTGTCAGGCAACAGCGCTGGAGGGAAGTGGTCAGTCCACATTTTGGTTTGGGGCATGTTATGGAGTGGGAAGGGGAGGAAGCATGGGAGCCACATCGGCCTGCTATACCTTTAAATCTGAAGACCACGTAAGTCTGGATGAGAAAAGTTACTCAGTCCATGAAAAACAAACCAAACTTCAGAGGCAGAATGTGAAACAAAGCAGAACTGCTGGAGCCAGTGAAGCTGATGCTGCTTGATGAGAGGTTCAGTACAGAATTACTGCTGATGCTGGTCTCACTAAGGGCACGGACTGAAACGATGTCTGCCCGTTTCTCTCCATTCATGGTACCTGGCCTGCCGAGTCCCTCCAGCTCTTCGGATGTTGCGTGATTGGTTAGTTTCCATTTCCATCCAAACCATCTTGTTATCTATGGAGAAACGCAAATGATAAAGAACGGATACTCCAGCATTTTACAGATCTTTTGAAGTATGGTATCTGTTGTCAGGTGGGATATATGGCATCCAGTGTTCACATCACGAGTTCCAATGCTCAGCACCATGAAAGTTAGACCTTGTGGCGGCCCCTCACAGCTCCCTTGGGTGCCTCACAAGGACGAACGTGATGATCCAGCAGGCTGCACGAGGCGTGCAGTGCTGCCCTCCAATTGGGCATGACTAAAGGAGCCTAACTGGCCTAACAAGGAAAGCGGATCACAAATGCACCAATCAGCGCTGAGGGGGCTTTGACCACGCCCCTCATTTTGAGAATAAAAGCAGGGCTATGAGCCCAATAGAGCTCAGTGTTAGCTACACTGAAATGGGGTTTGTGTCGTCCTTTCTTGGATGTTCTTTTTGAGTTAACCTGTGTACAGCCATAACTTCTCTTGCGCTGTAGGCTCCGCAGAGCCATAGCTTGTAGCAGCTAGCTATGACCTATTTCCCCCTCCCTCCCCCCCCAACGGACCCCCTTCTTGTTCGTCCAAACAGTAACATGGAGTTCCCTAAGTGGCCTGCTGTGGGCAGTAGTGAGCCAAAGAGAAAGATTCCACAAACAGACATGCGTTAGTTGTATTTTTTTAAGCTGCTCTCCGTTATATTGCCATGTGTAATGGCAGGTTGAAGAAGTGCTGAGTTTTTAGAAAGTGGGAGACATTTCTTGGCATATTTTTCATCTTTGCTACTCAGCTGTTTGTTGCACTGATCCATTTTTTAATATAGTTTTGAATATAAAATTCATGAAGGTAATTAGGTGTCTGGTTGGTCTGTACCTGCCTTTTAAATCAGGAGCAGGTAAGATCGAGGGCATTGTTGAGAAATCCACTTAAGGGTTAACGTGTAAATAATATCCCAAGTACTGGCTTGTTCCAGAACTTTATTTCCAGCCGGCTGTGGGTTCCGGTTTCTGCATTTCAAATTGGATATTCGAAGATGCTAGGCTTTATAATTAGCTTGTCAGTATTAAAGTGGAGACATCTGTGGTGTCTTGTGGCAGAACATTTTATTATATCTGACCAATTAATCGATCAATGACCTTGACTTTTCTGTTTTTTTTCTTTAACTAGGGCGACGAGATCAACTCTCAACTTTGTAATGGGTGCTCAGGACCATCTTAACCAACCTCACCCTTCAAGCCTTGGTGCAATTGTCATAGTATTTGACTGTAAGGGCCAACGTAGTCTTCCTAGGTTGTGAAAGTGCTTGGGCAAATTATAGCTGACAGCTAGCCACCCTACTCCAGCCAGGTCCCCATTTTAATTCAAAAATGGACTTTTCAAAAAAAAAGCCTTTTATTTCAAAGGGCAGCATTCTGTCCCCGATCAGCACATCATGCCCGCTCTGCCCTCTGGTGGTCTCTTACCATGCTGCGTTAATTGCTTGCTGCAGAAATGGTTCTACTAAATTTTTTCCCTGGTTCACAGCATTGTTGATACTGGTAAATCTGTGCTTTGGCATTTCCAGAGTTGAATCTTTCCAGAAGTTTGTCTCAGATGTCCAGATAGGAGAGTTGTTGGTTCAAGTTCGGTATTTCTTTATTGTCATGTCGTGGTTCAGAACGTGTGATATTACACAAAATGGCATTCGGCCTCCCGTAAGGCAGACAGTCGCCATTAGTGTTTACAGTAAGAGAGAAAGAGAAGCAAAAGAGCCATACTGCATATGTGAGCATTGAACTCGGGCTGATTGTCAAAGTGAAGAGTCAACAATTCTGATAATGGTGTAAATCTGAAATAAAAATTGGACGGCATGGACAAGATAGACCAAAGGGCCTGGTTCCATGCTGTAGAACCCATGAACAGGGTATGCTGGAAATACTCAGCAGGTCTGGCTGCATCTGTTGGGAGAGAAGTTAACTTTATCCTGATTTCCCCTCCGCACATGCCACCTGAGCTGTGGAGTGTTTCTCACATTTTCAGCCATACTTAGTGCCATATTGAGGAAATGGGTTTATTTGTTAAAGGATGCGATATTATTGGCATATCTCCTTAAAATTGATCAATTTACAAAGTTGCGGAGCAGGAGCAAGCTAGGGTCTGAGAAAGGAGGATGGGGCAGCACGGCTAGCATGGTGTTGCGGTTAGTGCATCACTGTTATAATGCCAGTAACCGTGGTTCGGATCTGGCGCTGTCTCTAAGGAGCTTGTACGTTCTGCCCACGTCTGTGTGCGCTTCCTCCAGGTGCTCCTGTTTCCTCCCTCCATTCCAAATGTACAGGTGATTGGAGGTCAATTATATGTAATTGGGCGGCACGGGCTCGTATACCAAAAGGGCCTATAACTGTACTGCCCGTCTAAAATTTAAAAAAAAATTCAAGAGCTTTCATGAAATCTCGACTCTGGGTCGACTAGCCTGAAATGTTTTCTTTGAGATCAGACATTAAGGCCCTTGTCACACAAGAATGAAGTTTGCCGTGGAGCTATTTTGTGTGAGCAAAGGGGAGTCCTGAGAATCTTTTGCATCAGGTTTAAGGTTCCTTTTATTGTCACGTAATAATCCATAAAAATGTAATAAACATGATATTCATGATCTTTTGTCTGTGCAAGGCAAGCAGAGTCACCATGAACATCACCCAGCACCCCTAACTATAAGAGATGGAGAAACAAAAGAGACACTGAGTGCCCGTGGATTCGCCTCCAGTACTCCTGCAGCCTTAGCAGCTACGAAGAGTTCTGTTCCAACCTGAGCTCCATCTCCAAACCTCTAAAATGTTCAGGAAGATTTCAGCGCCCGAGGCCCTTCTTGCCCTCTGCACCCTTTCGATCCTGGATCCAACACCTGGTTCCCATGAGCGATTCTCCAGAGATCCATGTGGGTTATTCGATCGTAAGTTGCCAACATCCGTCTGCCTGTGTGGGTCCTTCAGCTGTTGAGCCCCTCACTGGTCTGCTGCCGTGATCACTGTCCTGTAGATTCGTCTCCTATGCTTCTCCTTCTCACTTAGTTGTGGGGGGGCGGGGTGATGTTCTTCCCATTTTTCTGGTGTCCTGCGCTCATCCACTGCTCTGCTCAGGTGTTGCTCAGCAGACATAAGGAAGCAGTTCAATCATCAATGATCTTGCTGCTTTGTGCTGGGGAATTGACTGCGTTACGAGCCAGAGGACCCATAAACCCAGCAGCAACAGAAATTCACCAAGACCAATGGTTACTTAAACAAAAGTTGCTTTTAATTATCTTTAAGCATGAAAACAGAATCACACTTTAACTTATCACTATTGACTTAACTAATCTAACTTAACCCTCTTTTAATTTTAAGCGGACGTGTATGTCATGTGTGTGTAAGTTCAGAAAAATTCTTTGGTTCACAGTCCAATCTCACTTCTTATTCCTTCAAGTTCACTGATTGCAGGCGATTCATATACTGTGTGCAGAACTTAACATTTATAAAGTTCACCAGGCATTGGTGTTCAAGAGGTAAATGGTTATCGCTCAGGAAGGTTCTTGTCAGTTTTCAGAGAGAGATTTGTTGTTCCAGGATACCACAACTGATGTACTTCCATTGGCCACTTCAATGTCTTGCTGACGAAACTTTCCCCCTCCTCAGGGTTCTCCAGATGATAACCTCTTTCTTTCAGGTCACCACAGAGTGCCTTTTTATTTCTCTTATTCCAAGTGTAATATTAGACAGCCAGTCCTCTCCTCTTGCATGAATCACAAGGGTTTTGAACAGGCTGAACTAAGTACTCATAATCCATCTTCCAAATGGGGTTTTCCACAAGCTTTCCAGCTTGTCCTGTTCCAGTCCCAGCTGCTGTTACTGTTTGTAACACTGTAGAACTGATCTCTTTGTGTGTGTGTGTCTCTCTCTCTCTCTCTCTCTCTCTCTCTCGCTCAGACACACACATACACACATACACGCACACACACACACACAGCCTGTTTGACTCTCTCTGCTTGCAAAACCACATGACCCTCCTAGAACAGCAAGTTCCACTCCAGACAGAATGCGGCTCTGACAAGCTCTTTCATCTGTTGCCTGTTTGTAAACAACAATCCATTAGTGAAGTCTCTTGGGCACTCTACAAAGCTTTTGCAAAGGCCCTGACATGTCTAGCATTAGCAGAGCTCCAGTATTTTAAATAAGATCTGTTTTAAAGTGTTTGTAAGTGACCTACACTAACAAATCTGCCCCAATTTATCTCCCAAAAACATATCTATACTCTGTCACAACTGCCGTGTGTCTAGTATTATAGCAGTGAGTTTACCTCAAAAAGAATTCACTGCAGTAAAACTCCAATAATCTAGCATCTGATTGTTTGTGAGTCTGGAGTGTAAACGAGGGTCAAGGGTGCAAGTGGGGTGTGTGGCCACAACCAGAAGTCCAGAGTGTTTGTGTGTTTCCCACTCTGTTTGAACAAACCAGGTTCCCAAGAAAATTAATCATACCACTGAGTAACGTGTAAAAATAATGAAACAACCACGTCTTTGGATATCAAATGGAACATTATTTGATGGTCTGGAAAATCTGCTAATCTGGCACTACTGAAATCCCCAGGCAGATGATTGGAATTTTACAGTGATCATTAAGTGTATTGGTAAATACTGAGGGAAAGGGTAACATGACAGACATCCTGTATGTAGGGCAGGTGTGTTCAGATTCAATCCTGAAGTAGAAATCCTTAAATATTGTAGTGCCGAAGGACAGGGAAAACTATAGCAGAAGGATTGCAAAGTCCAATGATAAAATAACATTGCCATGGAAACAACAAGGAAGACTGCATTTCTAAAGATCGATCATCCAATTGCTGTCCCGACAGAAACCAAGCACAATCTGCAGGAGGAAAAGAACGGTCGATATTTCAAGCTGCAGCTCTTCACCAATGCTGATGAAGAGTTTTGGCTCAAAACGTTGACCATTCTTTTTCTCACACTGATGCCGCTCAGCCTCAGATTCCAGCATCTGTAGTCTCCTGTATGCTTCTCCCCACAGATGCTGCCTGATTCACTGTGTATTTTCAGCTCAGCAGTCTCTTAACTCTTTATTGATCATGTGAATAAAGCACTCTGAAATGCTATAATATGTTACAGGATGAGCAACAATTCTGTGCAGCATTATCCAGTATTTACATCACACCTTTTGAAATAGAAGAATGTTCCAAGATGCTCCTTTGGAGTAGCACCAAACCTCTTGGGCAGAGCACAAAAGGTGTTGACAAAGTGGTGAGTTTTAGTGATGATATTATTGGAGGACTGAGAACTGAAGAGATCAGGGAAGGAATTCCAGAGTGCAGCGTTGGCAGCTGAAGGCACAGTGGAGCAATCAAACACGGAGATGATTGGCCAGTAGAACTTGGTAAGATTGGATATCTTGGAATGCTGAAGCAGATAACACTTCTCTTTCAATACATTTTGAAAAATACGACTGCATCTTCTCATATATCGGTTTGCTTGCACTGTGCATCTTCTTCACAACACTCTACTTTATTCTGGTTTGAATGCTTCATTTTATTTATCAATGTTTATTTTGGGAGAGTCTGCAATGGAGAGTAAATCTTAAGGAAGGAGCTTGGGTCAGAGCCTTACCTCAAATGTGTGAAGTGACACCATTTGACGAAGGCCGCAGGTTCCTTTCCTCTGTCTTGTTACCATGGGTGATGAAGGTTATTGCCTTCCTTGACAGGATGAAAGTTGTAGGGTGGCAATATACTCATCTAAGAATGGCCTGTCAGGTTAAAGAAGAGGTATAGGGACTATACCCGGAGAGTTAACATGGGGCTGAAGGAGTGCCTGATCAAAGATTCTTGAACATTGTTATGTATTTCTCAAGGGTTTTTGTAAACTTCAACTAAAGATGAAACCCATGGACTGAATGAAAATTGAATTTGGATTTTCTACACACTTTTTTTATATTAAATTGTTTATTGCAATGAGTTCTAAGATGCAGTGAAAATGCTTTGTTTTGCCTGCTATCCAGGCAAGTCAAATCAAACTGAAGTACTGCGGGTCGTGCAATAATAAAACAAAGTGCAGAGTGTGGTGTTACAGTGAATCAAGCAGTGCAAGCTGTCATGTTATAAAAACAAAGTGGAAGATATAGAGAAAATTGCATTTAATTAAAGCAAAGGGATCATCATTTACCAATGTCAGGTCCATATAAGAATCTGACAACAGCGGGGAAGAAACTGCAAACCTCTTTTTCACTTGAGAAACACATGGACTGCAGATGCTGGAATTGCTTCACTCAATACCTACTTTCTGTCGTCTTGAGCTTCCTGGAGCCAACCAGTTAATCTCCTCCTACCATTCCTACAATGACATGTCTGTCCTTGGTCTCATCCATTGCCAGAAGTGGGGCCAAACATAAACTTGAGGAACAACCCATTATATTGCTCCTGGGCAACCTGAGACCTAACGGCAGGAACATCAATTTTTTTTAAACTTAAGATAACCCCAACCCATCCGGTTTCACTGTTCCTATCTCTTGTTTACCTACTAATTTCTTCTCTTTCTAACCTTTCTTCCCCTCCTCTCTCTCCCCATCCTCCTCCTTGTCTCTCCACCTCTCTCACCTTCTGTCCTATACTGTATCACCTCTGCTCCTCCCTAGTCCTCCCCCCCCCCCCACTTCTTTTATGTAATATCACCTTTTTGGTCTCAATGGGGGTCCTAATCCGAAATGCTGACTGAGTCCCTTCAGCATTCCTTATCCCTTGAACTTTGGATGGAAAAGAAATGCCCAGATGTATTGGGAAAGATAAAGGGAATGGGACATAGAAGGGTTTCCTCTCGTGTTCCAAAGACATACAGGGTTAGTAGGTTAATTGGTCATATCGGGGTATTTGGGCGGCGCAGGCTCTTGAGCCAGAACTGTCTGTTATAGTGCTGTACTTCTAAATTAAAAACACCACTTCCACTCTTCTCCCTCAACACCCCCCCCCACCCCCCACCCACACTCCCCTGACTCAAATCCGTACTCTGGTGCTGTAGGATTCTCAGATACTTGGTGTGGCGGTGGCTTTGTATAGAAATAGTTAACCACATCCCTACACTGTAATCTCGTCAGAGCTGGTTTAGTATCCCTCATTACATAATCAAAGACGAGTCTGCAATGCAGAGGATTTTGATGGATCATCTCTGATTCTGCTTCTGGCCTCGAGTGTGAAGCCAAGCATCCATTGGACGTGGTCAGACTTGCACTGATGGCACCCTTTCATCACTCCATCAAGCCAAGGTAACAGAAGGCTGCCGGAAGTGGCAACCCTAGCCAAACCCTTCACTGGCACTAACCTCCCTTCCATTGAAAACACCCATGTGGGACACTGTCTCAAGAAGGCAGCCAACATCAGGAATGACCCTGGTCCAGCACCTTCAGGTTCAAGAGCAGTTTTTATCCAATGGCTCTTGAACCTTTCCTTGCTACCCTAACCTGAACCATAAACTACCATCAAAATATCTGTATGCACTACTGAAGCATCACTTTATTTTGCATTAACTGCAATTGTGAATACTTTTATATTTATTACCTCCTTTTCTTGGCATATTGTGATAATTTAAATTTAGATATGCAGCGCAGTAACAGGCCCTTTTGGCCCACGTCCGTGATGCCCAATTGACCTACTACCCCAGTACATTTTGAAGGGTGGGAGGAAATCGGAGCCTCTGGGGAAGACACAGGGAGGATGTACAAACTCCTTACAGACAGCACGGGATTCGAACCCTGGTTACAGCATTGTGCTAACCATTCCTCCCCAATTTATACTATTGTGGTTGGTGCATCTTATGGACTTCTGGGACTGCAGCAAGTAAGAATCTCAATGCATCTGCACATTGTACTTATGCATACAGCAATAAACACTCATCAGCCTTGGTTACTTAAAAGAGCATAAAATCCAGCAAGATGTCCCATCAGGAGGCATCTGCACCAGCTGATCAATAATGCTCCTCTAAGTGTGTAATCTTTCCATGGTTGGGCTATTGCAAGGGCAGGCATTGGTTTTGCATCCCACCATTCAGGCAACCATTGTTTACATTGCGATTGATCGTGAACATCAAAGATTTGCTTCAGCTGCATGTTGGCAGATTTTGGATGCCGCCGTTGCACACAAATGTACAAATTTGGTCCACCTGTTTTTTTGTACATGCTTCCAGCTCTGTGTCTCTCTGGTACTTTGCGGTGGGAGTCAAGGTGACTGGCTTTGGTGACTAGTCGACATCCGATAGAGGTGCTGGGAGTGATGCTGTGACAAAGCTTGATCTCGGCATATCTAATCGCAGCAGCCCTTCAATGCAGCCCTGACGGAGGGCTGCAGATTACATGCATTAGTCTATCATTTACCCCCTCCATAAATCTTCGTCCGCGAAGCCAAGCCGAAGAAGAAGAAGAAGATTGGTCACCCGGTGTGTGTGCCTCTTGAAGAGACATCCTGCTTGATTTTCTGGTGCCTAAAGTTGTTTTTCTTTATATTTTATGTCAAACATGAAATCAACGAAAACAGTAAAATTTGAATACAGAATAAAAATAATAATCTTTGATACATGATGGCTATAACTATAATCCCTATCTCCTCCCACCCCCACCCTCCCATGAATAGTGAATAAAGTAAAGAAAGAAAAGAAATAGACCCCAAAGAAATGCAAAGATGCAAAAAAGAGAAAAAAAGAAACAGGGATTGTTGGGAGTTCGTTGTCTGTGCCACAAATTGCACATTTTCAGAATTGACTTGGATCCCGGTGGGCAGGGGGGTATTAATGTGGGTCTCGTGGGTGAGATGGGACACAATTAAAGATTTGCACCTGAATTTTGTAAATATAGCTGCCACATTTGTAAGAACATGCCATATTTATTTCTTGGGTAATCTTCTCAAGGGGGACACAACTATGTATTTCGACATTCCAGTGGGCTATACCTCGATGTGAATTAGACTTCCAAGTAATTGCTATACATTTCCTGGCCACTGCCAATGCGATCTTAACAAATATTGTCTGATGTTGGGACAGTCTCATTTTGGGTCTTATAGCGGCGGTATACCCCAATAAAAATAATTCTGAGTTCTGTGGAAATTGGATTCCTGTAATTTGCTCTAAGAATTTCCCCAGATTTATCCAAAAGGGAACATGTCCAAGTTTAATGTAGAAAAATTCCCATCTCCTCACCATACCTAAAGCATTGATCTGAAATGTCTGATTTTAATTTTTGCTGTGTGATACATATAACTGGTGCAAAAAATTATATTGCACATGCCTGAAGTTTTATAAGTTTATTTGTTACAAAATACCAAGCACAGAGAGAAAAGATTATTTTGCGAGCAGACTAACAGTTAATCTCTAGCATTCATGCAGCTTGTGAAGAGCAGAATTTACAGGGTATAGGTGGGTTAAGATGAGAAGGAAGATCAGTTAGCACCAAGCAAGGGCAGCAGGAGAGCACTGTTGTGGGGATCATTCAGGACCCTGATGGCTGTCATTAAGAAATTGCTTTTAAGCCTGTTGATGTGTGCTTTCACACTTTTAAGCCTTCTCCCTGATGTGAGGAGAGAGAAGAGTGTATGTCGGGGGTACGGTGCCTTTCCTTGGCAATAGGAGATGTCGATGGATTCCATGAAGAGGATGAAAGTTTGCGTGATGTTCTGAGCTGCATTCACAACCTTTTTTCCAATCTTGAGCTGAGTGGATTTGAGGACCAAAGCTCTTGTATTTTAGATGAGAGACTAAACTGAGGCCCATCTGCCATCTTATGGTGGACTGGAAAAATTTTAGGCATTTGTGTGGACCGTAATGCAGTTTGTAGAACCGTAGCCTCATAGATCCAGTGACCCAGTTTTAATCCTGTTCTCTGGTGCTGTCTGTATCGAGTTTGCATGTTTTTCCTGTGATCACATTGATTTCCTCTTGGTGCTTCAGTCTGTCTCCAAGGCCCCCAAAATATGTGTGGCCATTTTATTCAGCACTTCAAATTGCTCCAAGTGTAAGAGAAGCTTGAACAATTGATTGAAATCAGAGGAAAATAAAATGAATTAGAACAGGATGTGTAGGAACATAGGAAGTAGGAACAGGAGTAGGCCAAAAATGGCCCATCGAGCCTGCTCCGCCATTCAATACGATCATGGATGTGTGTAATAATGGGTGCTCATAGCCAGCATAGACTTGATGGGCCAAAAAACATGTTACCTGCTGCATTTCCCCATGATTCTAAACCCGTGTCTTGGCTGACATTTGTCACTTGGTCCAGATCACTGAGAAGTGGATGATCCAGTTGCAATCTGGTTGCAGCTGATGGCAAAATGCTGTGGCTCTCCCATTACTAGCTGCAGTGGTCTTTATAGTCCAAAATAGTACTTGTACGAAGAGCAGTTCCCTCTGAGGTTGAGCTGTGCTGCAGGGTTGCAAGCCCTTCTGACCCTGCCACAAGGTTCAACAGAGTATAAATAATGATCCCTGGAGCAGGCAGCTCTGTCGCTGCAAAGCTGTGATCCATTTGGAGAGTTGTTTGTGCAAGGAATTGACTGCATGAGCTTGATTGCTGCCAAACTTGGGGGAATAGAGTCAAAATTAACATGTTAGTGTGACAGCTGAAATTGAGGAAAATCTCCACTATCGTCCTCATAAATACAGTCCACTCTTCACGGTAACTTTTATATGTACCTCTCATGGAGAGGCGTAAGTGCCATGATAAAGGAAATGATGTGTGCATTAAATACCCTTTAATATAAACCGTCCATCAGAGGCTGAACACTTGCCTTCTACAGTTTCTAGTGCCCTGATCTGCGACTTCTAGCACGACATCTGTGATTTCCCTGAACCACTCCGAGCAGTGGCCTTCCAGTTCCAGTGCCCCAGGTTCAATTCTGACGTCGGGTACTGCCTGTGTGGAGTTCACATTTTCTCTATGACCACATGGGTTTCCTCTCATATCCCAAAGATTGGTGGGTTGGTTGGTTAATTGGCCATGGATTTAAGTTGAGTTGCATTATTTTATTGTCCTCTGTATCAAGATACAGAGCAAAGCTTAGTTTTTTGTAATTTCCTGGCAAGTCAACCCAACAAATACAGCAGATAGTGCAATATTTTTAAAATAAAAAAAAATTTAGTAACAGGCTATTTCGGCTCATGAGCCTGTGTTGCGCAATTTACACCCCATTAACCTTCACCCCCGGAATCTTTTTGAATAGTGTTAGGAAACCAGAACCCCTGGGGAAAACCCACACAGACATGGGGAGAGCATATAAACTCCTTACAGTCAGTGCATGATTTGAACCCAGATCTGGTCCTGATCACTGGCTCTGTAAAGACATTGCCCTAACTGCTACACCAACTGTGCTTACTGTATTACAGTAAGTCAAAGAGGGCTGTATATAGTATGTAGAAAAATAGAGTGAAAACAGTGCAAGAGCATCATCTTTTACCAATCCCCTGAGTCGATGGTGGGTTGATGGGAATGAGTGGAAAATAGAATGGGATCATTGCAAATGGGTGCTTGATGGTCAATGATCTGTGTTCTCTGACTCAATCTTATTTTTCACCTTCTGTTCAGTGCAAAGGTCAGGTGTGATACTGGGCTACATCTTCAAGAACGTGTCCCTTGTTGGGTGGCAAGGTGTTTGACTATCAGAATCGATTGTGACCCCAGTGGGTATGTGTGTGACCTCTTTGAAAGAGCCAGAAGGAAAGAACTTGTGTTTCCACCATGCTTTTTGCTGTCTTGCCATGACCCAAAGCTCCTCGTTACTAATTTTGGAAAAAGTGCTCGCGGAAATACAACAGCCAATTAGCAGGAACTGTCAGAAAAGGCATAATGGAAGCTCAGTTCCAAGAAGTCTGAGGAGATTTGGCATACTATCAAATGCTCTTATCAAATCTGTCCAGGTACACTGTTGAAAGAATTCTGATTGGTTGCATTATGGCCTGATTTTTAGTAATTTGAGTGCCCAGGAACGCAGAAGGTTGAAGAAAATGCAGACCTAGCCAAATCCATCATGGGCACCAACCTCCCATCCAAAGGATGCTGTCTCAAGAAGGCAGTCAACATCAGAAAGGACCCCCATCACCCTGATCACAACCTTTTCTCACTGATTTTGCAAGCAGAAGGTATAAAATCCTGAAGTCCAGCACCTCAAGGTTCATTAACAGTTTTTGTTTCAAATAGCTGTCGAGTTCTTAAACCTTCCCAAACTACCCTCACCATTTTATTTCCACTGTGGATATTTATTTATGTTGTAGCGTGTGGCTGTGGTTATAGCTCTGGGTTAGAGCTTTAGACAAGATACGCACACTTGAGAGTACAAACAGTACTGATTTATTGGGTCATTTGCTCTGCCTTTTATAGGCCAGCTGAGCCTTGCTGCTACATCATCAGTAGGCATGGCCTATACTCTACCAATCGCTGATTGGTGGCTTTACGATCCATCAATTGCTGATTGGTCCCTTTCCTCCGGTGGCATTGTGGCCTATGGAAGAAGGCTGTCTAGGCCTGTGCTGCCTGCTCGATCGTCGCGTTCGGATGTCACTACTTGTGTCAGTGTGTGGAGTAGGCCACGGATCTCTACACGAATCTCCCCCTCCCCCAAAGAACCGGCGATCTGTGTGTCAGCTCTATCCTTGGGAGGACTACCTCTGCGTTGTGGGGCCATAAGTGTGACTGGCTGGTTTGAGGTAGTCCTGTTGTGCTTGAGCACCTGGTAAGGTAGTTGAAGTGGCGCTCAGTGAGCCCCTCATCTCACAAAGACGTGTCTGTCGTCCTTTAAGTTTTCAGGGACGAAGGTTTCAAGCTGGCTGTGTGCTTTGGGCAGTGCCAGGTCCAGTATGCCTAGTTGTTCTCTTAGGCGAGTCAGGGCCACTGCTGGCCATTTGTCCATGTTTTTTGGCCAGGAATTTGCCAGGGATGACCAGGGGTGCGCCGCAGACCATCTCCACTGCTGATACATCAAAATCCTCTTTTGGAGTAGTGTGAATATCCTGGAGAACCCATGGGAGTTCGTCGGCCCAGTTAAGGCCTGTGAGCCTCGCCATGAGGTGCCTGTGGAATCTTTCCACCAACCTGAGGATGAAATGCCATGGTATGGTGGAGTTGTGTTCCCAGGGTGTTGGCTAAGGCTGCCCAAAGACTTGCAATGAACTGAGCCTATATGTCTGAGGTCAAATGCTCTGAAACCCCAAACCATGCTACCCAGGTGTTCAGTAGGGCTCTGGTGCATGGTTCTCTGGAAGTTTCTGCCAGGGGAATTGATTCCGGCCACCTAGTCAGGCGGTCCATCATTGTCAAGACTTATCGCGATTCTCTTGATAATGGTAGGGGGCCACAATGTCAACGTGCTCATGGCTGAACCTTTGTCGAGTTGGCTCGAAAGACGGGAGGTGGGGGGGGCGGGGAGCTTTGATGTGCATCTGCACTTTTGATGCCGGGCACTGTGTGCTGGTTCTGGCCCACTGAATTACCTCTTTGCAGAGACCATGCCATACGTATCTGCTAGCCACCACCTTGACCGTGTTTTTGATGGCTGGGTGTGCCAGGTTGGACCACGTCAAAAACCTGTTTTCTCCATGCTGCCGGCACTATAGGTTGAGATGTTGCACAGAAGTGTCTATTCCCCTGGGCCGATGCTACGTCCTCTAGCTGGAGACCGGTTATTGCAGTCCTGTATGTGTGGATGTCAAGGTCTGATTGTTGTGCCTCTGCCAGGGATGCATAGTTGATTCCTGGGGTGGGGGCTTGTATTGCCAGTGTGTCGCCTACCACGTTTGTTTTCCTGGCGATGTGTTTGATATTTGTGGAGAATTCGGATATATTGGACAGGTGCCTTTGTTGCCTGGCTGACCATAGGTCTGATACTTTCCTGAAAATGAAAATAAGCGCTTGTGGTCCATAAGCAGCAGGAACTGTCTGCTCTCCAGGAAGTACCTGAACCATCGGCCTGCCAGGTATTATGCCAGAAGCTCTCGAACAAGAGCACTGTACTTGAGCTCAGGTGGTTGGACTTGCCTGCTGAAGAAGAATAGAGGCTGTCATTGTCTGTCGACCAGCTCCTCAAGTATTCCCCCAACCGCAGTGTTGGAGGCATCCACTGGGAGGGCAGTCGGGGCGACTGTCCTTCGATGCACTAGGTGGGTGGCGTTGGTCAGTGTGTCTGGTTTTCTGGAAAGCCTCTGATGCTTCCCGAGTCCATTCGATTTCTCTCTTTTGACCTGCCAAAAGGGAGAATAAAGGTCGCATGATATGGACTGCTGGCGGTATGAAGTGGTGATAAAAGTTAACCATACCGGCAAAATAAATTGCAATGGTGTGGGAAAAGGATGGGAGCAGAATTACATCTTTCAAAGAGCCAACACAGGTGCAATGGGCCAAATGGCTTCCCTCTGCTTTTTATGATTTATTATTAACAATAGCAGGATTTGTGTGTGACTGACTCGAATAGCTATTACATTCTATGTTTTGCAAGATGAGCTTGTTTTTTTAAGTTGAGTGGCAGCAATTAGCCAGTGTACAATTATGAAGGGCACATTTCCAATCTAGGAAATGGTTCCGAAAAACATTTGTGCTTTAGAATCATTGAAACTTTGAAGTTTAACTTCAGTTCTAATGGAGAAAACTTGGCAAATGGACACCAAGTTCCCTCTCAAGCTCACAAGATGGTCTGTTGTGGATATTAATCAGGATGAAAGCAAAAAGTCCTGTGACTTTTACTTTGTTGTGGAACTGTGCTGAGGCTTTTTGTTTACATGCATGGGCAAGCATGCATTCTGGTTTGGTACAGCATCCCAAAGGACCTTGCTTCCAAATGTGCATAAAGTCCTCAGACCTGACCCAAGAGCTCTGATCTGCATAATGCCTCATGATCCTCAAGGGTGCATAATCTGACTGGCTGGCGGGAATACGACATGGCTGACAACTTTCAGAAGGGATTTTTTGAGGAGTGTGCAAGCTTGGTGTCTTGTTTCTCAATCCAGACAACCTCATGGTAATGCAATGCACAAAAGTGCTGGAGAAACTCAGAAGGTCATGCAGCATCTATAGGAATGAAAGGGTAGCTACCATTTCTAGCCTGAGCCAGTTTTGAGTATACCACAGATATTAGCACGCCTCTGAAGGTGGAACTTGGGGAAATGATAGTTTTACTGGTGGTGCGTGTGCCAAAGTTGTGCGTGGACTCCTCCTGGGTTACATGAAGGTTGACCGATAGTTGGGATGAATGGTGGAAATGTAAATATCACAACCTGTGTTATCTGATCCCTGGGGGGGGTGGGGGTTATTATACTTCCAGGGTTTGTTATTTCAGGTAGCATATTCTCTCTGTGTGCTGCTGCTGGGGTTGACTGAGAGGAAACTGTTCCAGAAGTTTTGGGTAACATTTTACAGTATGCAATGCTTCATACTTACAGGCTGCCCATTGAAGAGCCATCGTAGGGTGTGGTTTGACTCAACTAAATATAGACCTGGAATAGATTTGAATGCCCTGTTTCATTTGTAAAATGTGCAGTTTCTGTTTTGTTATGTTCAAGGAGAGCTTCTTGCTGAAATGGCCCTCTCATCAGTAAAAGATGGTGCCCATGTACTATTCTAACTGTACTTTCCTCTCTACCCTGCACTTCGTAACACTACACTCTGCACTCTTGATTTGCTGTGAAAACTGCACCCTGCTCTTTCACTTTATTATTGCACTAGGTGCTATGCAGGTACTTATTTGCCTGTTTAGCTCACAAAGCAAAACCTTTCACTCTATCTCAGTATGCATGACCATAACCAATTCACTCAATCATGTTGAAATCTTAAACAGGTCAGCATTCGCCCTTTGTTGATCAATTTACTTTCTTTTACAACCCTCATTTATGTGCACCCAGACCTCTGGCGCTGTCTGTACAGAGTTTGCACGTTCTTCCTCTTGCTAATTGTTTTCCTTCCAGGTGTTCCAATTTGCCTTCCATATGCTGGAAAAGTGGCTGGAGGTGAAAAGGTTACTGGACATTTTCCCTTGGTGTGGGATGCACTTAAAGTGGATGTGAGAGGAGATGGGTCACAGTGAGAATGTGGGGAATGGAATTGCAGGGATGCCCAAAGAATAAGTATAGACTGGATGGGCTGAATAGCCTCTATTGTAACAAAGCATGCACAAGAACTATGTATATACTGAATGCAAAGGCCTTCCATGGAATACTGACATGCCACTAATAGGAGTCAGAGTGGAATCTGCATCACAGATGTGATGAGATCATTCCAATTTATGGTACACATTGCTGACTGTAAAGGAAAGAGCAGCAAGGGTCATATTGTCAGCACTTTTTCATTGGATGCTGCGGCTAGCATTAATAATGCTCATTCAGGGGGGGGAGTCACGTGATGGAGTAGTGGCCGGACGGTGAACTCCAGCCCTCTCCAGAAAAGTCGGGAAAAACAAAGGAAAACACAAAGGAACAGAAATAAAAGTTACAGAAAAGTGAGTATAAAGGTGGAAAGAAGATGGCGACAAAAAAAGAAAAATCGAAAGCAACAGTAAGAAGAGAGGAAGAGAAGACAAAGGAGGAAAAAGGTGAAGGCCTTACCTGTCCGAAGAGGCCCGCTGCGGAGAGAGAAACCCGCTCCCTCAGGTCGCTAAATAATGGACTACAAAAATGGCTCGCTGAGCCGAGTAAAAGTGCGCAACCGCGCATGCACGATTCCTCGCGTATGCGCGATGCGAATGAAAAAAAACACACCGACGGGAGGGGGGACCAGCTGGGGAGTCAATCTCCACAGCCGGCAACGACAGCTGCAGAACACCTGCAGCAAGAAGAGACCACAGAAGACAATAGAAACAAGAAAGAAGAGAAGGAAAGGGCACCAAAGAAACAACAGATGGCCAACCCAGAGGAAGAAGAGGAAGAGGAAGAGTACAGTGAAATAGAAGAAGAAAAGAAAGGCAAGATAAAGGATATACTTTCTCTTATTAAAGGATACATGGAGTCATTTAAAGAATGGCAAACACAGGAATTTAAGGATTTAAGAAAAAGAATAAACAACACAGAAGAGAAAATGAATAAAATAGAGATGACCTTAACAGAAATGGGAAAGAAAATGGACAAGATGAAAGAGCGGGCAGTAGCAGCAGAAAGGGAGGTAGAGGACTTAAAAAAGAAATTGGAGGAATCTAATAAAAAAACTAAAGAGACACAAGAACTACTAGCTCAAAAAATAGATACAATGGAAAATTATAACAGAAGAAATAACGTAAAGATAGTGGGCCTTAAGGAAGATGAAGAAGGCAAGAATATGAGGGAGTTTATAAAAGAGTGGATCCCTAAGACCCTAGGATGTCCAGAACTACAGCAAGAAATGGAAATAGAAAGGGCACATAGAGTATTGGCCTCTAAACCACAACCACAACAAAAACCAAGATCTATTGTAGTAAAATTCCTAAGATATACTACAAGAGAAAAGGTACTGGAGAAGACAATGGAAAAAGTAAGAGAGGGCAACAAACCACTGGAGTATAAAGGGCAAAAAATCTTCATTTATCCAGATATAAGTTTTGAACTCCTAAAGAAGAGAAAAGAGTTCAATACAGCAAAGGCGATTTTATGGAAGAAAGGGTATAAATTTATACTAAAGCATCCAGCGGTATTGAAAATATTTATTCCAGGACAACAAAACAGACTATTCTCGGATCCAGAAGAAGCACGAAAATTTGCAGAACAATTACAAAAATAGACTGAGGGAGGAAGACGGGTAATGAGAGTTAAAATGATCACGATTGATATGTATGTGGGTAAAGACAAAAATAGACTGAGGGATGAAGAGGGGTAATGAGAGTAAAAATGATCACGATTGATATGTATGCGGGTAAAGAGGTATAAGAGTGAATAGAGACAATGTGAATACGTGAATGTATCTGTACTTAGAGGAAAATATAGATAGTATAGTCAAGAATTAATAAGGGAAGGTAATGGAATAGAGAGAATAAGGAGGGAATTAAAAGAGTGACCTTTGTGACATATGAAAAGTGAAATCTTTTCTGGGGGGGCGGGGTGAGGGGAAATAGCGGTCACTGCAAAATCAGTTGACGCTTGCGAGTGGATTCGCAAATCCAAATGGAGAGGGGAGATGTGGTTGTCCGACAAGGGATAAAGGACAACTCAGGAGGTGAAGGGGAGATTGGGGATAAATAAGATAGAAATAGGAGAATAAGGAAAATGTTGGATGTTGTAGGAATGTTGTCTTATAAAGAGTTGAAAATAAGAAAACAGAAATGGAAAAGGAGGAAAGGTAATGATGGAAAAACGGAAAGAGAAGATAAACAAAATATAAAAGGGCTACGCTGAACTACATGACTTTAAATATTAATGGAATACATAACCAAATTAAAAGGAAGAAACTACTAAATTTAAATGAATAAATGTATTCCATTAGAAAAAATAACATATAGGTTAAGAAATAATATTGAAATATTCGAACAAGTATAGGAGCCTTACATTAAATACAATAGCGAAAACCTACCGGGGACAAACATTACCTAAGTTGATGGAAGGAGAAGGAAAGAAAAGAATGGACTCAGTAGAATTTCTGGTGTATTTTTGTTGAATGACAACATTGTCTGACTGGCTTAATGCAACCTAGATTGTATACCTAAAATGGATGAGAGGGGTGGGTTGGGGGGTGGCTTGGGAGGAGGGGGGGGGGGGGGAGAAAAAGTCACTGTATATGTGTGAAAAAGAAATAGTGTATATCATGGCTAATGTGATTTATGGTGTGAAAAATAAAAAATTTAAAAAAAAAAAATGCTCATTCAGGTTGTAGTTACTGGTAAAGGGCAAAGTGTGAAGGTGAATATGCAACCAGTCACACCTTAACAAGGTATCAAACACAAATTTGATAATGTGAGGTCAGTGATTAAAATATCATGCCTTGGTGATCCGAGCAATAAGCTTTGATTCTTTGGTTTCTCAGATTTTGCTACTGTTCAACTTGTGCTGCAACATCTCACTGACCTGTGACATATATTTTTGGGATTGGACATGCATCTGGGAGAAATAGACCTCGCCTGACCATCAATACGGGGGCATCTCAGTGCTGTGTATTTAGTCCCCTTTTTTCCCAAAGATTTATGATGGTATGCAGTTTGGCACCAGCGCCATCTGTAAATTCAATGATGACACCACCGATTTTGGCCAAATAATGGGAAATGATGAGTCAGAATATAGGATGGAGATCAGGAATCGGTATGATGCCAGAACATCAATCTTGCTCTCAACGTCAGCAAGGCGAAGGAGCTTATTGCAGACTTTAGTAAAGTGAGGTCGAACCCACCATCATTAATGGAACAGCCATGGAGAGGATTAGTTCCTTCAAGTTCCTGGGAGTCCAAATATCAGAAGACCTCTACTGGAGCCAACATATCAAAGTAACTGTGAAGAAGGCCCACTAACACCTCTACATTCTTAGAAGCCTAAGGAGATTTGACATGTCATTGAATACTCTATCAAACTTTTACAGGTGCACTGTGGAAAGCATATATCACAGCCTGGTTTGGAAAAGTAAGTGCACAGGAATGCAGAAGGCCGCAGCAAGTGGCAAACCTAGCCAAGTCTATTAAGAGCATCGACCTATCATCCTTTATGAAGTTGACTACCTCAGAAGTTGCCTAATATCATAAAGGACACTCATCACCCTGGGCACAACTTCTTCTCGTTGCTACCTTAAAGTGAAAGGTACAGAAGCCTCCAGGTTGCAGAACAGTTTTTAATCTAACAACTATCAGACTCTTGAACCTCCCTGTACTACCATAATCATAATCATAAATTAGACTGGCACCATCAGGAGATCTGTCTGCACAGCTGAAATGTCACCTTTTTCTTTATATCCTTTTTATTTCTATCCTTTATATTTATTATCTCTGTTTCTGTCTTGGCATATTATGGCAACTTAATTAATATTGTGGGGAGGCAGGGTTGGCGTAGCGATTAGTGTAACGTCTATACAGTGCCAATGATCAGCACCAGGGTTCGTATCTCTGCTGTCTGTAAGGAGTTTGCACGTTCTCCCCGTGCCTGGGTGGGTTTTCCCCAGGGCTCCGGTTTCCTCCCACCATTCAAAACTACCAGGGGTGTAGGTTAATTAGGTGTAAATTGGGCGTCACGTACTTGTGGGCTGAAATGGCCTATTACCGTGCTCCATGTCTAAATTTAAAATTTAATGTATTCTGTTGTGGTTGGTGTATCTTGCGTGGCTGCAGCGAGTGAGAATTTTGGTGCATCTGTATATTTGTATACGGCAATAATCTCTTATTTTTCAGTACATTCTCCCCTTGCCCCTTTTGGGCTGAGAATGCATTATGTCCTTGGGGAGGATGTGCATGACAGGGATATGCAAATAAAAAGAGTCAAGACAAGAGCTTGTAGTTTTGACCTTGGGTCGCGTGTTTTCTCTCTTTAGCCGCTGCATAATTTATCATTTTGATCTTATTTTTCTGTGTAGACTTCTTCACAAGCCTTGTGCGATTGCAATTGTACTTTACAAAACACAATATATTTCTCTGGCAATTATTTCATAAGCAAATTCTAAGCTTGTAGAAGCAATGTTGTTGGATTTGGGTTTATGGTGAGGTAACTGATTTTGAGAAGCAATGTTGTTGGATTTGGGTTTATGGTGAGGTAACTGATTTTGAGAAGCAATGTTGGATTTGGGTTTATGGTGAGGTAACTGATTTTGTCTTGAGCTTTTCTACATTCATCTTTCTAGAATAACTGGGTTACAAGAGACCTGTTAATTTCAGATTTCCTCAAAGAAACTGATTGCGGGGCCTGTTTCATGGAAATGCTGGCCAAGTCAGGACCAAGGTAGATGCTTGAGACAATGGAATTGATTAATTATGGTGAACAATCTGTATGAATTAGTATGTGGTGAGCTTGGGAAACCCTATCCAAAGCTGTCCCCCTTAAAGTACTTCCATTGGCTGCATCCTTTGTCCAATTTCTTGCACACTGTACCAGTGCAAAACGTGAGCAGCCTCCATGGCATGTAAAATTAAACCTTCATCTGCACACATCAATAAACAATTTAATTCAAAAATACAGATTAACATTGAAGGACCCATCCCACCTGGTCACACTCTCTTCTCCCCTCCTCCCATTCTGTCACGCAAATGGTATACGAGCTTGAAAACTCTTAAGCTCCAGATTCAAGGAGAGTTTTTTTTTCATGCTGTTATCCAATCTTAAATGGACCTTTCATTGGCAAAAGTAAATGTCCTTACTTTGAAATATTATATGCTTTACCCTTTGACTTACTGTAACACAACATCCTGAACCTTTGTTTATTTTTTTCTTCGTTTGTTATAGCACTACCTGTTGACTCATCTGAGTGTGACTGGTACCATGTAACCTAGTACTTACCTGTCAGGTGGTCGGGTGATTGATAACTAAACTGGCTCCCCCACCAGGCTTGCCTGGTGCAGAGAGTGGCTAGACACCCTGAAGGATGAAAAACAAGACCTGTCAAAGGGCAGATGAACCTTCTTATAGGGTCAACAGCCATCTAGCAGACACGTACTGTGAAGCGCAGAAAGGGCATCCCTTGCATCGAAGCTTGGTCTGGCCATTCACTGCAACAGAGCTTCCCTAGCCGTCTTGGACTTCACCATGCCACTGGATCCGGGAGGGTGGAACCCCCATCTCATCTAAAATCCATTCATGCACACGCACTCTTTGCCCAAAGCTCCTTTCCGAAGACTTAAAGGAACCATCATCATTCTACAGGATGGATAGCTGGAAGAAGAACCTTTTGACTTGCTGGATAGCCCGAAAAGCAAAGCTTTTTCCTGTCTCTTGGTTCACGTGACAACATGCAATTCATTTCAAAAATGCTATTTGTGATGCAAGTCTGGCAGATTTACAAATGAATCCATGTGGATGCATAAATAATAATTGATTATCTCTCCTCTATTTGTTAAGGATCATGCACAGTGTTGTCACTGTACACTGGGCCATTAGTTATCTTCAGAATGCCAATCTTTTTCCCTACTCCTTTCCAAGGCCTTTTTACTGAAGCCATAATTACAGCTTGTCAGCTTCTCTGGGCAGGCCACATGACTTCCATTTCTGACACCAGACACACTATTCTGAGGTTGGTTATGGAATAAATTCCCAGGTGAATACAAGAAACAACTTGGGCTGATGGAATTTAATTCAGAGAAAGGTGAGGTGTTGGATTTTGGGAGGCCTCATGTGGGTAGGACCTACACAGTGAATGGCAAGGATTTGGGGAGTGCTGTGGAGTAGAGGGATCTGGGAATACAGGCCCCTGGCCTTTTGAGAGGGTGGTCCAAAAGGCTTTTATCAGGCAGATGTTGGGAGGTCATGTGGCAGTGGTACAAGTTGGTGAGACTCCATTATTGGTGTTTCGTTTTGGCCACCATGCTGCAGGAAAGATGTCGAGCTGGAGAGGCTGCAGAGAAAGGGATATTGCCAGGATGCTGGGGCATGAACTATAAGGAGAGGTTGAGCAGAATAGGGCTTTATTCCTTTGCGCAAAAGTATGAGGGGGGTGATCTCGTAGGGGCATACAAAAACATGGGAGGAATCATGGATGAACACAGTCTTTTGCCCAGAGTAACGGGATCAGAGGATCATAAGAATTAAAGTGAGGGAGGAGAAATTTAACAGGAACCTGAGGGGTAACTATTTTTGCACAGAGGGTGGTGGGAGTATGGAATATGTTGCTGGTTGAGGGGGGACTATTGCAGTGTTTAAGAAAAACATTGGACAGATTGATGGATAGGATGGGTTTAGGGTGGATGTGGGCCAAATGCAGCGATGTGGGACTTGTGTGGGTGGGCAATTTTGATTGGTGTGGGCAAGTTGGGCCAAAGGGCCTGTTTCCATGTTGTTTAACTCTCTGCCCAAAGCTCCTTGAGAAAATTGTAACATCCCCATTGACTCAACGAACCTTTGACCCTTGATTGCTCAAAGTGGAGAAGGCACATTCCGATGATATTAAGATCCTCCGACAATGTAGTGGTAGCCCACAGAAGTGGTGCATAACTTCACAAACTACCCACCCCCTGCCTTATCAGGCATCTCCTTACTCCTCTGAGGAAGAATTTGTCTTTCCCCCATTGACCTCATGAACTACCTCAGAACCGGAGTGGAACCATGTATTCTTCCATTTCAAGGGTCTGCCCAAACACGAGGGATTAACAACATGGCATAGACAACTTGGAGCAATGCAGTCTCTGCTGCAAAGTTTAACTATATTACATTTATGTAGGCAGAAATTATTCTGTTTTTTTTAATGTTCACAAAAGAGCCATATTGTTTAGAAAGGCTGGAGGATTGCCTTAGTGATCCTAAACTTGACATAAAAGAACTGGTTAAAAGTGTGGATGAGACACTAGGTCTTGTTCCGTGAGACTCTGTGCTGAGATTTTAGTATTGGTAGTGTTGGTAGGTTGATTACTTCATATGGATATATTTGAGGAACGCAGCTCATGGGCTGGAAGGGCTGGAACTGTGTGGCATCTCTAAAATTAAAAAAATAAAAATGATCTGTTAGAACTGATAGAAACAAAGCAGATGAGTATCTATCGTTCCTTTTACACTTGCATCCCACTAAACTGGCCGTTCAGTGTCCTGAGAGGAATGGGGGTTTGGCTTTTCACACAACCACTCCTAACTGGGAAACTGAATGCTTTCAAACTTGCATTGAGACATCTCCAGGGTTAGAACTGTTTTACCTTCTACCAGTGACATCATGACGCATCGAGCAATGGTGGACCTGCCCTAAATCCTGATCAATGGATTGTAATCTTATATTTGAACCAAATTAATCATGCCGAATTACAACATAATTAAACTTTATGTACAGCACAGTATGAGCCCTTCAGCCCATGTTGTTCTGTTCCGACCTATATGCACCTTTATAAGGGACTGTAGGAAAATGCTAGCAATAAATAGTAACAATGTACAATTATACAGAGTGGGAAAGTTGGTAGCTTTCCCCCCCACAGTCTTTATATATTGTCCACTATCGCGCTACAAACTTTCCCAATTTAAAAATTGTCTGCTATTGCTATTTACTGCAATGTATTCCTCTCTCTCTCTCTCTCTCTTTCCTGCTGCGATTTTCCCACAGCAAAGTTTATACTTTCATTTTAATCTTTTCTTCCTGCACTCATGCAAAAACTTGGGTCATTTCTATCCCACAATGCAATTACCCTTTTCACACTTGACTAATTGCAAAGTTTGCGTCTACAGATGCTGGGGATTGTACTGGGGTCGAGGCTATCAATCCCCACAGTGATGACATCATCTGATGCCGGTGTTGAGCTGATTTTGCTTTTCGCACTAGACACTTTAAGGCTGATTGGCAGTTGATTCCTGGGATCATTTGCAAGTGTGAAAGGGGCTTAGGGATCTTGGATTCTATAAACACCCGGAACAATAGTTTGTTGCAGTGAATTATTATCAGATGCACTTTGTCCCATAAAAGGCAGAGGAGCATATTTTTTTTAAAATTTTTTTATTTTTCGCACCATAAACCACATTGACCAAGATACATACATTTTCCTTTTCAAATATATACAGTGTCATTTTCTCCCCCCCCTCCCATCCCACCCTCCCTACCTCCACCCCATTCATTTAAAGTACAAAATCTAAAATACATTAAACCAGTCAAACAATGTTGTCATTCAATAAAAAAAACAAGAAATTCCATTGAGTCAATTCTTTTCATTTCCTTCTCCTTTCGTTATTTTAGGTGGTAGATGTCCCCGGTAGGTTTTCTCTATTGTGTTTCATGTATGGCTCCCATATTTGTTCAAATATTTCAATATTATTTATTAAATTATATGTTATTTTTTCTAATGGAATACTTTTATTCATTTCTATATACCATTGTTGTATTCTCAAATTATCTTCTAATTTCCAGGTTGACATAATACATTTTTTTGCTACGGCTTGAGCTATCTTAACAAATCTTTTTTGTGCACCATCCAAATCAAGTCCAAATTCTTTGTTTTTTATGTTACTTAGGAGGAAGATCTCTGGGTTTTTTGGTATATTGTTTTCTGTAATTTTATTTAATATCTGGTTTAGATCTTCCCAAAATTTTTCTACTTTCTCACATGTCCAGATTGCATGAATTGTTGTTCCCATTTCTATTTTACAACGAAAACATCTGTCAGATACTGTTGGGTCCCATTTATTTAACTTTTGAGGTGTAATGTATAGCCTGTGTATCCAGTTATATGGTATCATACGTAACCTTGTGTTTATTGTATTTCTCATCGTTCCAGAGCATAACTTCTCCCATGTTTCCTTCTTTATCTTTATATTTAAATCTTGTTCCCATTTTTGTTTAGTTTTACCATTTGTTTCCTCATTCTCTTTTTCTTGCAGTTTAATATACATATTTGTTATAAATCTTTTGATTATCATTGTATCTGTAATCACATATTCAAAGTTACTTCCCTCTGGTAACCTCAGACTGCTTCCTAATTTGTCCTTCAACTAGGATCTCAGTTGGTAATATGCCAAAACTGTATCTTGCGTTATATTATATTTATCCTTCATTTGTTCAAAGGATAGTAATTTATTACCTGAAAAACAATTTTCTATTCTTTTGATCCCGCAGAGAAGCATATTCAATGGGAAATGGGTATATTTTAATAGTTTAAGGAGTATTTAAATATTTGTGGGGCAAGCAAATGCTGCAAGAGAATGAACTCTTGCAGAGGTCCAGTATGGGCACATGGAACTGAATGGCATCTTTTGGTGTTGAATCAACAGGTCCTCTGCAACACCATCGATGTCTTGATGAAGGGTTCCAACCCAAAACATCACCCATTCTTTTTCTCTTGCTGACTTCTTCCAGCAGATTGTTTGCTACTCCAGATGCTAGCATCTTCATTCACACTTGCATCTCCAGCAATTTTTCTCTCTCTCTCGCTCCCTCTCTCTGTCCATGACATGGATTTTGTAATTGAGGAAGACGTTGGATGCCATTTATTGCTTAACCATGGCCGATTATTCAATTTTTACTCTTATTTATGCAAATTAATTTCAGAACCCTTAATCCTTTCCCTCTCCTTCAGCATTCTCACAGCTTTCAGCTCTTGTTCCTTCATTCACCTGACCTCAGCAAACACCCTACAGTTTACTCCTTCCAGCCCTTGGCTTTCATTGGCTCTAAGTTGCAATGCGCTGCTCTGAGGTGGTGGAAGGTGCTATGTAAATCCAAGTTCTCCTTCCCTTTTCAACAACAGCAACTAATTACATGCGTGAGGTTCTTCTAAAGGAGTAAAAAAAACCCCCAAGGCCATGACACACAAATAGGAAAACCTGCCACCTATGATTGGAGAGGTGGTCGAAAGCTTGGTCTGCAGGGCAAGATGGAAGGAATACTTTTGAGGGCAACAGGCTGATTGCTGGATGGAGAATTTCAGGAGGGTTTTTAGACACCCCTGGTGTTCTGGCCAGCATTTACACCTCACCCAAATCTTTCAGTACACTAGATAATCTGCTGTTACTTCTTACTTTCTTGTGGGTGAGGAGTTGGACCAATATTACATCTGATTGTGCTGTGCAAGAGTTGGTGACTGTGCAGAACTTGGCCCACCCTGGAAGCAGTGATTGTCATTGGTGGTCTGTTTGTAGAATCTCACAGCAGGGAGGCAGACTCTTCATCCCATTGATTCTGCGCTGACAATCAAGAATCCAGTTCCATCATTTCCCAAAGTAACTCTCCCCAGATTCTACCACTCACCTGAATATGCGGAGTTACATACAGGGGCAAAATCTCCACCTGCAGTCTGACACTTCCAGGTTCAGGAACAGTTTATATCCATCATCTGTCAGCCTTTTACACTTCCCTGTACTATTCTAACCATAAACTACCTCAGGACCACCAAAAGGTATGTCTGCCCACTGAAACAGCACTTTTTCTTGCATTCACTACACCCACAAATATTTACTTATTTATCCTTTGATATTTATCCTTTTTTTCTGTCTTGGCATATAATGGTAATGTAAACTATTGTATTTGGGGTATTTTATATACCTATGTGGCTGCAGCAAGTACTGTGTGAATGTTGGTGCATCAGTACATTGTAATTGCACGTGACAATAAATTCCCATTGTCCTCTCCACTCCCATTTAGCCTGTCAGATTACCTCAATGACAAAGTGGGTTTTTGCTCCGATGAAATGGATTCAAATCTAGACTGAGCACTAATGGGAAGGAAATTTTTATCAGTCCTATTAAAAAAAATGCTTTTAGAGCAGAGGTTCTCAGTCTTTTCCTTTCCACTCATGTACCACTTTAAGTATTTCCTATGCCATAGGTGCTCTTGTGATTAGTCAGGGATTACTTAAGGTGGTATGTGGGTGGAAAGAAAAAGTTTGAAAACCACTGTTTTAATCGTACCCAATTGACTCGTTATGTGCGCGGTTTCATAACTTCAAATGAAATGGGCCAGTGACAATTTTTCTCAAGTATAATATTTCAGTAAGAGTTGGTTCTAGAGCAGTGGTTCTCAACCTTCCCTTCCCACTCACATACCACCTTAAGCAATCTCTGTCTAATCACAGAGCACCTATGGCATAGGGAATACTTAAAGTGGTACTTGAGTGGAAAGAAAAAGATTGAGAACCACTGTTTTAGAGATGATTTGCTTTCAACAAAAAGATTTTTGTGGGAGTGTATTTCAACAACATGAGCTACTCATCAAAGAGGTAGATTTAGAGGAGTGTTCTAAATGTATTTGTGACATTATCCCTAGTACAATGAGAAGGATTTCAGATGCAAATGAATTTTGATGTTGGTATAAGACATTCTTTGAAAGTGGCATTTATTCAACAAGCTCAATTAAATAAGGACATTGAGAACCTTTGGGCTTAAAAAGAATTGATTGATGAATCTTTGGAGTGTGGCTATTCTAATCACATTAGCAACAAAATGCAGTACTTTATTAGGCCTTATAGTTAGCTATTTGTAACGTCATGCATCATCCTCAACCCCACACCCTTCAGCATGATGAAGCTTTACAAAGGTGATGAGGACCAAGTCTTCAAGATAGCAATAACCCAGTGGTTCTCAACCTTTTCCACTCACATCCCACTTTAAGTAATCCCTTTACCATTGGTGCTCTGTGATTAGCAAGGGATTGCTTAAAGTGGGATGTGAGTGGGAAGGGAAGGTTGAGAACCACTGCTCTAGACCCAATTGTTACTGATATATTTTGCTTGAGAAAAATTGTTATTGGCCCATTTCCTTTAGAGCTGTGAAACCATGGACATTACGAGTCCATTAGGTACAATTAAAACAGTGGGTTTCAAATTTTCTTTCCACCCACATACCACCTTAAGCAATCCCTTATTAATCACAGAGCTCCTATGGCATAGGGAATACTTAAAATGGTATGTGAGTGGAAAGAAAAAGGGTTGAGAACCACTGCAATAAACTTTGGTAGAAACAGCTCTCCATTTCTGCTTTTCTTTTAATTTAGGCCCATTTTATTAAATCTCATGAAAGGTAATGGTCACTTCTGAAAATGGTGGATGTATTCCCTTTCACACAAATATTTTGTGCTCAATTTCAAATTTGAATATGCCAAAACTACACTCATGTTTCAGGATTGTTCTTATGAATTAAATTGAGTGGAATATTTATTTACATAGCTCATTTTAAACACAATGGAATGTGGCTCCAAAGTGCTGTACACCAATTAATAAAAGAATACACAAAGCACAAAAATCAGCAAACACAAAAGACTAGACACTGGACAAGAGGGTCATCTCGCAGGATCATAATGGGTTAGAGAAACACGTGGGCAGCGGGAAGCTGCCTAAACGCACTGGCGTGGCTGACTCAGCCCTGTGCCCTGCAAGCCCATATTATCTGGGTGGGTGTGGCAGCTCCCTCGACAACCATGACTAAAGTGAGGCCAATATTCTGTGTCAACACAAATTTGATGAGCTGAGGGCATTCGTCTCTTGTGTAACTGCACTATCTGGAGGGTTTACAAAAAGAAATAGGTGTACCAAAATCATATCTCACTTCCATGAGGCTTGATTGGACCTCACAGTGATCCACTGTGACCTGGGCAGGTCAGTTATTGAAGAAGCACTTTTAACTTGATCATACTATGAAAGTTTTTTCATTTGCAGCTTTGTCAGCGACAATTGATTTTGAAGGTGGTAATCAATCAACTTCCTGAAATGCCGCTGTTGTGAAGTGCACAGCACTTGTACTGGATTATTGTGGACTCAAGAGAAGAACTGACGTTTATTTCCAGCTGTTATCAGATCTCCTAGTTATGAATTTTGAGACTTTATTGTCATATTCATGAGTACAATATAGAGATGTGCTGAATTATTTCTTTCTGCAGCACATGGGTACTTAAGATGAATCAACTACAGTCGTATAAATTAAATTACTGACATATGCCAAAGAGAAAAAGGGATAATAACTAGAAAAGGATAAATAAATATTCATAATTGCAGTTAGTGCAAAAATTGTGATGTTTCAATAGTTGGGAGTCCAGGTGACTGTGAAGAACAGGCTGTTGATTTCATTGGATTTTAATTGTATCTTTCTTCCAGGTACGGAAACACATAAATGATCTGTACGAGGACTTGCGAGATGGACATAACCTGATCTCTCTCCTGGAAGCTCTATCTGGGGATACCCTGGTGAGTGATATCCATACTGATTAAGGACCACCTTCCCACTGTACAGTCAGCTCTCTTGTGATTAATTATTTCTCATATCTAAAGATGCTGGATACTCTGCTTTGCAACTTATGACTTCTTTCTGTTAATTCCTTGAAGTCCTGCTTCCTTTTCTAAAAATAAATTGTTCCTGTGAGAACATTTACACTTTCCTCTGCAAATTATCTCCTTACCTTTGGAAAGGAAATCTCTGGGGGATAAACAAACCCATTATTTTGTATAATTTGGTCATAGCCCAGGAAAAAGGGTTTTATCCATTTGTTTTATCCTAATTGTCATTGTCATGGAGATGGGCACCCAGCCCTTTCGATCCCTGGTGAGATTGCTTGACCGGTGCTGTTGGGAGAGAGATGCAGGGTTTTGAAAAGCAAAAGAAAACACAGATACTGGAAATCTGAGCTTAAAAACAAAATCCACAGATAATGCTGGGGATACTCAGTGGGTCAGGCAGCATCTGTGGAGGGGGAGAGGAAGAGGGTGTACATTTCAGACAGATGACCCTTCAGCACACGTTTAAGATGAGAAGTCATCATTCTGAAGCATGAACTGTTCCTCCTCAAATGCTGCCCAATCTGCTGAATCTCCCTGGCACTTAGTTCATTTATAGCGTTTAGCCGTACCCGAGATGGAGAGGTGACTTGGAGAGGACATTGAGGTGATGGGGGTTCCCACTTTCCCGCTGACCCTTGTCCAAAGATTACCAACATCTGTTGGGTTTGTGAATGCATTATTTTCTCTTTCTTTGATTTGCTCTTGTCTTGTTTTACGTTTACCTTGTGTTTTCATTTCATAAAACTTTTTTTCTTCACTTCTCGACTGTCCTGTGCCTTTTGTCCTTCTTTCCTGTACCTTCTCTATGGTTCGATAGCCAAGGGAGCGAGACATACTGAAGACGTTGCGGTTGGTGAGTGCAGAGGAAGCATGCGCGTGTGACCAGCATGAGGATGGTGATGGTGATAAGGGGGTAGGTTGCTCGACCAGCCCCCGATAACTGTACTAATGTGTCCTGTTCTGGTTGGTGAAAAGATCGTGTAACAAAAGTAGAACTAAAACTTACTTTAGCAATGTGCTAACCTTCCAGTGAGACAGTGCAGTGGGACAAATCTGTTACTGCAGGGGCCTTAAGCTATTTGTAGACCATCTTAATCCTAGCTGCCCAGAGTGGAGTTTTCAAAAGATGATCCCTACATAATTCAGCATGAGCTGTTAATTGGCGGAAAGCTTTTTTAAAAAAAACCAAGCAAGGTGAAAAAATAATATTTCAAATCTATATTTCCTTCGGCAAAAGTACACGATCCTGTTATTTACTTCCAGTTTCCTCAATGAATGGGTGAAATCTGGCTTATTTTTCCATCCCCTGCATGTTCCCGAAGTGGAGTCTTTGGAGAAAAACTACACCCACGTTAGCTTAAAATTAAGTTGTCAAACAAGATGTTAAGGATCAGGGGAAAAGAAAATGCAATGGAATGACGAGGAATATGCCATTGAACCAAACACTTTTGTGAAGTGTTATTGGCAGTGCTCAGTCAGAATTAATTTTTTGTTACAAGGCGTGAAACTTGGGACTGGATTTCTTTTGAGGATTCCCCTCAACTCCCTCCACAGTTTTTGGTAATATTAGTCGAATTCCTGAGAAATTCAAGTGGGGACCCCTCATTAAAATTCCATTTTTTTAATGCTGTTGGCAGGGTGGCGAGGGGTCAGTGGAGCAAGGGGAGGTTCTGTTTGATCAACAGGGCCAATTGAATGGGATTCCCTGGGCATCCTTTGTAAGACTGTTCCTTTGCTTACACTGTTTGGGTAGAATGTATTTCAATAACAGATGTGTGCTCACTCACTATTTTGCATTGCCAACCTATGGCCGACTCCAACAAGGTCTTTAACCATCCAACAGGGCTTCATAATTAATCTCGGGGCCCAGACTCAAGCCACCATACCATAAAAATCAGAGATTTTTATTGGCTTTTCCCTTGGAGTCTGTTGTTTCTGAGTGGAATGTATTAAATGTGCAAGATGATGATTTTCAGGATCACATACATGCATCAAACCTTCCAGAGGCTCATCCAACACTAGTTGGAGCACCTAGACTCATGGAGTGTTACAGCACAGAAACAGGCCTTCAGCCCAACTTGTCCATGTTAACCAGGCTAGTCCCATTTGCCTGCACAGGCCCATAACCTTCTCAATGTTTCCTATCCATGTACTTGTCTAAATGTCTTCAAACATTCCAATAATCCCCTCTCTATCCCTTGCTCTGGCAGCTTGTTCCATGTACCCTCCAACCTAACTGTGAAGAAGGTGTCCCTCAAGTCCCCTTGAATTCTTTACCCTCTAATTTCAGAATCTCTTGCCCTGGGTAAAAGACAATGATTCTTGCCTTTTTCTACACCTCTCATGATTTTATAAACCTCAACAAGATTTCTATCCTTCCCCACCTTCAGGAGCCAGATGGTGCGGATGGCTACATTGGAAGTGAGTTTCTGTACTGCATCTTCAATGACTCCATGCACAGTATTAGCTTTACTGAGGCACTGAACCTTTCAAATTTGTGGTGCCATTGGCTTCATTGATTTTCCCCCTCCCTCTTTTTGCCTAATATTTGCCAGTATTCCAGTCAGAGAACTGCATTGTTTTTGGGATTTCTGCCCCAGCTCTCTGATTCAGACCACAAAGTCAAGAGACAAGAGTGTGACCTCTTGTCTAAGACTTAATTCTGGATTATCAAGTATTGGAAGGACTGAACAACTGGTTTTATCCATGGTTGATGTTGCTGGGCAGTGGACTGTGAAGCTGAATCAGACTGTGCGAGTCCTGGAGCCACACAGCGCAGGCACGTCAGCCCAGTGAGTGTAAGCCCATAATCAAGTACTGACCTACGTCAATCTGACACTACAGTAATCCCACTCAATGTTTTCTGCATGCTCCCATGACTCTGTCCCAGATTCTATCATCATCGATACGCTCGGGATAATGTACAATGGTCAGTTAACCCACCGACCTTAGTGCATTTGGGAAGTGAGAGGACATCAGGGCACCTGAGGTAAATGCATGTGGTCACAGGGAGAACATGCAAACTTCACACACAGCATTCAAAGGTCACAGGACCTGCAAGGCATCGGCCCATCAGCTGCCACATTGTGCCACCTCGTGGCATTCTGTTTGTCCTTAAGGTGTCCCATGCATCTCCTTCATCCACTACTACCCTGCCTTAGCTCTGCTGCAACTGCATTCTACTCTTTTTAAATTTATTTTTTATTTAATTTAGACATAGCTCAGTAACAGGTTATTGCAGCCCATGTGCCCGTGCTGCCCAATTGACACCCCCTCCCCCTAGTAAGTTTTGAACAGTGGGAGGAAACCGGAACCCCTGGGGAAAACCCATGCACGGGGAGAACATACAAACTCCTTACAGACAGCGTGGGATTTGAACCCCGGTCCTGATCGCTGCCACTGTAAAGGTATTACGCTAACCGGTATGCCAACCGTGCCATACTCTTCTGAATCTTTCGTCTTGCGTTCTCATTTGGCCACCTGTTGCATTTCATGACATTCAGCTCATTCAAACTCCATTGCCCCTCATCTCTGTTATGTGAACCCCCCCCCCCCCCCCCTCCACTGATTTTCCAGACTAGCAGCTTTTTTTGTTAAATGATCGTGTTCCATTTCCTGAATGGATTTGTCCTCATTTCTGGTCTTTAAGCTCTTCTCACTCGATTCCTTCTTCTCCTTTATAATTGGCTTTGTGCACCTTTGACTTCCTCCTCTTCACCCCCTACCGCCCTCCACCTGCACTTTTGGTGCCCTTGGGTGTTTAGTGCCAAAGATTTTAGAAATCAACAACACAGAACAAATCCTTTGACCCACAGTTTTGTTCCTTCATCCTTTCTGGTTCTTGCTGTTTGGTACCTCCCTTAAACTTGCCTTCTGACCAGGCATTAGACAATCACCGGCTCCACACTCTTGTCAATAATTTATCAACTGTATTCTAATTTTTAAAAATATTTTATTTATTAGAAAACCAAGTAATAACCACAATTACATAATTGAAATATTAACAGATTGTCAAAATCATTCATGGTTACAAAGAAATAACCTAAAAGTAACTACAGGAAATCCTAAACACCCCCCCCCCCAAACTCCCCTTCCCACCAAAACCTTACCCCTCCCATTATCCTAATTCTAACCCACCTACCCCCAAAGAGAAAAAAAGAGACCAAGAAAGAAATAGATAAGGAGAATAACTCACATAATTCATTTACTATATGATATGGAGATCCAGCAGCATTCACGACCCGTCTCAGATTTTCAAAGTGAACTGATTCAAATATGGGCTCCAAATCTTTTTAAATACATAATATTTATCCTGTAAATTATGTTATAAGTTATCCTCTCCATTGGTATACAGGACCTCATTTCTGAATGCCATCTTTGTAAATTAAGCTCCATTTGCTCTTTCCATGAAACAGCTATGCATTTCCTTGCTACTGCTAAAGCTAATCGCAAAAATGCCATTTGAAATTTATCTAATTTATGGATCAAAGCCACTTCAGTAACTTCCCCGATTAAAAGAGATGTTTGGATCTAAAGAAAATTTTATTTTCAAAATATCTTGTAAACAATCTCTTAATCTAGGCATTTTTCTGCCTAGTGCCATGACCTGCACCCAGTCCACAGCCCTCCACACCTCTCATCCATGTACTTGTTCAAATTCTTCTTAAATGTTAAAAATGAGCCCGCATTCACCACTTCAGTTGACAGCTCATTCCACACTCCCATCATTCTCTGTTTGAAAAAGTTTCCCCTCATGTTCCCCCTAAATTCTTCCCCTTTCACCCATCACGCATGTCCTCAGCCTACCTATATTTACTCTGTCTGTCTCCTTCATAATTTTAAATATCTCTATCAAATCTCCCCTCATTCCTCAACGCTCCAGAGAATAACTCCAAACCTGTTCAACCTTTCCCTGTAACTCACTTCCTGAAGTCTGGGCAACATTCTAATAAATCTTCCCTGCGCTCTTTCTTATTGATATATCTCCTCTCGTTAAGTTGCCAAAACTGCACACAATACTCCAGATTTGGTCTTTTACAACTTTACCTTAACATCCCAACTCCAATAATTAGTACTTTGATTTATAAAGGCTAACGTGCTAAAAATTTCTCTTTACAACTTTATTCTATTTTCAGGGACTTATCTATCTTTTTTCCCAGATCTCTCTGTTCCACTGTACTCCTCAGTGCCCTACCATTTACCGTGTACATCCTTTCTTGGTTTGTCCTTCCAAAATGCAACACCTCACACTTGTCTGCATTAAATTCCATCTGCCATTATTCAGCCAATTTTTCGAATTGGTGCGGATCCCTCTTCAAGATTTGAAAGCCTTCCTCACTGTCCACAATGCCTACAATCTTAGTGTCATCTGCAAATTTGCTGATCCAATTTACACATTATCATCCAGATCATTGATATAGATGACAAACAACAGTGGTCCCAGCACTGATCCCATAAGTCCAAACAGCATGTAAGAAAGTACCAGTACATAAACCACATCTAAAGCAAGAATTCGAATTACTAAACCCATATTTTTTTTTTAACTTTTCCGGGGTCAAATACAATTGATGTAAAAAAATTATAATTGACCATACCATATCTTACATTAGTCAATTTAATTACATTGTCCTGACACAAATTCACCTAATCATCTTCAAGAAAAGTAAACATGAAATCAGTCTCCCATTTAAGTTTAGATTTTTCCCAATCTGGTTTATCCATATTGTCCTGTAATAAATTATACATAACTGAAACATAACCCTTCTTTGGTATAGTAGAAGTCAAAGATTCAAATTTTGACTAAGTAGGGAAATACATCTCTCTACCATAATTATCTTTTACCAAAGCCCTAAGCTGATAATACACAAATAAAGAATTTAAAGGTATTTCAAATCGTTCTCTCAAATGGATAAAAGAAATAAATTGACCCTCTACAAAACAGTCCTGTATTGTCTTTATACCTTTAGAATTCCAAATCTTTAAATAACTATTAAACATTGAAAAAGGAATAAGCCGATTATTGTATAATGGAGTTAAAATTGATAATTTATCTTTGGATCCTAAAATATTTTTAAATCCAAATCTTTAATAAATGTTTCAGTATTGGCATATCATATACCTGTATAAAATCAAATTCCAACAGAATATAAATTAATGTATCTTTGTTCTAGGTAGACATGATATCTCCACCTTAGCCCAACTAGGAGTTTGATCCAAATCCATCAGTCTACTAATAAACTTCAACTGAGCTGCCTCATAATAATTTTGAAAATGTGGCAATTGTAAGCCACCCAATGCATATTTCCAAGTAAGTTTGTGCAATGCTACTCGAGCTAATTTACCTTTCCACAAAAACTCTCGTACTGCTTTATTCAAATCCTGAAAAAAACTCTTTGAAAGTAAACCAAGGTATTGATTGAAATAAATATTGAATTCGAGGAAAGATATTCATCTTAATACAATTAACACATCCAATTAGAGTTAATGGAAGATCTTTCCATTTAGTTAAGTCTGCTTTAATCTGCCTCAATATAAGTACATAATTTTAATGATATAACGATTGATAGTCATTGTCCACAAATATACCTAAATATTTGATTTTATTTGTCCATCTTAATTTTGTAATATTTTTAAATTCAGAATAATCTTCTACTTCAACTGGCAAAATTTCACTTTTATCCCAGTTAACTTTATATCCTGACGATTCTCCAAATTTCGATAAACATTCCTGTAACTGTTTCAACGATCTCTCAGGCTCTGTCAAATATATCAACACATCGTCTCCAAATAGATTAATTTTATATTCTTCATCCTTAATCCTCATCTCTCTAATATCCTCATTTTGTCTAATAGCCTGTGCTAATGGTTCTATAGCCAATGCAATTAGGGCTGGCGACAATGGGCAGCCTTGACAAGTTGATCGAGTCAATTTAAAAGCTAAAGATGTCTGTCCATTTGTCAACACCCTAGCAATCGGATTCATATACAAGGCCTTAACCCAACCAATAAAGAAAGAGCCAAATTTAAATTTCTCTAATACCTTAAATAAAAAGTCCTATTCAACCCTAACAAAAACTTTTTCAACATCTAGTGCAACTACCATAGGATGATTAGGTTGCCGCCGATATGCATTGATCAAAGTAACTTGATTTAACACTTCCCCAAATATATTGGAAAATTTGTCATAAAAAGGTGTATAGAATTCCATAGGAAACCCATAATCTCCTGGGGACTTACCATTAGGCATTTCCTGAATAGCTTCCTTGATTTCAAAATCCATAAATGGAGATTCCAACTCCTGAATATCTTTCTCATCTAGTACAGGTAACATTAATTTAGATAAGTAAGAATCAATAGAACCATTATCCTGTTTCCCCTCAGAAGTATATAATTTTTGCTTATAGGTGATTATTGAATTCTTCTTAACAGCATTAATAGCCCAAGATGCCTGTTCAGCTTTCAATTACCAGGCAAGTACCTTGTGAGCCCTTTCCCCCAACTCATAATAACGTTGTTTAGATCTATTAATTAAGCGCTCAAACTGGTAAGTTTGTAAAGTATTATAGTGTAATTTTAACTTCGCTAATATGGCTTTTTAAAAATCTTCTGTTATATCTTTCTGAAAATCTTTCTCTAGTTCAGCAATCTGATTTTCCAACTGTAAATTTTCTGCCATATATTGTTTCTTAACTTTCATAGAATAGCTAATTATCTGTCCCCTCAAATAAGCTTTTAAAGGATCCCATACTATAAAATGACTCTTTACAGAATTAACATTTTCAGTCAAAAATAAAGAACTATGCTCTTTAACAAAGGTAACAAACTCTGGTTTTTTCAATAACATTGCATTAAACTTCCATCTATACGTCGAATGTACTATCTCCGAACTTTCACAAGAGAAAAATAATAATGAATGATCTGATATAACTCTACTTTTATATTCAGTTTGCAGATTAGAATTAAAAGAGGAATTAAAAAAAACTTGACCAACCCAGTCTCTTTTCAATTTCAAATGTTCTTTCTCAGTCAAATGTGTTTCTTGTAAAAAAAAAAGCAATATCAATTTTCATCTTTTTTATATATGCCAATAATCTCTTTCTCTTTATTGGATTATTTAACCCCTGAACATTAAAAGTTGCAAAGTTCAATTTAGTCATAATTTTAACTATTAGTAAATACACACACTAAAAAATTAAACTCTATAAAATAATGCTCCCCTTTGTAATCCTTCAAAAATAAAAAGAAAATTTTAAAAAGAGGAAAAAAAATCCCCTCTTAAAAAAAATTTTAAAAAACCAACACAAACACAAAAAAAAAACACCCAAAGGCAGTATTACCCTAAAAAACTGGGTGTGGGAAACCCACTGGTGGCATATGACTTACAAAGTTTTCGGTGTCATCCACCCCTCCCCCCCAGCCGGATACATATTTATTATATAGATAAACACACTTAAATATAGTCCATATCTTCAACCCAGTAACTCCAAACCCAACGATTGCTCCGGATCTTCGATATCAAGAGGATTCTGTATTTCTTCTTTCTTTCCATTTTTTCCATTGTTCCCATTCTTTCCATTTCTACTGCCATTTCCATTTCCATTTAATCTCCTTTTAGGAGACAAAGGCGGAGAATGACCATTTCTACTCAATTCTGGCAGGGGGTTCGCAAAAACTAAGGCATAATTTTCAAAAAATTGAGATTGAAAGTTTCCATAAAAAACCTTCAAAATTGCAGGGTAATGAAAAGCGAACTTATAACCTTTTTGCCACAGAACATCTTTAGCCATATTGAATTCTCGCCGTCTACGAATAACTTCCTGATTCAAATCAGCATAAAAAAGCACTCTGTTATTTTGAACCATTAATGGGGATTGGTTTTGTCATGCTATTTGTACAACCATATGTAAAATCATTTCTCTATCCTGGTATTTTAAACAACAAATCAAAACTACTCTCGGCAGTTGTCCTGCAAGCGTTTTCTGCTCAGAGCTCTATGAGCCCTATCTAACTCCAAACCTTCAGGAAAGAACTCTCTACCCAAAACTTCTGGGATCCAATGTTTAAAGAATTATATAGAATCAGAGCCTTCAATATCTTCTGGAAGACCAACTATCTTCACATTATTTCTCTGACACAGATTTTCCAAAGAATCTATCTTCTTCAATAAGTCTCTTTTTTGAATTCCCCAATCTATGAAAGATCCTTCCACTTTTTCTATTTTTTCTCTATTACGCTCCACTTGACTTTCACACTCAGAAAAAGCTATCTCAATTTTCTTAAAATTTTCTTGTACAGTATCAACAGATTTTATATATCTATTAATGTCACTTTTGACTACATTCTTATCTTGCTTCATATTTGACATTTCTTTACATAAGGTATGCATCTTCATTTTCACCTCCATAAATCCTTGATTCATTTGATCTGATATTTGTTTTGAAATATTACCCATCTGATGGGCAATCCCTTCCAGAACTGTAAATACTGAATCCATTCCAGGTTCTGATTCCACTTTTTGAGGTGTACCTTCATAGGTTACTGGCTCCCCCTGCTGGATATATTCTGCAAAGGTAAGTAATTCCTCTTCTGTCTGTGTGGATGCCTTGGCAGTGCCGCTGCGGGTCTGGACACCCCGATGCCGGCCCCCCGACCTTTTCGGGGCGCCGGCATTGGGCTCCCCCACAGCCCACACCTTATCAAGGAGCTCCCAGACCCACAACACTCCACGGAGGCCGGGCAAAGCCACGGGCTGTGTCGGAGCATCTTCCGATGCCACTCCCCACGTCTCCAGGCCGCCTGGCAAGATCGCGGGGCCGCGGGTCTCCCTGTCGACTGTGTCGTCCACGTGCATGGCTTCACGTGCGCACGGATCGGCAGCGGCCGAGCTCACCAAGGTGCCGGCGCCATCTTGCGGGAGCAAGGTCGGCACCGGTGTCAAGATCGGCCGGGCTGGGGTCCTCTTGGCTTTAGGAATCACCGAAATTGACTTTGAGGATTCCACTGTAAAGGTAGGCCTCAATTCTTCCGTATTTTTAAATGGCAATTTCTTTTGAAGTATTTATCCACTCTTACTTGCCTTAGAATTTTTTTACATTAGTTGCCATAGTAATTTACTATTGTTTAAAAATTAAAAATATTATTTTTAGCTAAGTTTAAACAACTTAAAGTCGGGCGTTTAATGTTCCAGCTGGGAGAAGGTGGAATACATGTCTTGCCTTTACGCCATCTTGCCACGCTCCGTGTATAAACTTTCCTGATTAACCTCCCATCTGGGACCACATCAAAGGCCTTACTAAAGTCCGTGCAGACAACATCCACTGCTTTTCCTCTTGTAAATCTCTATAAGATTGATTAAACACAACCTACCATGTACAAAGCCATGTTGATTGTCCCTAATCAAATATACTTGTATATCTGATCTCTTAGAACACCTTTCAATAATTTACCCATGACTGACATCAGGCTCCCTGGCCTATAGTTTCCAGGGTTATGTTTGGAGCCTTTTTTAAACAACAGAACAACGTGAGCTATCATCCAATCCTCCGACACCACACCTGTGGTTAATGACATTTTAAGTATTTCTGCCAGAGTTTCTGCAATTTCTGCGCTAGCCTTCATCAAGGTCCGAGGAAATATCTTGTCAGGCTCTGGAGATTTATCCACCCTTACTTGCTTTAAGACAGCAAGCACTTCCTCCTTTTTAATATCTGTCGGTTCCATTACCTCACTGCTTGTTTCCTGAATGAATACTGATGGAAAAAAAACATTCAAGATCTTCCCCGCCGGTTTAAAGTTCATACAAAGCCGAACACTCTGATTTTCGAGAGGACCAATTTTGTCCCTTACTATCCTTTTACTCTTAATATACCTGTATAAACCCTTAGGATTTTCCTTCACATTGTCTTCCAAAGCAAGCTCGTGTATCCTTTTAGCCTTCTGATTTCTTTCTTGAGGTTCTTGCATTTTTTATACCTCTCAGGTGCCTCATTTGCTGCAGTGATAGACTTTTAAAAAAACACCCTAAATTTTGCCAGAAAAGTTTGCAACAGCATGTTTCTGACTATGATGGGCCCATTAGCTCTTTAATCACAATTGTAAATAAACAAGTTGATTTTACAAACCTGATTTCTATTTTCTTGCTTTCTTCATTTTGGTGTGTCTTGCTGGTGAAACTATGCTACATTTTTGACTGGAGATGTTGATGTTTTTGGCAGTATTTTGTTTGCTCTAGTCCATAACTACTCTTGATAAATAGACTGATAGATGTGTGTGCTTTTGAGATAGTTTTCTGAGTGACTAGACCACTGTATGTCCTGCTATAATAGTTTTTGCCAAGCATTATGGTGCTCACAGACACTCTGATGTCCAGAAGAATTAGCCCACTGATAATTTGACATTGCTTGCCTATAATCTGAAAATGATAAATATCCATTAAAATGTTCCAGTATATTCTTTTTTTAAAAAAAAACAAATTTGATTGAGTGAATATTACATTTTTAAACAATTTGTAATGTCCCTGCCCCTTTGGGGCTATGATTGGTTCTTGTGTTAACTACCGGGAGTTGAGAGATGACCCTGAGGGTAAGGTCCATATTTGTTAAATGTAAAAATATTTGTGTCGTTTGCCTCGTCCTTCGAGGGTATTTTCTGCTTTGGTTTGCAACCGGTACATCATGGCTCTGATTTGAGAACCAAACCAATTTGTTGGGATGGGCAGGCAATTCAATATTTTTTTTCTCTGTGATATTCAGAGCTATGGTGGCACCTCTGAATTGTTATCACCTTTTGTTTCAAGTAAAATAAATTGAATTTGGTCAAAGTTGTTTGAGAAGTCAATCTGATGCGATCCCAAACACTCTGGTGTGTTTGCGTTTTCAATCCTCCCCATTGAAATTACCGTGAAAGGTGTTATCAGTGGATATTGGGCTATTAGGATTGTCTAGGTGTTTCTCCTGACTTCAGGTGGGGAGGAGGCTCGAGGTTTGGGAAATTTAATCTGACCAATAGAATATTTGGAGCTGTCCGGAGTGTTGCTGTTAAATGCTTCATTCTGCCAAGCTTCCTCCCATTGCATTTCTCCAAGAATAGGCACGTGTTGAGTGGCCACAACAATGCATGCAAAACTTCACGCCAGTGAATCCTTCAAGTGTTCATGTCTGATCAAAGTGAGGGACTTTTTGGAACAACTTTAAGGAGTAGTCATTAATGAGATCTCCTTGTCTTTCTTTTTTAAATGCAGCCCCGTGAGAAAGGACGCATGCGTTTCCATAGACTACAGAATGTACAGATTGCACTGGACTACTTGAAGCGGAGACAGGTGCGTTTAGATTCCATCTTGAGTAGCTTGGGAAACTTTTCTGGGAATGGTGATCAGATGGAGATCTTCACGCCAGTGCAAGGCTTCAATGGTGTGAATATCCAGAACGTGCTTCCACTGGCTAGAGATGCAAACTAAGGCTGGAAATATTAGATAGTCACTCATTAATCTACTAAAGAAGTGATCTTCTCCCGGGGTTCATTTGGAGTGAACTGGTGACAATGCAAGATGGATGTGTGAAACACCATTGATGCATTTAAAAGAAAACTACAAAAGCTCATGAAAGTGAAGAGTTTATGCTAAAGAAGTTGGGAAAATTGGGGTTTTCAGATGACGTAGAAAATAAACTGTTCTGAACCAAATGCCCCAGTGGCTACTTTTTAAAATTAATTCCACAATGATTATTTTATCTTACAGTTACAATTCACCTGCCAACATAATGATGATTTGTCGGCTTAGGTTGTCCTGAGTTTGTACAAATCATTAAGGCTGCACAGTACAAGAACTGGTACTTCAGCCCACGTGTCATCGCCAAAGCAATGCCCAAATTAAACGAAAACTCTGCAGCTTGCACGTGATTACATATCCCTACTTTCCTTGTATTTTCATGTGTCCCACATGGATCCCTGATTTAATGAAAAAGGGTGCAATGTCAAGAAACATTTGTGAATGTAATGCAATGCTCTAGTTAAGGCTCAGCTGAAAGTTGAGATCCAATCCACTTGTTATGCTTCATGGCCAATCTTTGCAGATGGGGAGATTTACCTGAGTGATCCCAGAGACTAGAGAGGTAGAGTACTTCCAGTGGAAAAGACCAACTGGAGGTGTACTTCTGCTGTTCAGAATGATTAAGGGTTTTGATAGGGTCAAGGAGGAGTAGTTATTCTGATTAGCAGGACCTTTGTAAAGCTATTGATGCAAACTGTGTATAGTTTGGCAAAAGAACCAGCGAAGAATTGGAGAACTATTTTTTCTTTTCTGCTATTAAGTTGTGATTCAAGACACAGCTGATAGGTTAGTGAGAAATAGGTTTGTTAATAATGCCTGAAAGGGTATTTTAATGAAGCTTGAGGGGGGAGGGGAGGGTAGTTGTAGAGTAATGGGGCATGTCATAGTAAAGAAAATAGATGCAGGAGAAGGTTTCTGCTTTGCGCTTTCTTCATCATTCAATATGATCATGACTGATCAAGCGATCTCTTCCTGCTTTCTCTCTGATCGCGTTAGCCTTAAGGACCACATCCAACTCCCCTTTTGAATATATCTAATGAACTGACCTCAAAACCTTTCCTGGCATGGAGTTTCACAAGCTCACAACTCAGTGAACACGTTGCTCCTCATCTGAGTCCTGAATGCCTCTCCCCTTATCCTTGGAGTTTGACCACTTGTTTTGGATTTCTCTAACATTACTAACATTCTTCCTGCATCTAAACTTTCTAGTCCTGTCAAAATTTTACATCTCTCATTGAGATCCCCTCTTGTCCTTCTAAATTCCAATGAGTATAACTCTGGTCTATGGAATATGTCTTCTTCCATCACTCCTGCCATCCCAGGAATCAGTCACCAAGCCATTTGCTAAATGAGGCAGTTCTTTCCAGGAGGCAACCGTATGCCTCCTCCTGTACGGAATACTGTCTGCACTACTGAGTTGGACAGAATTTGGCTCGGGTGCTGGATTGCCCCCTCAGAAATACCGATAGTCTTGGCTGGCTCTCCAGCACCAAGATAACGTAATGTGTGCTTCAGTGGAAGGAAGGTGCGCCAGGAAGCCAACTGTAAGTTGCAGGCTGCACCACCTGTCGATCTTGGACCATCCAAAGGAGATTACTTCAGTGAGGAGATGGTGAGAACATTGGAAGGGGAGAGGATGGTGTTTCATTCAAAGAAAGCTTGTCACATTTCTTCAAAACATGTGGGTTATGCTTGTACCTTATCAAGCTGATAAATGAAAATTCCTCCCATTAAGCATTCTGGCCCAGTGCAGAATCACAAAGGTCTTTAATTTCAATAGCATTGCTTTTGAGCTTTCTAATAGTAAAATGATCAAAATTTACATTTCTTCAAAATACACATTGTCAGTGGCCAATTTAATTAACCTTCGCCTTGTTTTTGGTGCAATAGGTCAAATTGGTGAACATTAGAAATGATGACATAACTGATGGGAATCCCAAACTAACCTTGGGGTTGATCTGGACCATTATTTTGCACTTTCAGGTATGTTTTTATTTTTCTCCTGTATATTTTTGAGCTGTTTTGATTCAACTCCCAAAGGTTATGTTTTTGTTTTGAATTTGTGTATCTAGGCAATGTTGTACTTAATTGTATGGTGAGAGAGAGCAAAAGAGAGACTGTGTATGTGCGTGTGCTCTTATGTGTGTGCGTGCACATGTTTGTGTGCCTGTGACTGTGTGCATGTGTGTGCGCATGCGTGTGTGTGAGTCTGTGCATGTGTGAGTGTTGGTGTGTGAAAGTATAAGTTTGTTTGTGTGTGTGTGTGTGTGTGCGTGCCTATGTCTACTTGTGTGTGTACGAGTCCATCCATGTGCGAGTGTTGGTGTGTGAAAGTGTTTGTGTGCCTGTGAGTTCATCTGTGAGTGTGTGTTTGGCCTGGAGTCAAACTCCTCAGCAAAAATATTGAGTAGTGTGATGCTGTTTTGAGTTTGGAATATGGGTTTTATTAAATGAAATGGATCCAGGCTGCTGGAGTGACTCAAATTTAATCAAGATTGGTGTAGCTGTTAAGGCTGTTGTCTCACATTGTGAGAGACCTGGGTTCAATCCTGACCTCGGTTACTATCTGGTAACAACAATTCAAAAGTACTTAATTTGTTAAAGGAACTTTAGATTGTTTTAAAGATGTATTATTATTTATGTATTATGTATTATTATACATAAAAAATAAAGCATTATTCTTCTGATTTTAAAAAAAGGATGTAACTGACTTTTTATAATCACATTATCAAACTTCTTTGGTGCTTTCACTCGAGGAAACCAATGTTGACAGCCGTTTTTTAACCGAGTATGGCCAATAGTCTCATACTTTCCTCCAAGCCTTTTTATGGAGTGTTTCCAGGGGCATGCTCTGGGCATCTGGTCCTGTTGATTTATGGAATGATGGAACAGTTAACTGGATGCATGGAAAGTAGAATTTTCAAATTCCTTAATGCAGCAAGTTGTAATTTGGAATGCTCTACTTGAAAAGGGTAAAGCAAGAAGCACTCAACAAGAGCATTCAAAGGAGAATTACATAAACACACAGTCCCTCGGTTACCTCAGGGCACTGTTCCTCAGAATTCAAGTTCATTACCATCAGATTGTACATTAGCAACCTGATGAAACAGCGTATCTCCAGACTGTGGTCCACACACAAGAACCCACAATATACAGTACATAATGATTACATAAATAATTTGGTATAGTTTACATGGCTTCATCAATCTCTCAGCCTGCAGGAAGAAGCAATTCCCCAGTCTGGCAATTGTGATTTTAATGCTCATGTACCTCCTTCTTGATTGCAGTGGGTTAAAGATACTGTATGATTGATGGAAGGGTCTTTTCTAATTCCTTGAGGCCTATTTAGATAATTCTCTTCTTAAATATCATCAGTAGAGGAGAGGGAGACCCCATTGATTCTCTTGGCTGTTTTGATGATCGTCTGTCTGATGCTTTGCAGCTACCGTACCACACATTGTTTGCAGCTAGACAGGACACCCTCAATTGTGCCCCTGTTAAGGTTGTCAAGATGGGGATCAGTAACCAATTTTTTTTGTACCAATTGTGAAACTAATTTTTATTGAAGGTAAAAATTATTCCCTTAAGTATTCCTATAGAAGTTTTTCCCAAACTAGGATAAAACCGGCCTCCCAAAATAATAGAGCTGTCCTGATTGACAGCTTTGATTTCTCTCACTGCTGGATCGTGATGTCTTCTGTTTCCTGACCCACATACTTCCTATAATTTGTTCAATTCTTTGAATATCTTCCCATAATTATCCATGATTAAACAAATGAAATAAATGAAATATTACTTATTATTTTATTTACCATCAATCTTAAGTACTTATCTTGCTTTAAGAAGTGGTGGCAAGATTATGCTTGTGATTCCCTCAGATGCTATTCAGTGTGATGAGATGCTGTGATCCTTAAATTAATGAGCAGGTTCACGATAAATTGGTAATGCCCCAAATTCATTGGATGAACAGGGATTTTCTTTCCTTGTCTATTCCTCTCTCTTCCCCCCTCCCACTCGCACTCCCACCCCCACTCGCACTCCCACCCCCACTCGCACTCCCACCCCCACTCGCACTCCCACCCCCACTCGCACTCCCACCCCCACTCGCACTCCCACCTCCACTCGCACTCCCACCCCCACTCGCACTCCCACCCCCACTCGCACTCCCACCCCCACTCGCACTCCCACCCCCACTCGCACTCCCACCCCCACTCGCACTCCCACCCCCACTCGCACTCCCACCCCCACTCGCACTCCCACCCCCACTCGCACTCCCACCCCCACTCGCACTCCCACCCCCACTCGCTCTCCCACCCCCACTCGCTCTCCCACCCCCACTCGCTCTCCCACCCCCACTCGCTCTCCCTCCCCTCTCTCTCCCCCCTCTCTCTCTCACCCCCCCTCACTCTTCAGATGGGCAAAGAGCTGTATCAATTGAAAATCGTTTCTTATTCTGTGCAGTATTTTAAAAATCCCACTGTCAGCAATTAAGGCATATTGTATCAGTCCACTGCAGGAAACTGCAGAATTTATTGGGGTTATAGTCCTTCCTATCTCGTGTTAAATGCTTGAAGGCCAGGTTTCTCATGACAGATTTAGCAATGCTTCATCCTGGAGGAATTGAAATGCGCAATGATATAAATCATTGTAGAAAGAATCTGGCACTAAAGTAATAGCCAAAGTGACTTAGGAAGTGCGGTCAGCCCAGGTTAAGCACGTTATGTTCACAGAAGTGGATCTGTCCTGAGGCAGAAGCTGGTCTATTTGTCGAAGTTATAATTAATCTAATTTGTAATTTTATTTACAACATGGAAGATGCCGATTCTGGCCATTGAGACCTGTGCCATCCAATGATCTTACAACCCCGTTGAAGGAAACCGGAGCACTTGGAGGAAACCCATGCAGACACGAGGAGAACGTACAAACTCTTTACAGATAGTGTTAGATTCAAAGCAGGGGTGCTGGTGCTTTAATAGCGTTGTGCTAACTGTGCCACCCAAGTTGTTGCTGCCTCCAGGTTTGTTTTAGTTAGTGGGATTTTTATTGGCAGGTATATCTTGCCTACATGCTAAAGCTCAGTAACTACTTGACGAGGGAGAAGAAACATGTGGTGTTCACTCCCACCACCCCCCCCAACCCCACCCCGCCCCACTGTTGTGAGTGAGGAAACAAGTTTGGTAGGTCTCAAAGACAAGGACTCTGGACACAATTTTGGTGGGGAAGGTAATTGTGGGAAATGGTAACAGATGCAACACACACACACACACACACACACACACACACACACACACACACACACACACACACACACACACACACACACACACACACAATGATCAAGGAAAAGTCACTACAATGCCCCACCACCTCAACTCAGTGCAAGCACAGCTCAATGCTACAACGGACCCTAATTAATCAACCCTTTTAACAGTGTACATCTTACCAACAGTTTCTCCAGTGCCCTTCTACAATTCTAGGTGTGCAGTGAAGCAGGTTGGTCTGAAGCTGGCAAAGAGAGAGAACATAGAACACATAACCCAGATCATTAGCAGGAATCAATGGCTCAGTGCCAGGAAGGTTAATCCAATTACAACAGCCAATGGCCCAAGTACAGGCAGGTTGGAGAGGCCAGTTCAGTTAATTTATATGGAACAAATGGCAAGGTGTGCACTAATGGGTGGGGCGGAACCCAACTTGATTGGCAGTAACTAGGTAGGGGCCAGTGTTGTCATGTGACAGACACAACCCTTTCCAATACACCTCCTTCCCCCCTCCTCCCCCCCAAACACACACAGGACATTTTGTTGTTACTTTATTCTTATGTGCATAAGTAGAATGAAAAGATGCTCCAAAATTCTTACTTGTTGCAACCAATCAGGTATTAAGATCCACCAAATAAAAGAGTAAAAATTTAAATAATTACGAATGCAAGATTGCAAAGATAATAAATATCTACGGTTAGATAAATAAATATTCATTGTTGCAATAAGTGCAAGAAAAAAATTGATGTTTCAGTCATGCAGACATCGCTGCTTTCAATGGATGGGAGGTCAGTGCCTGTGATGGACTTGGCAGGATCTGTCACTTCCAGCAACCTCCTGCACTTCTGGACATTCAAGTTTCCAGACCAGGCCATGATGCAGCCAGTTAGCGCACTCTCCACAGTACTCTTGTCGAAGTTTGATAGTGTATTTGACAACATGCCAAACCTCCTCAGACTTCTTTGAAGCTATCGGGAAGAAGGCACACCTTCCCCTCTACTTTCTATGTCCTGGCTCCGGGAGAAGTCCTCCGATATGTGTACTCCTGGGAATTTGAAGGTACTGACTCTCTCCACCGATAAAGACAGATGTGTGGTCCCTCTTCTATAGACCACAATAAACTCCTTGGTCTTGTTGGTGTTCATATCTCGTGACCATATATTGAATGATGCCTTTGCCACTCCATTGTTAAAATTAAACTTAAAGGCAGAATAATAGTTTGACACAGACTAGGTGGGCCAAGGGGCCTGTTCAAGTGCTTCAGAGTTCTGTGGTTCTCCAAATGACTTAATAAAATCAAATGGAGTACATGACACACTGGTCGTTTCTACCTTCTACCCAAGATGCACATACCCAACCATCCAGGCAGACTCATTGTTTCTGCCTGCTCCTGCCCCACCAAACTAGTTTCATCTTACCTTAACTCTTATCTTTTCCCCCAGATCCAATCCCTCCCCATCTACATCTGTGATACCTCACATGCCCTCCATCTCTTCAATGGCTTCAGATTCCCTGAACTGGACAGCCTCTTCTTCACGATTGCTGTCCAATTCCTTTTTACCTCCATCCTCCACACAGAAGGTCTGAAAGCACCTTGCTTCTTTCTGGCCAAAGACCCGACCAGTTATCCTCTACCACCACCCTCCTCTGCCTGGCGGAACTTGTCCTCTCTTTAAATAACTTCTCCTTTAACATTTCTCACTTCCTCTAAATTAAAGGAGTAGCTATGGGTATCTGTATGGATCCCAGCTATGCTTGCCTGTCTGTGGGCTTTGTGGAGCAATCCATGCTGCAAGCCTACACAGGCAAGGCCCCTTGACTCTTCCTCTTAGATATCAATGACTACATCAGGGCTGCCTCATGCACTCACGATGAGCTTGTCAACTTCATCTACTTCATGTCCAACTTCCACCTTGATCTCAAACTCACCTGGTCCATCTCCGACAACACTCTCCCCTTCCTGGAACTCAGTCTCCATCTCGGGAGACGAGCTTTCCATTGACATGTACTACAACCCCTCCAACTCCCACAACTACCTCGACTACACTTTCTCAAACTCTGTCCCCTGCAAGGATTCCATCCCATTTTCTTAATTTCTCTGTCTCCGCTGATCTGTTCCCAAGGTGAGGTCTTCCAGTCCAAATCTTCCAAAATGTCTGCCTTCTTACACAAACGTGGCTTCCCCTCAGCCATTACCTGAATCTCCTCCATTTCCCATTCATCTACTCTGCCCCCAGACGCAACAAAAATAGAATCCTCCTCATCCTCACCTACCACCCCACCAGCTTCTGCATCCAAACCATTATCTGTCAGAATTTACAGCTCTTACTATAGGATCCCACCACCAGACACATTTTCTCTTCTCCTCCCCTCTCTTCCTTCCCTAGGGACTGCTCCCTCCGCAATTCCCTCATGCACTCATCCCTTCCCGCCTATTGGTTTCCTAGCACCTTCCCCTGTGGCTGCAGACGATGCCACACTTCTGCCCACAAAACCTCCCTCACCATGGTCCGAGGCCTCAAACAGGCTTTTCAAGGGAAGCAACACTTAACGTATATCCACAGGACTGATTTTTTTCTCTTTGTGGCCTTCTGTATGTTGGAGAGACTGATCGCAAGTTGGGAGATCACTTCGCTGAGCACCTCTGCTCCAACAGAGACCTCCCAGTAGCCAACCTTATCAATTCTGAGTCGCAGTCCCATACTCATGTGTGTTTATGGCCTTGTGTACTGTCCCACCCTGGTCACTTGATAGGAGGAACAACACCTTATTTCCATCTGGGCACTCTCCAGCCAGATGGCATTAACCTCTGCTTTCTGCTGACCAACTTGTCTTTTTTTCCCCATTTCCAGTTCTCCCCCCTCCCTTTCCCCTCCACCCACCCAGTCATTCCTCCTCCCCCCAATTGCTGCAATAAGTGCAAGAAAATGAGTTCCTACCTATCACCTCCTGCATTTCCCCCCTCCATCCTTTTGTTTGGATGCCTGCCGTCATTCTTCCAAATCTTGAAGAAGGGCTCAAGCCAGAAATGTCGGCAATGTATTTTTTTAATCTTTACAACATAAAGGACACTGTTTGACCAGCTGAGTTTCTCCAGCATTTTGTATTTTTACTTCAATCATGGATTCTACAGATTTTCGTGATTTACTTCATTACACCTCTTGAGCCTGTCTCACTATTTAATATAAACAATGCTAATCCTGTTCTTTGTTCACCCGCTCAACTAATTCCTTTTGCTTGAAGTTCTTCCATATCTGGAAATCTATTGATCTTGGCAGCATTTTCACTTTTGGATATCTGTGTGCTCTATAAATAGGTAACTTTGTGGCTTCACTCTCATGTTGGATTAGTTTAATAAGGTAAAGCTAATCAGGAAAGAGTTAACAGGATAGCTGAGGGTTAGGGTGAGAAGAATCTGCCAGAGAAAATGGTGAAAGAGACACTGAAAGGCTCGTCAGCTCTTCCTTTGCTATCTTGATGACTACATCGGGGCTGCCTCATGCACCGATGAGGAGCTTGTCAATTTCATCCACTCTGCTGCCAACTTGGCCTATCTCTGGCCACACTCTTCATTTTCTCGATCTCTCTGTTTCCATCTTGGGGCTCTCTATAGACACATTCTACAAATTGGAGGAACACCACCTCATATTCCGTCTGGGTACTCTCTAATTAATATTCATTAAGTCATTAATATTGGCTTCTCCAGTTTCCATTCGACTCTTCAGCATCTCTCCTTTTTCCTTTCCCTCTGTCACCTTCCATCTCCCCAACTCCTTCCCTTTCCTCTCCATTCAGAGAGCTACCCCCTCCCCCTATCAATTCTTGTTTTATTTCCCCATTCTACCCTCCCACTCATATCTTGCCTGTTAGCCCGTGCTCCTCTCCTGCCCCTTCTTCCCTCATCTCCTTTCCTCCCCCCCCCCTCACCTTTTTAGTCAGGCACCTGCCTGCTGTTTGCTCATACCTTGATGAAGGGCTCAGGTCCAAAATGTTGGCTAGATCCTTTTACTTCATATTGACCTGCTGAGTATCTCCAGCACTTCTGTGTATTGCACTGAACGTATATATTATCATTGATAAATCTATCAATGAATTCTGTAACTGCTGCTTTATTGCGATGATAGGATCTACATGTTGACAAATGCTGATGGATTTCAGTTGAAGCTTGACATAAACTGTACAGCGTGCCTGGTGTGATTGGAGAGACTTGATGAAGGGTCAGAGTTAATCATCTAAGACTGGACTAATTAAGAGATTTGGTGCAAAGCTGTTAACTTTGGTTTGTTTCCAGGTATCAGGCCTCTCTCTAGGACTAAAAATACACTGTGACGTACCTGGCAAATGTTGTTAGGTCACATGGGCATTTTGAACAAAATTCATTAGTTTGTTAAAAACAATCTATCATTGATAAAAAGATGTAAAATACAGGATTCTGTTGACACTGTGGTTAAGTGAAAAAACACACAAATGCTGGAGAAACTCAGCAGGTCAAACAGTGCCTTTATGTAGCAAAGGTGAAGATACATCACCAACGTTTCAGACATCTCTCATGTTCCCCCACACCTTGATGAAGGGCTCCAGCCTGAAACATTGGTGATGTATCTTCACCTTTGGTACATAAAGGCACTGTTCGACCTGCTGAGTTTCTCCAGCATTTGTGTGTTTTATCATAGATATAAAGTTAAGATGCAACAGTCATCTGTTGTTTGCAGAGGAGAGTTCCAAATCTCTGCTACCCTCACATTAGTGCTTCCTACCTTCATTAATGAGAGAAGTCCAGCCCTGCTGTTTCCTGTATGCCACCTGACAAGCAAAAGTGGGCTGATGTCTTCATATGTTTTAAATATTCAGTCACATTCTCTGTTAACCTTCCTGTTTTCAGAGAACACAACTGTGGTCTTTGTAAAGTCTTTTCATTTAAACTTTGGATCCCAGGGATCAATGTGTCCCGCAAAACCTGTGCTTTTGCAAGGCAGCACTGTTGAAGGAGCCTGAGTTTAGTTTAACCAGGGGCGCATTCCGACCTTTCAGATATAAAGGCCAGTGGTGGCCATTTTGTTTGTTCACCTGAAAGTCTCCATGACATTTCAATGGACCTCCAGCAATTTAGAGAATGTTCTGTTCTTCTATTTATCTGCTTCATCCACCCAGTGGTAACATGCAAGGGATGGTACAAGATCACCCATCCTGTGGTATCATCCCATGAATGATGCACCATCATCCTGTGCTCTGTAGTAAACTTGCACTTCCATGATGAATCCAGGGCTGGGTGGAGGAAGATGAGTCATCAGGGTGGAGAGGGTGAAGGCTACCAGTGCTTGAATCTGATCAGAAGAGAAGAAGACAATTGTGGTTCCACTCACCTTCTCTTACCAGATTGCCCCTGTCTATCACCCACCCCAAGCTGCATGACATCTTTGTCAACCTCACTCCTTTGTTTTTCTTGCCTCTTCTCCCTTTACTTTCTCCTGCCAAACAACTGCATCTGTCTGAGATCCTTCACCCCTCCCTGGTTCACCACATCCCCTCACTGGCCCCTGTCCCATCCCTCCCATCCTGCCCCCATGACACTGGCTGTCTCTCCTCTTTCACTCCCCCACTGATGCTGCTCGACCCGCTGACTTCCTCCAGCCGATTGCTTTTGCTCATCTGCAGCCTCTCCTGTGTTCTCTCCTTTGGTTTGGGTATCCATGGTCAGTTATATTACTCAACAAGTGCTCCTGTGGCCTGGGTTGTGTTTGGGTGACCGTGAGAAGAGTGTGGACCATCCACTTCCTGTTCTGCAATATGGAATTGGGGCCTTCTTTCACTGCTGACAGCAATGAATGTTATTTATGGTGAACCCTTAAACACCTCTGTGTTTAACAGTAGCTTAACCTAAAAATTTGATTGAACTCTGGAAGGTGATTCCAAGTCTGATAACCAAAGATTTTGAGATAAAATTGGAGGAGCATCTTAGAAGAGGAGAGTGGTAGTGTGGCAGAACGCAGTACTGTGGGCATGTCCAGGTGTATCCTCACTGGGTTGGGCAGGCTTGCCCGCCTTGTGTACTTTTAGCCCCTTCCCATAAGATCCCCTAATAAAGGCCGAGAGCCCTAGTCTCCTCCATCATACCTGCCTTGGACATGAGCCAGCAGCATGTAGAGGCAATCTGATCAGTAAAGCCTTTGACTACTTGCTTTGTGTCTGCGAGTGGTCATTGATCGTGCTACAGGTAGTAAAGGAGAAGAGTGTTGGGATGGAAGTTTGCAAGGATTAGTTCCTATTAGAACCTTATACAAAAATACCTCGAATTCAGATTTGAAAGAATCAAGTTGTTGTCTTTTCACTGAATGTAAAGGGGTTTAACTGTGTGTTTACCCTCAGGAAGTTTTAGCATTGGAGGTGTTTGCTGATTCTGTTTCAGTGTTTGGTGAGGTGACTAGAAATGTGGAATTCATGTCTCATCACCTTTGATAATGTGAAGTGGTTTAACAAGAAAATATTCGCAACCAATGGCCAATCATCCATTTTCAAATGTATCATTTTCAGTTACAACTTTATTATCCCACATTTACATGCAATTAGCATTGAACCCAAAGCTTTGATATTCTCTCCTCAGTCCTCTCTCCCTTTATTTAAACTCCTTTCTGATGTTCTGTAAAACTTGCCCCTTTAATTGAGCCAAATAAGAAAGCCTGGAGATGTAGGGGTCAAGTGCAATATACCAACATGCTGCAGGACATGCAGTATCAATAGGAAGCAAAGGGTAAGCACCGTTTAGGGCCTAGGGCCTTTGTCAGGTACGAGTAAAAAAAACAGACAGACACCTGAATGAAATGGGAGGGGGAGGAGGAAGGGCCAGGGGAAGAGCACAGGCTAACATGTGAGAGGTATTTGCTCAATGGGTCATGTGCTAATCTTCCACTGAGAAATTTTTGGAGAACCAATTAATCTTTCAAAGAAATGTTAAACAAAAGGCCCTTCTGTTTTTTTTCACATGAAGATAAAAGATCCTTGGGGACCTTTTTGAAGCAGAGCAGTTGAGTTCATCCCCAACTCTGGACAGTATTTGTTCCTCAACAATAATTATTTGATATTTTTGTGTAAACTTCCTGAACACAAACTCACTGCTCAGATTACAAAATAATAACACTGGAAAAGAATTTTGGTTATAAAATGCTTTGGAATTTGAGAAAGATGTTCTGGAAATACTGTTAACTGCTAATAATGATTAAAACAAATAAGAAAATAGAAAGTTCAAACCCTTCCTATCTCTTTGATTAAAAAGGTTGTGTTCCTCTGGAAAAGTAAATTGCATTTTTTGTTTCTTGATGTTTACTTTTTTTCTTATTTCCTTCACAACTTGACTGGGCATGTGATCCACATGTAGGCCTCACTTGGAGTATAGGGTACAGTTTTGGGCTCCTTATTTAAGAAAGGATGTGTTGGCAATGGAGAGGGTTCAGAGAAGATTCACAAGAATGATTCCTGGAATGAAGATTATAGGCATATGAAGAAAATTTGATGGTCCTTGGACCGTACTCCGAACGATGAGGGGGGACTCATGGAAGCATTTCAAATGTTGAAAGACCTGGACAGAGTGGCAAAGTTGTTTCTCATTGTAGGGGAGTAGAGGATAAGAGGGCACAAATTCAGGATTGAAGAGCGACCGTTTAAAGCAGAGATGCGGAGGAATTTCTTCAGCCAGAGAGTGGTGAACCATTGGAATTTGCAACCAGGGGTGGCTGTGGAGGCCTGGTTGGGTATATTAAAGGCAGAGATTAAAAGGTATCTGAGTGGCCACAGTGAAATGTTATGGGGAGAAGGCAGGGGAGTGGGGCTGAGTGGGATGGAATGGTAGAGTGGACTCGACGGGCTGAACAGCCTACTTTTGCTCCTATATCTTATGGTCTTCTATTGAAGGATTCCAGTCCTCGACAGCTGAAGTATTGGGGAACAGATAGACGTCACAGGCAATAGGATATCATTATTGGCTATGATGCATCATTCTGTCACCCTTTAGCTTGAATTGAATGAATCCTATTTCTATAAAATGAAAGTGCTTGAAAATCATAAAATTAACTGTTGTGGGCAGGAGGAGTTATACTCACCGGATCAATTCTGAGTATTTAATGTTTTGCTGGGATCAGGATGGTGCAATAAGTTATAATCCTTTTGATAACTTATTCCATCCAACATGTAAGAGGATTTGTTTTTTTAAATAATTTTTTATTTTTCACACTATGAACCATATCAACCAAAATATGTACAAACGTTTCTCATTAAATTTACACTGGTCTTTTCTCCCCTTTTTTTTCCCCTTTCCCTCCCTCCCCTCTACCCACCCCCCTCCAAAACCCATAAATATTCAACATATACAATACAATAAAGCCATAAAACAATATCTTCACACAAAGGAAAATAAACGAAAAATGCGTCATCTATTACACACTGAATCTAGTCATTTTGTCTTCTTATCATTTTCATTCTCATTTTAGGGGATGGAGGTCATAGGCAAGCTCTTTCTGATATGTTTCATGTATGGTTCCCAAATTTGTTCAAACATTGTGACGTTATTTTTTAAATTATATGTTATTTTTTCCAATGGAATACATTTATTAATTTCCATGTACCATTGCTGTATTCTCATGCTCTCTTCCATTTTCCAAGTTGACAATATACATTTTTTTGCTATCGCTAAGGCTATCATAATGAATTTTTTTTTCACTTTATCCAATTTGAGGCCTAATTCTCTACTACTTATGTTACTTAAAAGAAATATCTCTGTTTTTTTTGGTATGTTATTTTTTGTAATTTTATTTAGTGTCTTATTTAATTCTTCCCAAAATGCATTTACTTTCGTACATGCCCAAATTGCATGTAATGTTCCCATTTCCTTCTTACAGCGAAAACATCTATCCGATAATGTTGAATCCCATTTTTTTTATTTTTGAAGAGTAATATATACCCTGTGTAACCAATTTTACTGTATCATGCGTAACCTTGTGTTTATTGTATTCTTCATAGTTCCAGAACATAACTTTTCCCATACTTCATTTTTTTATCTTTATGTTTAAATCCTTTTCCCACTTCTGCTTAGGTTTATAGTTTATTTCATTTTCCTTATCTTGCAGCTTAATGTACATGTTGGTTATAAATCTTTTAATTATCATTGTGTCTGTAATCACATATTCAAAGCTGCTTCCTTCTGGTAATCATACTTTTTTCCCAATTTATCCTTTAAATAAGCTTTCAATTGATGATATGCAGACATTGTACCATGAGTTATTCCATATTTGTCCTTCAACTGTTCAAATGTTAATAAATTATTCCCCAAAAAACAATTTTCTATTCTTTTGATTCCTTTTCTCTCCCATTCTCTAAACGAAAGGTTGTGTATTGTAAAAGGGATTAGCGGATTTTGCGTCATTAGTAATTTTGGTATTTGATAATTCGTGTTTTTCCTTTCTAAGTGGATCTTCTTCCATGTATTAAATAAATGATGCAATACTGGTGAGTTTTTATATTGCATCCCACTTATAAAGTATATGTTCCGATACATTCTCCCCTATTTTATCTAGTTCTATCTTAGTCCAGTCTGGTTTTTCCCTTGTCTGATAAAAAATCTGATAAATACCTTAATTGTGCGGATCTATAATAATTTCTAAAATTTGATAACTGCAAACCACTTTGATTATATCTCTCTGCTAATTTATATAACGCTACCCTTGGATTCCTCCCTTTCCACAAGAATTTCCTTATTATTCTCTTTAGTTCCTTAAAGAATTTCTCTGTTAAAGGAATTGGCAACGTTTGAAATAAGTATTGTATCCTTGGGAACACGTTCATTTTAATGCAATTTACCCTCCCTATCAATATTAGCGGTAATTCTTTCCAATGTTCTAAGTCCTCCTGCAATTTCTTTATTAATGGCTGATAATTTAGTTTGTACAAGTGGCTTAAGTTATTATCTAACCTGATCCCTAGGTATCGGATTGCTTGTGCTTGCCATTTAAATGGTGATTCTTTTTAAAATTCTGTATAGTCTGTGTTACTCATTGGCATCACTTCATTTTTATTTGCGTTGATCTTGTACCCCGATATTTCTCCATATTCCTTCAATTTCTTATTGAATTCTTTTACTGATACCTCTGGTGCTGTTAGGTATACTATAATGTCATCTGCAAATAAGTTGATTTTATACTCCTCCTTTATTTTTATCCCTTTTATTTTCTATTCTTATCTTAACAATGAGGGAGATAGTGGACAACCCTGTCGAGTTGACCTACTTAATTCAAAGTGACTTGATACATATCCATTTACTGTTACCTTCACCAACGGTCCATTATACAATGCTTTAATCCAATTTATATATTTTTCTGGTAGATTGAACTTATGTAATACTTTAAATAAATAATTCCACTCTACTCTGTCAAAGGCTTTTTCTGCGTCTAGAGCAACAACCACTGTTGGTTTCTTATTTCCTTGAACTGCGTGGATTAGATTTATGTTTGCAGATATTGTCCGCTGTTCGTCTTTTCTTAATAAATACAGTTTGATCTAGTTTTACTATTTTCGGTACACAATCGGCCAATCTGTTTGCTAATAATTTTGCTATTATCTTATAGTCTGAGTTAAATAGAGATATTGGTCTATATGATGCTGGTGTTAATGGATCCTTCCCCTTCTTTGGTATTACTGTAATTATTGCTGTCTTACATGAATCTGGCAAGTTTTATGTTTCTTCTATCTGGTTCATTACTTCCAGGAGGGGAGGAATTAATAACTCTTTAAATGTTTTATTAAATTCTATTGGAAATCCATCCTCTCCTGGTGTTTTATTGTTCTGCAGCTTTTTTAATATATCCTGTATTTCCTCTATTTCATATGGTTTTATTAGTTTGTTTTGTTCCTTTTCTTACAATTTTGGCAGTTCAATTTTAGCTAAAAATTCCTCTATTTTATCATCTTTCCCCTTGTTCTCAGTTTGATACAATTTTTCATAAAATTCCTTAAAATTTTCATTAATCTCTGTTGGGTTATATGTAACTTGTTTGTCCTTTTTCCTTGATGCCAGTATTGTTCTTTTAGTTTGTTCTGTTTTAAATTGCCCGGCTAATATTTTATGTGTTTTTTTTCTCCCAGTTCGTAATACTTTTGCTTTATTTTCATTATGTTCTTCTCCACCTTGTATGTTTGTAATGTTTCGTATTTATTTTTTTGTCCGCCAATTCTCTCCTTTTCATTATATCATCCCTTTTTACTAATTCCTTTTCTGTACTTACTATCTCCTTTTCCAACTGCTCTATTTCCTGATTGTAATCCTTTTTCATCTTAGTCACATAACTTATTATTTCCCCTCTAATGAAGGCTTTCATCGTGTCCCATAATATAAATTTGTCTTTCACTGATCCTGCGTTTATTTAAAAATATGTTTTAATTTGGCATTCAATAAACTCCCTAAATTCCTGTCTTTTAAGTAGCATGGAGTTTCTTGGTGGGTTGTCCTCCAGTTCTATTGCCAATAATAGGGGTGAATGATCTAATAGTAGTTTAGCTTTATACTCAGTTTTCCTAACTCTCCCTTGAATATGGATGACAACAAAAACATATCAATCCGTGAGTAAATTTTTTGCCTACCTTCTCTCTTGGGTGTTGCCTCCTCCATATATCCATAAGTTTCATTTCCTGCATTGATTTAACCATAAACTTGGCTACTTAATTCTTTTTGCTTGTCTTTTGTCAAGTTTTATCCAACATTGGGTCCAAATTAAGGTTAAAATCCCCTCCTATCAATATATTTCCTTGTGTGTCTGCAATCTTCAAAAAAATATCCTGCATAAACTTTTGATCCTCCTCGTTAGGTGCATATATATTGAGCAAATTCCAAAATTCTCAGTATATCTGACACTTTATCATTGCATACCTCCCTGCTGGATCTATTATTTTCTCCTCTATTTTGATTGGTACATTTTTGTTAACTAGTATGACTACACCTCTAGCTTTTGAATTATTGGATGCTCCGGTTATGTGTCGTACCTAGTTTCTCTTTAGTTTATGTTCCGCTTCAGTTAGATGCATTTCCTGCACAAATGCTATACCCACTTTTTCCTCCTTCAAATAAATTTAGTAGTCTCTTCCTTTTAATTTGGTTATGTATTCCATTAATGTTTATAGTCATATAGTTCAACATGGCCATCTTATATCTTGCATACACCTCTTTTCGCCACCTCCATCCCCATTTTCCCCATTTTCCCCTCTTAGTTTTCTCTTATTACACTGAATCTACGACAACACATTTAAAACATAAAGTTCCTCCGCAGTTCCCACATCTGCTAATACCTTAACCCCAAAAGTTCCACCCCCCCCCATCCGAGTTCACATCGTCAACTGATTTTGTAATGATGGTTATTCCCCCTCTACCCAGCCCTCTCAGAAAACACTTTTTTTAATAACACTTATAACAAAGCTCTCTCTCTTCTATTTTCCCCCCTTACTCCCTTCCTTCCCTTCTCTTTTCCCTCTTTAGTTCTTTACATATACATTGTTTTTACATCTTTATATATACTTTATTGCCGTTCTTCATTCTTGTTACATCTCTTCATCTCTTCTCCTGTCCTGCAAACATTCTGCAAATTCTTGCACTTTCTCTGGATCCAAGAAAGTCTGTTTTACTCCCCCCGGGTATAAATATTTTAAGCATGGCTGGATGTCTTAATATGAATTTGTAACCTTTTTTCCATAAAATTGATTTCGCTGTATTAAACTCTTTCCCCCTCTTTAAGAGTTCAAAACTTATGTCTGGGTAAAAAAAATATTTTTGACCCTTGTATTCCAATGGTTTATTATCTTTAACTTCATTCCTTGCCCGTTCCAGTATATTTTCTCTTGTCGTGTATCTCAAAAATTTTACTCTTGGTTTTTAATGTGCCTGTGGTTTCGATCTAATGCTCTGTGTGCCCTTTCTATTTCCATTTCTTCCTGCATTTCTGTCATTCCCAGGACCTTCGGGATCCATCCTTTTATAAATTCCTTCATGTCTGTGCCTTCTTCACCCTCCTTCAGGCCCACTATTTTTATGTTGTTTCGCCTACTATAATTTTCCAACATATCAATTTTCTGAGATAACAACTCTTGTGTCTCTTTAATTTTTTTGTCACTTTCTTCCAATTTTTTTCTTAAGTCATTCACTTCCATTTCTACAGCTGTTTCCTGCTCTTCCACATTCTCTATTCTTTTCCCTATTTCTGTCATTACCAGTTCTAACCTTTGCATTTTATCTTCTGTTCTTTTCATTTTCCTTTTAATTGCACTAAATTCTAATGATAACCCATTCTTTTAGTGATCTCATTTGTTCTTCAAAAAATACTTTATCTATATTCTGTTCATCAGTTTTACCTTTTATTTCTCTTAGTCCATCAATTTTACCTTCTATTTCTCTGTGAAGATCTTGGTCTTCTTCTTCCTCTTCTTCTGTGTCTGTATCTGTGTTTGTGTCTTCTTCTCTGTGTCTGTATCTGTGTTTGTGTCTTCTTCTCTGTGTCTGTGCCTTTTTCCTGATGAGCTGCTTGTATCTCTTTGTTGGGCCTCTTCTTTCTGGGCCTCTTGTTGCTGGTCCTCCCCTCCTGGGCTTCCTGACGTTGGTTTTCTTGTTGGTCATCCCTCTGCCTATCTTCCACGTCTGTTTCATCGCTCCCTCTTCTGCTGTCTTCCTCGTCCTCCAGCTGAGTGCCCTGGTGTCAGCCGTCCCTCAGCTCTTCGCTCTGTGACAGCCCACTCCTCTGCTGAGCCCCCCTCCCGCCGGTGTCCTCTTTCTCCTTTGATTGCGCATGTGCAGTTGCGCACTTTTGTTCGGATCCGATAGCCATTTTTGTAGTGCACCGGCTGGTGGGTCACGACTCCGCAGGGCAGGCACTGACCTCGAGGGTTGGGCACCCCTCACCACCACAGCGTCCTGTTCTTTCGTGCAAGTAAGTCCTTCTTCTATCTTCTCCAGTGACTTTTCTACTTTTTTTTCCAGTTGTTTTTACTTTCTCCTTCTTGGAAGCCATCTTTTTCCTCTTCTCTGCATCTTTATCTTCTATTTCTTATACTTTACTTTTGTTATGCTTTGCTTTTTCCTATTTTCCCAGAGAGCGCTAGTTTTCCCGACCGGCCACTACTCTATCACGTGACTCCTCCCGTAAGAGGATTTGGTTGAGGTCATCTATATCTGAAATCTTTAATTCGCATGAAATGGATGTTAGAGCAGAAATAAATATTTGCGGTAATTGAATAAAAGCACAAGCACGTGATCTCCAATTTCTAGAGCCTATGAACATGCCTGCATAAGGAAATAAAGTCTTGGATTGTTCTGGCACCTTTCATGACCTGAAGAATTCCCAAAGCTCTTTCTAGTCAACCGAGTATTTTTTGACGCACAGGTAGATTAATTTTCTCCCAGTTTTGCATGCAATAATGTCTCAGAAGCAATGGTGTGATAATTATCAGATAATGTGTTTTGGTGAATGATGTTTTAGACATGACTGAGGGTCTTGATGAAGGGCTCAAGCCTGAAATGTTGGTTATGTATCTTTATCTTTGCTATATGAAGTATACCGTTTGACCAGCTGAGTTTCTCCAGCACTGTGTTTTTACTTCAACCACGGTGTCTGCAGACTTTCATGCTTTACTACTTACTGGAAGTCTAAAGTTCAGTGTAAGCATTAATATGAGTTGCACTCCTTGCGATGTGCTCAATTTTGAGAATGGCTTTGTATCACATCAGTGGTCAGGAGATTATTGGAGAGGATATTTGAGGATAAGATGTACACACATTTGGAAAGTCATGGTCAAATTAGGGGCAGTCAGCATGGCTTTGTGTGGGGAAGATCACGTCTTACAAATTTGATTGTTATTTAAGGAGTTGACAAAGTGGTAGATGAGGGTTAAACAATACATGGACTTTAATGAGGGATTTGGCAAGGTCCTTCGTCGTAGATAAAAACACAATGCTTGAGAAACTCAGCAGGTCAAGCAGTGTCTTTTATGTAGCAAAGGCAATAATACATAACCGATGTTTTGGGCTTAAGCCCATCAAGGTATAGGAAAATGTCGGCTGGCGTCTGAACGAAAGAGTGGGTGGGGGAGGTGGAGAAGGAAGAGAGGGGACAGCAGCTTTCAAGGGGAGGAGGGATGTCTGGGTGAAGGGAGGGAGGAGAACTGGAAAAGGAAAGAGGGGAGGGGGAAGAGGAGAGCAGGTTAGCAGAAACCGTTAAAGTCAATGTTAATGCCATCTGGCTGGAGGGGGCCCAGATGGAAGATCACATGTTGTTCCTCCAATTTGCAGGTGGTCTTGGTGGGATAATACATAAGGCCATGGACAGACGTGAGTATGGGCGTGTGACATCCCACTGCACCGCCCTAGTGATGCCTTGGAGATGGTGAAGTGCAGACAGACCTAGGGGTTCTTGTGCACCAGTCACTGAAGGCAAGCATGCAGGTACAGCAGGCGGTTAAAAAGGCAAATGGTATGTTGGCCTTCATATCAAGAGGGTTTGAGTATAGGAATAAGGATACCTCACTGCAGCTGTACAGAGCCTTGGTGAGACCACACCTGGAGATTGTGTGCAGTTTTGGTTGCCTTATCTGAGGAAGGATGTTCTTGCAATGGAGGGAGTGCAAAGGTGATTCACCAGGCTGATACCTGGAATGGCAGGAATAACTTGTGAGGAAAGATTGTGCAATTTGGGATTGTACTCGCTGGAGTTTAGAAGATTGAGAGGGGAACTCATAGAGACATATAAAATTCTGGCAGAACTGGACAGAATGGATGCGGAAGGGATGTTTCCAATGGTGGGGGAGTCCATAACTCGGGGCCATGGTTCGAGGATAATAGGCAAACCATTTTGAACCGAGATGAGGAGGAATTTCTTGACCCAGAGGGTGGTGAATCTGTAGAATTCATTGCCACAGAGGGCAGTAGAGGCAGGTTCATTGAATATATTTAAGAGGGAATTAGATATATTTCTTCAGTATAAGGGAATTAGGGGTTACGGAGAGAAGGCGGGGATGGGGTACTGAACTTCAAGATCAGCCATAATCTCATTGAATGGAGGAGCAAGCTTGAAGGGCCGAATGACCTACTCCTGCTCCTATCGTCTATGTTTCTATGTAACGTTTATGACCAAAAACTTGCAATCATTGTCATTAGGTGACACAATTGCAAGAGGAATATTGTGCTCCTCTTCCAGTTCCACATGTCTAAGGGCTTTCGATAAGTCTTATCTACCCTCTCTCCAGGTGCACATTCAAGATCCCACAGTATTGTTATGTCCGGGAACAGGGGAGCTTATAACCTGGAGTTTTCCATTAACAGATGAACAGCTCATTTACGCACTGCCTTTTGTAGCAGGGACTGCACTTCAGAAGTGCTTCATCAGCCATGAAGCACATTAGGCTATTGAGTCTTGAGATTTTGTAGGATGTTGTGAAAATAAATGCAAGTCATTGTTCTGTTAACTTTGTACTTTTCCCCGCTAGAATCTCACTAATTATGACAGACGATCCCAGGCCATAAAGCTGCATGATAATAGATATCTGAAAGCATTATTTAAACTTGCGGAAATGGAGTTTAAATATAATGTGTGAATATATAATTTGCAACAATTTGAATGAGGTTGTGAAGTGTTTGGAAGTGCACTGATACACATGAGAAGCGCCTTTTCCATGATATTTAAATGGTGCATGTCATAAACCTGGTTAGGATGGGCCCATGGAGCTAGGTTTTTTGTTACATGCATAAGTGCATTGTATAATATACTTATGCATTGAAACACACTGCAGCCACACTGGTACTTTGTTTTTACCCCAGTAGGGAAGGAGATAATAAATATAAAAGATAGGTAGCTTAATAAATATTCACAGTTAATGCTCGTTTTTTGAAAAAAATGCTAAATCAGTTGTGTAGACAGGTCATTTTGTGGTCCCAGAATAGTTTATGATTCGTCAACTCAAGTTTATTATCATCTGATTGTACAAGTGAAACCCAGTGAATCAATGTTCTCCAGTCCTCGGTGCAAAACATCCAGACATACAACCAAACATATCTAACTTGCATACAGACAAACAATAGGACAGTAAGGTAAGGTTCGAGAGCCTGATAACTGTGGGGAAAGAACTGTTGTTGAAGCTCGAGATGCTGGTCTTCAGGTACCACCTGCCTGAAGGGAGCAGTGAGAAGAGGTTGTGACCTGGATGATGGGGGTTCTTTATGAGGTTGGTTGCCTTTTTGAGGCAGGGTCTCACACAGATGTTTTCAGTGCTTGGGAAAATGGAGCCTATGATGGATATGGTAATGTTACCTCCTCCATTCCTGGGCAGCTGAATTTCCAAACCGGACTGCGATGCAACCAGTCAGTGTACTTTCCATAGGGTGAATGGAGAAGTTTGGTAGAGTATTCAACAACATGGCAAATCTCAGATGTCTTGTAAAGTGGAGGCATTGATGTGCCTGCTTGATGATTGCCTCGATGTGCTGGCTCCAGGAAAGGTCTTCTGATATGACTGTGAAGGTGCTGATTCTATCCACCTCCATCCCATCAACGTGGACAGATTTGTGGTCCCTCATCCTTCCCCTTCCTTGCTGACATCGAGAGCAAGATGGTTGTTCTGGCACCACCCAATCAGATCTCGATGTCCACCTTGTATTCTGACTCATTTCCTGTTATCAGCGAATTTATAGATTGTGTTGGAACTGAACTTGGTTGCACAGTCATGAGTGAGCAGAGGATAAAGTACTGAAGTGAACAAAGAGAGACTGAGGAGCATCCATGGAGAAGAACTGGTTAGAGTCCTATTGAAACTGGACCAAAAACATTGACCGACCTTTCTTCTTCATGGATGCTCCCTGACCTGCTGAGTCTCTCCAGCACCTCCTTGATCACTCAAGCTTCCAGCATCTGCATTTCTTGTGTATCTTAACGAGACTGCTCAAATATCGCATAAAACAGCAGGACCAGACTTATTTTTTCAGCTGCTCAAATGTTATGGTCGTGTCTTTCTGCGACCGTCCACTCAGGCTTGTGGTCTTTGACCTGCAGTTGACTGTGAGTTGTGGGCAGTCTTCCAGAAGGTTAATTGGGAAAGTTGTCAGGAGCTACTTCAGGGGCATGAAAAGCACAGTTTCTGGACATGAGTAATACCCCAGGAAAGGTTTGCAGAATTAATTTAATAAAAGGCCAGGTTGCAGAAAACCTCCCTGAAGGCATAGGCCTTGGGTTGGTTTTGGTGTCTGAATGCTGTGGGATGTTTCATGGGATATCCTCCCCATTTGATCTGCTGGACACTGGCAGTTTTGAGTGGGACACCAGGCAATTGAATTTAGGTGGGGAAGGGCATGGGAGGTGCACATTTTACAGCGGGATAAGAGCAAGATGGGTGGGGATTAGGGGCTTGTAAGAATCATGATCTGTGCCTGGAAAGGGGGTGTGGGGGGGGGGTGGGGTGGTGGAAGGGGTGGATGGATGGAGAGTTTTGAGACCTTTGCCTTGGAGATGGTTGGGATAGGTGAAGTTACAAGCCCAGTCTGGCACAGAAGGGCAGTTTCTCCTCCACCACAGTGTGGGGTGAAGTAATCTGTGCATGCAGTAATTATGCATTGGCACTTGCTTCAACTGTCAATCTGTATGGGAACTCAGTACCACGCACAAAGGCAGCGGAGCAAGCAGACTTGACTTGCAAAACAATCTGACATCTCTTCACATGACATTGGTGCTCAAGAGTTTAAAGGCTCCTGGATATTCAGCATATACCGCCACTGACCTCCATGATTCCAGTGAAAACACTTTGCTACCTATACAAATCAGCAGGTTGTGCTGAGGCCACTGTGTTTTATCCCAGCGACTCGCCCTCGATATCCAGGAACGCTGCAGGCAGACTGACAGAAAAATCAGAAGGGAATTAAACCAAATAAGGTGTCCAAAACCATGGAATCACAGGAGACTGCAGATGCTAGGACATGGAGCAAACACACGAACTGTTGGAGGAACTCAGCGAGGCGAGCAGCATCAGTGGACAAGAAATACTGGCCAACATTTGGAGATGGAACCCTTCATTCAGTCATTTCCTTTGAAGGCTCCAAAATCTGGAAGTCTGACAAAAAAAAGGGAATTTGGCTGGGGCTGAAGGTCATGTGATTGAGGGTTCAGGAAGAGGCCCTGCCAGATTTGGAAGCTGAGCTGTGTTATTTATAAATGAAGGATTTAGTTGGCAAGGATGCTGCTAAACGGGACAGCTCCTAATACTTGCATTGTGCAGCACACAGCAGCTCCTCAGGGCTAGTTTGCTCTGGCCTGCCCCTTGGATGGCCTTTCTCATGGTTGGGTGTTGGTATTGTTGCTGCTTGGCCTGCTGAGTTCCTCCAGCAGGTGGTGTGTTTGCTGTAGATTCCAGCATCTCCAATCTCCTGAGTGCCTCCAGTTTCCCATCGTTAGATTCGCCACATCAGTGCAAGCTATGGTTAATTATAGTGCGGAACATTCCCATTGCAGCATCACTTTTCATCAGCGCTGCTCGGGAGACTTGGCTAGATTCGACCAGTTTATTTATTATTGTCATGTGTACCAACGTACAGCGAGGAGATTTTTTGTTGTGTGCCATTGGCTAACTTAGGGTGATGTGATGCCATTCTGCAGGGAGGAAGAGCTTGGTTCATGTGGAGGCAGGGGCTAAGGAAGGGGGAGGAGGGTGGGTGGGTCAGTCGGATGTTTGTACAAACTCCAGGAAACAGAGAAGAGGTGAGATAGACAGGACAGGGGGTGATTGTGCACTGCATTCACGTGAGTGACTGTAGACACTGGAATCTGCAGTAAAACACAACCTGCTGGAGGAACTCTGCAGTTTGATCAACTTCAGTATCCTCACCCCGCTCTCATTCACCAGTCCTTAACTGGGCCCTGTCATACTCCTCCAATCCTGACCGTATACTGGCTGTCTCCCTTCAGCACTTTTGCGTCGAAGAAGAGTTTCGGCCCAAAATGTCGACCGTTCATACTCTCCCACTGATGCTGTTCGACCCGCTGAGCTCCTCCAGCAGAGTGTGTTTTGACACAAGTTTCGGACACAAGATCATCAGCTGGGGAATCTCATGCATTCCCAGGACCTGACTGCCCTTGGAGCCAAGTGTTGATCAATCCTTGTGGTCTTCTGTCTCCAAGACACTCCCTGACAGCACTGTTATCAGAGTGGGGGAAGTGAGTTAATTTTAGTACCAGCAAAACAGCAGTAAGTAATGTTGAATTTGCTGTTGTACAGCATGGTGAAAGGGCCAAGAGTGCCCTGTTGAGCCTCCCTTTTCAATAATACACAGAAGTTAGCCACATGTCGCTGAGGAGTGCTGTAAAATATTAAGCCCTTTCAAACTGCAGCGTAAAATGGGGTAATTGGAAAATTTGCCCGGTTGGCATCCCAGTTATGCAGCAGTTAGAAAGGGTCTGACCCAGTCAACTTTGTCAGAATCTAACCGGGTCCATGACCTGCCTCAGAGGTAGTCAGGGAACCCAGTTAAACTTACCCAGGTCGTGTCCACGGGTGATTTGAAAATGAAAATGGCCGACCTGCTTATTCCAGTGACGACAGTGCTTGCGTGTGTGCATCACCAGCCACCATCTGAACATCGCTGGGTTGGGGATTTAGTGGGTAGATCCTGCTGCAATTTAAAAGGTGCTTCCAGCACTTTTGCCCCAGTAATCACACCTGGGTCCCAGGAGGTTACCCAGGGGCTGCAGTTTTAAAGAGGCTAATGCGACTGAATTGAAGGTCAACACAGCTGGAAAGGGACTGATAATGTTATGCCAATAGAGCTTCTGTGTTGTAAATTACATTGGGAAAGCTGTTTTAAGGAGAATTTCTTAATATCATAGATCAGTTTAATTTGAATCCTTTATTTTACTGATAGTGTACCGAAATACTTGCTTGCTAAGCCAAACAAGTACTTTGTAAAAATAAAAACAAGCAAAATAGTATATATTAAACTAAATAGAGATAATAAAGTTAAAAGTAAGATAGATAATTTCCATCAGGGTAAGGTGTTGGATTTTCAAAAATAACTAAACTCTCTCCCTCCACCCTTCAAGCTTCACCCCTGGTGGGATTTCGTTAACTCAGTTTTATTCTTCCAAAAAAATTGCACATTATTCATAAAATATACAATAATTCAATTGGAACATGTAATTATCTTTCACTGTACCAAGCAATTCTGTTCATTTATATCAAACGTCAAAGTGACGTACTTGCAAAAAAAAAAACTCTCCCCGTGACTAGTTAATGATTTCAAAGGTTGCTCCAAGTTCTTTGAGCTTCGGTGAATGTGGCAGCCTTGAAGTGGAACTAGCTGCTATTAACCTGGGGTTTTCTCATGTGCTACTTCATGCCTTGGAGTTCCTGCTAAGTTCCAGTGACTTTACTGCAAGCTCCTTTTGTATGTCTGCATGAATGGGTTCGATTTAGAGCAGTCTTCCCTACTGTAATCGTGGTTGGTTGTGGACTGATCAGACACCAGCCCTTTCTGGGCTAAATGCCATGATTAACTGCAGGAGCATTTCACATATGCAAAATGGCTGCAGAGTGAGAGGAGAAAGTCAGAGAGAGGAAAAAGAGAGAGAGTGTCAAATAGAGAGGGAGGGTGTGGAAGGGAGACAGACAGACCGACAGTGACAGCCAGGGAGAGATGAAGGACAGCAAGAGAAGGAGAGAGAGCGGGTGAAGACAGAAAACTGACAAGAGTTTGCGTGTGAAGGAAAAAGCTGCTGTTATGGATGAGTCGAAGAGTTTTCTCCTCGTTAATAACAATTTAGTCACGCAGGTTCTTTTCTATCAGATTAACTTCTGCTCTTTCTGAAGAAAATGGGAAACACTTGTGGATGTGTGAGAGCACAGAAAGAAGAATGTGCAGTGGATCCTGCCAAGGCTCCCCTGAGTTCCTCTCCTCATCCCCGAAGCAAATTTTATCTAAAGAGACGAAAAGAGCAACTGCTTTTTGCACAAGAACTTGTTCAGCGGAGTGATGCCATAGAGTGCCAGGAGACTGAAGCTGGAGTTCCTTCAGCAGGAGTGACTACCAACCAGGTTTCCAGTCGAAAGCTGCTGGCATACAGTATGAGCCAGGGGAATGGCAGGGCCAGAGATGACAGCAGAGCCACAGTGGGTGAGCAGAGTTCCTTGATGGTCTGTCACTGTGTCAGAACGGGCATTATGGCAGAGGCAGCCCCCCATTCCAATCTGCACAGCTGGGCCTTTTGCCACCCTAAGGGTGGGGTGCAGTCAGACAGGGTGAGCTGGGAATGTGTAGCTGACAGTACCAACCCCTCTCAGGTGAAGAAGTTGAGTACAAGAGAACCAAGGTCAAAGCTGACTGGAATCCAGGATAACCAGCACTCTCCGCCTCTGGAGGATATGAAGGTAATCAGTCTGGGTGCCGTTGCTCGAGTTGAACCAATCTCAAGTGGGGAAAGTAAGTTGAGCACTTGGCCCTCCAGAAGTCCAGTTGATATTTTCCATGGCACCTTTAACAGCACTGCAAGCGCTGGCCAGTTGTTAGTAGAGCCCCATCATAAGTCCACAATAAGCAGGCAGCAAGAAAGGGTGTTCCCTGGCAATTCATCTACTTCAACACCTGCAAGGAGCCTTCGAACTCCACTGATGAGAGTGGCTGGGAAACTGGGAACGTGCCAAGATTCAGATGGAAATGGAGTCAAATCATTGCTCGATGAGGTAAAATTGAATGAAATTGTTAATTGTCGTGTGTACTGAGATGCAATTAAAAAGCTTTGTTTTGTGTGCTACCCAGGGAAGTCAGCTCGTACAGCACATAGTGCAAGAATAGACAAAAGTGCAAGGTGTTGTTTTACAGTAAGCCAAAGTGTGCAAGGTATAGTGTCACAAAGGCAAAATGCAGGGTATGGAGAAAAGTGCTGTTAAATAATGCAAAGGCATCTACCGGTGAGAAACTGATAGCAGCAGGAAAGAAAGTGTCCTTGAATCTGGAGGTTTGTGTTTTCAGTCACAATATACATTAACATATATCTGTCATGCACATATATATTTAAATATGTTCTATGTAATATATAACATGTTAATGTAAATATATCTTTTCAATAAAGCAACATGTGACATTTTGCTGCATCATCCCACAAGGTTTAATGTGGTTACTCTTTACCATTAAATGGAGCAAAATGTATATGGTTTGTACAGTTTATAGGTTTTGTACAATGTCACATGATTTGACATTTTCTTGGCATATCAATATCTATACTTGGGTCCTGTGTCAGACTATGTGGATTTATGACTCCTTACGCTGTAGCACATGATGTACAGAAACAGGTCATGTTTCCGACTGCCATCGCTGGTCTATGTGAGTCTTCTCCCTTCCTCCTTCATTCACCTGTATCAGTCTTCTTTTAACTTCTCCCTTGTGTGCTTTTCCAGCTGCCCCTGCTCCCCCCAATGCCTCTGTATGATTTGCCTTAGTCGCTTTTGGTGGCATCAAAGTCACATTCTCACTATTTAAAGGTGCTTCTCCCTAATTCCCAATTTGGCTCTTGAGTTATGATCTGTGTTGACCTTGAATTTTGCTTTACTCCACAACAGAACACACTTTGCTCTGCCCCACCAAAGCTTCGGTAAAATACCTTTATCTTTACCATAACCATTCGATGATTCAAGGTCCTGTCTTCTCATATCGAAAGAGGACTCCCCAGCTTATTCAATGTCAATGTCTATGTGCGTTTATTGTCAAATACACAAGTACATTGCACAGATGCACTTCAAGTCTTGATCGCTGCTTCCAAACTTATATGTAAGGTGCACCAATTACAAAAGCACAAACGACCACATTATGGCAAGACAGAAACAGAGATAATAAATATCAAAGGGGAGATAATTAAATATTTACAGTTGCAGTAAGTGCAAGAATAAAAGTGTTTCAGTGGCACAGACAGATCTTGCAGAGTAGTTGAGGGTTAGGGACATCCATTGTTTCCTAATAGGGAATATTTCTGGAAGAGTCAGAGAAAGATGCAAGCAAGATCGTTTTTAAAAATAAGGATTAATCTACATTATTTTCCTTCTGGCATCAATTCACTTTTTTTCTGTGTTATTAACATGCTTTGTGTCAGTATTTCCATTCTATGTTTTGTTCCCACATTTAGTAATGGAAGGTGAAGGATATGGGTTGAATGCAGGCAAATGGTGATTGGTCAGCATGGGCAAGATGGGTCAGTTTCTGTGCTGTAAAACACTCTGTCACAATAATTCAATATCAGCAATCTGGCCATAGTATTTGAGAGCTCTCTAATTCCTTGTATCTAATTTGTCTTTTGGATGTCGGAAATTGAGGGTTGTGGGGAACTGGCAAAGAAGAGTTGAAGCCTGGGGCAAATCAGCTGCGATTATCTTGAAGGGTAGACGTGAGTGGTCGGGTGACCTACTCCTGCTCCTGTTCCCAATGTAACTGAGCTCTTCCTATATCCCTGCTGTAGGAAGGATGTCATTAAGCTGAAAATATTCACAAGGATATGACTGCAACTGGAGGGCTTGAACTGGAAGAGGAAGCTGGATAAGCTGGGACCATTTTCTCCTGGTGTGTGGCAGGCTGAGATGTAACCTTTTAGAGGCTTATAAAATCATGAGGATCATGGATAAGGTGCATGGTCATTGCCTTTTTATCAGGGTAGGGGAATTCAAAGTTGAGGGCATCGGGTTAAAGTGAGAAGGGACCTGAGGGACAACTTTATCATACACAGGATAGTGGATGTCTGGAATGAGCTGCCAGGGGAAGTGGTTGAGACTGGCGTAATTATGACATTTAGGCGCATACATGGAGAGGAATGTTTGCTGGGATTTAGGCCGAACTCCGGCAAATGGACTAACTCAGGCGGAAACCCTGCTCAGCATGGATGAGTTGGGCCAAAGAGCCTGTTTCCATGCTGTATCACTCAATTACTCTGAGTCACTGCAATCCAAATAGCACCATCAAAATCTCAAGCGCTGTTTATTTCACTCCTCTGCAGTTAAAGTTGCAAAATAATTTCCTTTCTTTAAAGTATTAATTTAATATTTAAAAAAGTTTAAGCAGGGGCCCCTGGTTGCAATCAGAGTTTTGTAATTTATTAACGTGCAGGAAAGAAGGGTGGCATGGTAAGTGCAATTCTATTACAGCGCCAGCAACCTGAGTTTGAATCCCCTGCTGTCTGTAAGGAATTTGTACTTTCTCCCCACGTCTGTGAGGTTTTCCCTGGGTGCTCCAGTTTCCTCCAACCCTTCAAAATGTACGGGGTTTTAGGTGAATTTGGGTATAATTGGGAGGGATGAGTTTAAATGGGCAGCATCAGCTTCTTCAGTGCTGTAGGGGCACAGAGGTTAGTGCAAAGCTATTATATCGCCTGCGATCTGGGTTCAAATCTGGCTCTGTCTCGAAGGAGTTTGTACATTCTCCTTGTGTCTGCGTGAGATTCCTCCCACCTTTCAAAATATGCAGTTGAGGGGAGGGTGTTGTAAGTTGGGGGGGTTATTTGGGCAGCATGGTCTTGTGGTCAGTAAGGGCCTGTTAATGTGGTTTATGTCTTTAAAAAAGAAGGGTTATGGGTGTGAGACTGGGAAGGATTAGATTGTTCTGGTGTAGGTTTACTCTTCTTTCTTTGGCTTGGCTTCGCGGACGAAGATTTATGGAGGGGGTAAAAAGTCCACGTCAGCTGCAGGCTCGTTTGTGGCTGACAAGTCCGATGCGGGACAGGCAGACACGATTGCAGCGGTTGCAGGGGAAAATTGGTTGGTTGGGGTTGGGTGTTGGGTTTTTCCTCCTTTGCCTTTTGTCAGTGAGGTGGGCTCTGCGGTCTTCTTCAAAGGAGGTTGCTGCCCGCCAAACTGTGAGGCGCCAAGATGCACGGTTTGAGGCGTTATCAGCCCACTGGCGGTGGTCAATGTGGCAGGCACCAAGAGATTTCTTTAGGCAGTCCTTGTACCTTTTCTTTGGTGCACCTCTGTCACGGTGGCCAGTGGAGAGCTCGCCATATAACACGATCTTGGGAAGGCGATGGTCCTCCATTCTGGAGACGTGACCCATCCAGCGCAGCTGGATCAGCACAACAACATGGGCTGAAGGGCCTGTATGGTGCGGTAATGTTTTATGGGTCATGAGGAAAAGGAATAATACCATTGTTTATATTTCTCCGTTCAAAGTCTTCAACTCCATGGGACATGACAAAGCTGTGATATTCTGAGCGGAGTTTAGATTTTCAAGGGTGATATGATGGATTGGTATCTTTCACAGTAAAACTTCCCTTACTTGGTAGTGAGAATATTTTTCTTTTATGTTCTGTTTTTTTTACCCAAAAGATTTAAAAATTATTGGAAGGAAAGTCAGAACAAAAAAGCTTTAAAGAGGTAAAATTTGTCAAAAATGAAATGTATGTGAAAGAGAAAATAATTAATAAATCCAAGGGTAGTGATGCAACTTCAGAACTGTTGTTTGGTAGCTAAAACGACCTCTCCTACTGTCTGTATGGAGTTTGCATATTCTCCCTGAGAACACATGGTTTTTCCCCCTTCCACCCCCCCCTTTAACTAGCTATTCCATTTCCTTTCTCTCTCTACCTAGCCGAGACTCCTCCCCCCCCCTGCAGTGTCTCCCCAACCTATCATTTTCCACCCTTCCCCCTTTTGTTCGGACATCTGTAATGGTCCCCCACATCTTGATGAAAGGCTCAAGCCTGAAACGTTGGTGATGTATCTTCACCTTTGCCTCATAAAGGCACTGATTGACCTGCTGAGTTTCTTCAGCATTTGTGTGATTTTTCACTTAACCACGGTGTCAACAGAATCCTGTGTTTTACCTCTGAGTTTTCCCTGGGTCCACTGGTTTCCTCTTGCGTCCCAAAGATGTGTGGATTCATAGGTCAATTTGCAACACAAAACTATCCCTAGTGTAGGATGGTGGGGAACTGATGTGTGCACGTGAATGATTAGTTTAAAATGAAATACATGGGAATAGAGTTATCTCCGAGAGCTGACAGAGACTTGCTGACCCGAATGCCCTCTTTTATGTCAAAAAGTGATACATATAAGAACAACATTCTTCTATTTACTTTCTTTTGGTTTTTTGAAGTTCAGGGTATAGTTGAACAGAGGAGGAAGGGGAATTCAGAATATATTAACATGCAGCTTTCAAAATGAAAGCTTGCATTTGAAAGCCACATAATTAGATCACCATGTTTTCCAGACATCTGGATTCAACCAGAGCTGATTATATGCATGAGTGTGTATGTCAGACTGATCTTTCTTTATTCTAATTCATTTTCTTTGGAATGATGAAAACTCCTGGGGTTGCAGAGAGAATTGGTGAAGGACGTTGAGTGGGGGGGAGGAGTCATGCTCCGGAGGGTCACCGATGATGCTGTGCAACCCAGCAGAGGTGGCAAGCCATCCCTCACACCGAAGGCAACTGGTGGAGCTTCTGAACCAGAGCACTCCTGCTTTGGAAGTGGAAGAGGGAGAAGGAACCTGATGGAAGAGTTGAGACGATGGAGAGAAAGTTGAAGGGGAAATAACACAGGCAAAGAGCGGAGAGGCAGAGAGTGCGGAGACTTAGTTCAGCTTGGAACTTGTGATGTCAGAGGAGAATACCCAAAATAAAATTATGAATGGTCTTTCAGAAGATTTTGTGCATTTAAATTGCTTGCCAAAACTGGATGAAGTTGCATGGATCGTTAATGAATTCTTCGTTATTCAAGAGACACACTAAAATCTTCATCAAACAGTGGAGGGCCTCAGTAGGTCAAAACCCTTTTCTGAGACAAGGATGGGAAAAAGAGATATCAAGCATAAAAGGGGAAGGGCAGGGCCAAGATATAATAGGATATTGGACAAAAAAAGGAAGGAGAGATGGAGAGACAGGTAGAGAAGAGACCATTTGTGTGGGGGGGGGGGGAGGTGGGGTAGGTTTGAGAGAAAAGTGAGTGCAGGAGCAGGGAAAAGATAGAAGGAAAGTGGGACTGGGTGGGGGTTACCTAAAATTGGAAAACTACATATTCATGGCATTGGGCTTCAGGCTACCCAGGCAGAATATGATATACTGTTGCTCAAGTTTATGTTTAGCCTCATGCCGGCAATGGATGAGCTGAGGATGGACAAGGCTGGTTGGGATTGGTCAAAGGAATTGAAGTGGCTGGCTGCCAGGGTTCCAGCTGGAGCATGCGTACAAAGAGCAGGTCTCAGCAAGGTGGACCCCCATCTCTGTTGTTCTCACTGATGTAGAGCAGGTCACACTGGGCGCACCGAACCCAGCGGATGAGGTTGCACGGGGCGCATGTGAACCTCTGCCTTATTGGTGGCCCCAGATGGAGGTGAGGGGGGAGATTGAGGGACAGCCATTGCCCTTTGTCTGGTTGCAGTGGTGGGTGCCCAAATGGGTGGGGAGGGAAGAATGAGTTGGGGAATTAGGGTGAGATCCACAAAACTGCAAAAAGGGGTGAGGAGGGGATGATATGGCCGGCTGTGGGATCACACAGGAAGTGGCCAGTGTCAAAGGATAAAATACCGCGCTTTGATGTTAGCTCAAATTTATTCTATGGCTACACTCAGGTGTTCACAACTGATCAACAGGTGGCGGTTTTGTTCAACAAAACCTGCATGTTGTTCGAGGAAGTGTCACTGCAATGTTTTGCATATTGCAAAAATATCTCTTGCCTCTTAACCTTCCCCTTCCTCCCCCTCAACCTTTTCATTCATATGTCCACCTGGCTTTTCCTGATTTCTGACGAAGGGCTCAAGCCTAAAAAGTTGGTTCCCTTTGACTTCCCATCTGAGGCTTCATGACCTGCTGAGTTTTTCCACAGCTTTGATTTTTTTCATTTCCCTTTGACTTCCCATCTGAGGCTTCATGACCTGCTGAGTTTTTCCACAGCTTTGATTTTTTTCATTTTCTTGGTTTGACACTTTATCTTGAATAGTTTGGATAACTCCTCACAGAGATTTCAAGCCTCTCACCTCTGCACGCCCTGGAGTCTTCAAATGATCCATTGAAACAGTTATAGAAACGTAATGCCTCTGTTTTCGCTCCGAGTCCCATCTGCCTGGATTTTCTTTCTCCCACGGAGACTGCTTTTTACAGATTTATTGGTTGTGACTCACTGTGCCTTAACATGCTCCAGATTCTCAACCCATGCACGTATTGACTTTAGAAATGCTTTTTGAATGATGTTATCCTGAGTGTGTGATATTCTCAGTGCTAAATGAAAGACAGTTCCATCATGACTAGTGTTGTACTTAGGAAGGGGCAAGATTTCTGAAGCCGATGCTTGGGTTAAGTTGGGAGTGAATTACCAGAATGTTTAGAAGAGCATGCAGTATTAGGATCACTCCATGGCCTCGCACCTCTCTATCCCTTTGTCTCATTCCCTTGTGCAGCTCAACCACTCTGAGGTCTTCACTGGTCTTCAGCTTTTTCCTCGCGTGATCCACTCATTCCTCTGCCTCACAAATGGTTGCTCTTCCAGCTCTCCAGGTCCCCAAGCTTGGGAATTTCCTCCCTAAACCTCTCTTCTTCTTTCTCCTCCAGGATTGTGTTCTCTAAAATATACCTGCATGACAAAGCTCAAGGCATCTGTTCTTTTTAGTCCAGTTCTGAACACAATCTGCTGGAGGAACTCATCAAGTTAGGCTGCATCAGTGGGGAAAAGAAGAGCGGACTTTTTGAACCAGTGCCCTTTATCAAGACTGGAGTAATGTAGGAAAGGCCTGTGCGCAGAGAGGACAGAGTGAGAGGGGTAGGGTAGTGGCCCTGTGTGGGGTTGGTAAACCAGGTGGGGTGAAGCATGATGGACAGAAGCAGTAGATTGATAGAGAGGTGAGGAAAACAAAGGGGTCAGACTAGTGGGTGACTGGAAAACAAATGTTGCTGGAAAGAAGGTGAGAATTGACAAAAAAATTGGGGTTCCGCCTTGCTGAGCACCTGCTCTCTGTCTGCAGGCTCCAGCTGGAACGCCAGAACGATGTAGATGGGTGTTCGTTTTGGCGTTTGTTCTTTATATTTCACGTTTAGGTTGGATTTTCCAAACTCCTGTGACTGTTTTTAATACAGTGTCGGCCTGTTTAATGATGAGGTGAGGCAGGAGTCATTGTTTTAGATTTAATGGCATCAGCGAAACTGCTGCTCCTGTGTCCAGCTCCATTAGAAGTGGCTCGTTGCTGATTTTCACCTTGACGTAGAATTCTGACTTTCTATCATTAAATCCACGAATATACATGATTTCCCCCATCTTATCTTCTTCCGAGTCATTTGTTTCAGTGCTGGGGCTTTAGTCCTTTTCCACTGTTCATACTCCAGTGGGACTTTTTTGTATCTCTGTCCCTTCTTTTTAAGCTTTTTACCTGTGTTTCTCGGGCATTTTGATGTGCCCCTCTTTGTCACATAGATGGCACTAAGATTTGTCTGAAATAATAATTGTCAGGTGTATGGTTGCTTTTTCCACAGTGAAAGCCGTTTTGGCGGGAAAATTTGCCCACCTCTAGGGGATCTCCTTGGCAGATGACCACGTTATTATCAGCCATCTCGAAACCCAAGGCTGTCTCATTAAGAGTTATCTCTTTTTGACTTAGTAATTTCTGTCTGGCACTGCAGTCAGCTGAGCCCAGTATCAATTGGTCTCTTAATGCTTCGTTTAGGAATTGACCAAAATCATAGTGGCGTGACAGTTTATGTAATTCTGCCGAATATTCTCTTACGGATTCACCTGTTCTCTGTTTTCTGCAATAAAATCTTTGCCCTTCTGCGACAAGCGGTGATTTGGTTCTTAGATGTTCCCCTATTATAGCACACAACTGTGTGCTTCAGGAGCTATGAGATTTTTTTTAAACAGCTGAAAGGTTTTACTGCCCATTTGGCTTAAAACAGCGATTTATTTTGGTTAATAGTTGCAATGTCAGCAATATTATTGGCTACACAGTGGTGATCAAACTGTTCCACATTGTCATACCAGTTTTCTTCTGACTCCATGAACTGCCCAAACTGTGCCTCTGCCATTTTGAATCTCCTTTTCTTTGTTCTTTATGGTTGGGGGGGGGGGGGGTCCACCGTGAGAATGAACTTGCGTTTTCCCTTTTAAATCCTTACTCCAAGGTCTGGAGCATCGAGGGGGTGTGTTTTGGTCCTTGTTACCACTATTGTGTTTCAAGGACAAACACTGCACACTGACGGTGCTTCATTCATTCTTTAATACAGAACTAAAATGGTTCCCCGTGATACACAGTATATAAGTGACAACGTCATATGCACGCAGGTGTAAATACCTCACAAGATTGAATTGGGGAGGAGGGGGGTGGAAGACTCCAGTGAGGAGATGAAGGGGGGGGAGGGAGACAAAAACCAAAAGGAGGAGGGGATGAGAATGGGTGGGAGGGAAAGGGGACACCCCCCCCCCCCCTCTGTATTTACAGTGGCTTCTGCTGCTTTCCTTCAGTCATGATAAAGAGCCTCAGCATGAAATATCAGCCATTCCTTTTCTCCCACTGATGCTGCTCACCCTGCTGAGTTCCTGTGGCAGGTCATGTCCGGCTTCAGATTCCAGCATCTGCAGTTTCCTGTGTGTCTCCTATTTAGTCTGGTGTCTGTTTACTTCTGTAATGCACCCTGGAAGGTCTGCCACATTTTATGTGCACAGTGAGTGGAAATTGTTGAAATGGCTCTCAGCATAACGTAGTGTGAAGTATGCCTGCTGGGAAGTGACCATCGCCTATTAGAACTGCAAAGTGATGAACCCGGAAGCATCACATGGAGGGTTCCACTGTGAGGAGGAGCCTTCACAGCGTGTCTTGGTGTCTGCTGGACAGGATGCTGTTTACACTGCCTGGGTTGAGGAGGGAGCACCCTTGCACTCAATTCAGGATGATACCAGAGGCCCAAGAGTCTGCAAAGATCTCCGCACTGTACTTAGTCTTCTGTTAAAACGTGGGTGAGCCTCACTCGGCTTTTCAACTGAGTGACTTGGATTTACCATTAAACTGCCATGAGCAGTGCATTGGAGTGCCTTGATTTAATTCAATTTTTAATTTCATTTTAATTTGATTTTAAAATTTTAATTTAGAGATTCAACACCTTAATTGTCTGGTGATGTTGGCTGAGTGATAAATATCAGCCAGGGAACCAGGGAGAATTCTCCTGCTCTTAACTGAGTGTGCCGTGGAAATCTTTTGCTTTACGTCTCTCCAGATTTTGGGCTTTGCATATTTTCTGCTGGGCTGCAGAGCTTGGATAGTTGTGTCAAATAGTGTGCATGGAGTGTACTTCTGCTTACAGCAACCCAAAACACCAGGCTCCCTCACACACTGAAATATTTGGAGCCATGGGTTTAGTGCTTGTTTCAGTATGAGACAAAGGGTGCTGCCAGGGCTGAATGTTTTGAGGTAACCATGTTGCTTTTCTATTGTAAATTCTACTTTGTTTCTCTCAGTCTTGATTGTGTCCCACTCCCACCCTTTGCGACTCTAGGTCCATTTTAAACCTTCATCATCACCCCCAAAATACCACCAATTCCCAAAACAATCAGCTCCTCATCACTGACTGCACTTACCCAGCCCTCCCTCCAAATCACACCTCTGATCAACCGATTTGAGCTCACCTTCCCATGCACGATCAGTACCTCAACACATCTCCACTTACTCGAACAGACAGCTGACCCATCCCTCTCTACCACCGCCAAATGGTTGAGCTCATGCTTGCATTGAAAGAAGCCAGTTCTCTCAGTACTGCAGTGTCAGGATATTGCAGTGGAAAAGTCAGCTCCACTTTGCCAAGCCATTTGAACCTAGCGTAGGCAGGAAGAGTTGAGCCTTCCCTTAAGAAACTCTCCATTTCTGAGCATCAGACATATGTTGGCTCTGGCTGTAGTGGAGATTGTAGTAGATTGCACAGGGTCAATTCCTATCATCTTTCCTCATACACTCAAGTTCATTTCCTTTGCAAACCTTTGCTTCTTGTTTGCTTGCTTCCAGCATGAATCTCCCCAATATAATCTTTTGCCTGGAAATGACTTGCCACTTAAGTATTTTGAAGACAATCCCAATCTTTCCTGCTTCAGTTTTCCTTTGTGTTTTGGAAAGAAATATGAGAGGCAGACAGATTAGCAGAATTGTGACTGCTGCATCCAATTTGCATTTGGATGCTTCCTTCCGTCTCATGAGAGTGAACAACTGGAAATCTGAAATTTAAGAAAAAGTATGGGCTTATTGGGGACAGTCAGTGAGGCCTTGTGATAGAGGTCAGGTCTTACAAACTTTAAATTTTTGATGAGGAGGCAAAGATGATTATCTCCATGGTCTTTAGTAAGGCATTAGAGAAGGTCCGTCTTAGTGGACTGAGTAGAAGATGGCGGCACATGGGATACAGGGTGACTTGGTAGACAGCATTCAAAATCGACTTGGGCACAGAAGGGGAGGACACTGATCAGTAGTGTTGCACAGGAATCAGTGCTGGTGCATCTGTCACTTGTGATTGGTCTCTCTCTCACACACACACACACATTGTATATGGGATGATTGTAGCCAACACAAAATTGGACAGTTAAAAGATCATCAAAGAGATCATATCAGCAGGATTTAGATCAGTTGAAGCCATGGGTGGTGAAATGGCAGATGGAATTTCATCCGGATAAGTGTGAGGTGGTGCACTTTGGGAGGTCAAATGCAGTAAATGGCGGGACCCTTTGGAACACTGATGTTTGGATGCAAGTCTATAACTGCTCAAAGTGAAACACCAGTATATCAGTCATAAAGAAGGCATGTGGCACTTTAACCTTTGTCAGTCAGGGGGTTGAATATAAAGGTTGGGAAGTCATGTCGGGCCACATTTGGAGTATTGTGTGTGGTTCTGATTGGCACACCACAGGAATAACAGAAAGCATTTGGAGAGGGTGCAAGAGAGGTTCACTGGGAAATGTCTAGATTAGAGAGGATTAGCTGTAAGGGGACGTTAGGCAAACCTGTGTTTTCTCGGAGCTTCAGAGGCTGAGGGGTGACTTGTTGGAGTTGATAAAATTATTAGAGGCATGGATAGAATCTTTATCCCAGGGTGGAAATGTCAAACACCAGTGGGCTAAGGTTTAAGGTGAGAGGTGAGAGTCTAAAGTAGATGTGTCAAGCAGATTTTTCCTTACACAGAGACCGACCGGTAGGTGCCTGGAATGGGGAGTGATTGGTGAAATCAGATATAATCATGATGTTTAAGAGGGAATGGAGGGATCATGAGCAGGCTGATGGATTTGTTTGAATTACCATCATGGTGAACATAGACAATGGGGGCCGAATAGCGTGTTCCTGAGCTGAGCAGAAAATGCAGGATACTTCCAATTGTTCAGGCTGCATCTGTGGGAGAGAAAGGGAATGAACATTTTGCATCGAGGCCTCTGTCAGAACTGGTTTGTGCAGAACTTCCAAGTTCACTGTTTCCTTTTCTTTATCTTCTGACATGTCCAGGGAAGAAATGTCAGTGCAAGAAATATGAGGTACCCCACTCAATAAATTAGATAGCCGACCCATTTACAAATGGGAGATCACTTAAATTTAAAAGAATCTCAAATACAGGTCACCGACTTTCAAAGATCCAACTTTACTCAATTTCTCTTGTAAGTTTTTAAAGTATTTTTTTCAAGATAGTGAAAATAATAAAATATTTTGTTACTCATTAAATGATTGAATACAGTACGTATTCCATTTGTTTAACTGTAACATTGGGTTGATAATTGAATTATAGTATGTGTGATGTGGGTTACCATAGAAAATAGACATTTCTGACTTGCAGATAATAGTTGTCAGGAATAGAAGGCTTATGCAACCCAGGGACTGCCTGTATTTAATTCTCTCATACAGAGATGCAGCACAGAAATGGGCCCTCTAGTTCTGACGCAACACATTATCCCCATTTTGATCATTCTCCTGCATTCTCATGATCTCCTCCCAATCAAAGTGGCAAGAAGGCCCATCTCTCTTGGAGATACATTTCTTGAGCTTGTGAGCTTCCCGTCTCCTGGGGTGAAGTGGCACAACATAAACTGTAAAAGAGGACATTCATTCAGTCTGTGCATGAGAATTCCCCACCTCAACAGAGCTAAATGGCTCAAATTTAATTTGGCAGGTGGTACAAAAGCAAATAATGTTTGAATGGTGATGGTGTTGAGCTTTCAGAGGGGTTGGAAGAGATGCACTCATAGAATTGTTAAACTGATAGGGGTGAGAAAGAGGGAAATAATTCCCTTTGGCAGGAACATAACCTTGAAAATCAGAACCAGTGAATTCAAGAATGATCAGGAAAGATTTATTTTCCTTTCAAAGGATATGGAAATCCAGGACTGTAGACCCAGAGGCTATGGTAGCTGGTGTGGAGTGGGGGTGTATACGGGTGGGGAGAGGTGGTGAAGAGAGGTGGGGAGAGGTGCATTTTATTCTTCTGAAATCGCAATCAGGTATTTCTGAGAAAATTTCATCAATGGAGGACTGGATGATTTGGCTCCCAGGCAGGGTTTTCCTCCCGGGACATGTTGTGGATTGCAGTATTATTTGTCAACAACAAGTGAATGCTTTGGAAGAATTTGATACACACATCCCCAGCACAATGAGATCGAAACTGAGTGGGCTGTGACATAGCTAGAGGGGGTGTGGTCGCTCCCCCGAGCACATTTTTCAAAAGTTGTGCCTCCCCCCACTCTGATGCTGCCCCCCACCCCCCCAAGTCTGATGCTATCCCCTCTTCTCGGTCCGACGCAGCTGCACCCCTTGCCCCCCCCACCAGTCCAATGTCTGTTTTTGGTCGTAGCGCTTTTTTTTATGTGCTTGCTCCCCCTAACGTTAGAACCTGACTATGCCCCTGGTAATAGGGGAGGGGGGGGGAGTTGAAATTTGAAAAGTGATGGTCCCATTATCGTGAGAGGTTTAACCAAAGATGGTGTGAGAGAGGTCTGCTATGCTCATGGAGGTCTGGTAGAAACTGCTGGAGATGACATGGTTTACCAGAAAGTGATGGGGCATTTGTAAGCACAATTTAGTTCTCAGTGGTGTTGCCTCATCTTCCGAGGTAGTCCCTTGGAATCCAGGATGGGTCACTTTCACTTTGGTTTTGAGGATGAGGTGGGAGGTTCCTGATGAGGCAGTGTGAGGGGTGGATGTTCCCACTGCTGGTTTTGCAGGCTCACTGGTTGCTCCTGGTGCATGACTCTCCATGCTGTCCTGCAAGCTGCTTCTATTTTGAGAGCCTGTTGGTCAGAGAGTCCCGTGACTTGGAGAGAATTCTTGTATTTTTCACATTTCTAAAGGTCATGGGAGGCTACTTGGCTCATCAAGCCAAAGCCATCTGGCAGAGCATTCACATCATTCCCTTTCTTACACTTATTTTTTAGATGAACAGTCCCTCACTAATTCGTGTGAGAAACTCTCTATCCCTCTCATCCCCCCCGTCCCCCACACACACACACACACACACACACACACACACACACACACACACACACACACACACACACGTCCCATTCCCACCCCCCACATTAGCCAATTTTTGGGAACAAACTACAGCACCAAAGGAAACCCATATTGTCCAGGGCAAACATGCAAACTCCACATGCAGCCCAGAGGTCAAGATGGAGCAGGTTACTGGAAATTTCAGATAGCCACACAAATAGTTGCACAATTGTTCCCCACCTTAGAAACCTTGAGATCATCCTTGAATCTATTCTCTTAATACCCAGTAATCTCTTGCTTTTTTTAAAAATTTTTTATTTTTCACACTATAAACCACATTGATCAAGATACATACATTTTCCCTCTTGAACATATACAGTGTCGTTTTCTCACTCCTCCCCTCCCTCCCTCCCTACCTCCCCTCCCATTCATTTAAAGTTCAAAAAATAGGATACATTAAACCTGTCAAACAATGTTGTCACTCAATAAAAACAAACAAGAAATTCCACTGAGTCAGTTCTTTTCATTCTTTACTCCTTCTGTCATTTTAGGTGGTAGATGTCCCCGGTAGGTTTTCTCCATTATGTTTCATGTATGGCTCCCATATTTGTTCAAATATTGTAATATTATTTCTTAAATTATATGTTATTTTTCTAATGGAATACATTTATTCATTTCTATATACCATTGTTGTATTCTCAAGTTGTCTTCTAATTTCCAAGCTGACATAATACATTTTTTTGCTACAGCTAGGGCTATCATAACGAATCTTTTTTGTGCACCATCCAAATCAAGTCCAAATTCTTTGTTTTTTATGTTACTTAGGAGGAAGGTCTCTGGGTTTTTTGGTATATTGCTTTTTGTGATTTTATTTAATATCTGGTTTAGATCTTCCCAAATTTTTTCACTTTCTCACATGTCCAGATTGCATGAATTGTTGTTCCCATTTCCTTTTTACAGCGAAAACATCTGTCAGCTACTGTTGGGTCCCATTTATTTAACTTTTGAGGTGTAATATATAGCCTGTGTATCCAGTTATATTGTATCATACGTAACCTCGTATTTATTGTATTTCTCATAGTTCCTGAGCATGACTTCTCCCATGTTTCCTTCTTTATCTTTATGTTTAAATCTTGTTCCCATTTTTGTTTAGTTTTACCATTTGTTTCCTCATTCTCCTTTTCTTGTAGTTTAATATACATGTTTGTTACAAATTTTTTGATTATCATTGTGTCTGTAATCACATATTCAAAATTACTTCCCTCTGGTAACCTCAGACTGCTTCCCAATTTATCCTTCAAGTAGGATTTCAGTTGGTAGTATGCCAACACTGTATCGTGAGTTATATTATATTTACCCTTCATTTGTTCAAAGGATAGTAATTTATTTCCCGAAAAGCAATTTTCTATTCTTTTGATCCCTTTTTTCTCCCATTCTCTAAAGGAAAGGTTATCTATTGTAAAAGGGATTAGCTGATTTTGCGTCAGTATTAGTTTTGGTAGTTGGTAATTTGCTTTATTCCTTTCTACATGAATCTTCTTCCAAATATTGAGCAGATGATGTAATACTGGAGAATTCCTACGTTGTACCAATTTTTCATCCCATTTATATAATATATGTTCAGGTATCTTCTCCCCTATTTTATCTAGATCTAATCTAGTCCAATCTGGCTTTTCCCTTGTTTGATAAAAATCTGATAGGTATCTTAATTGTGCAGCTCTATAATAATTTTTAAAGTTTGGGAGTTGTAAGCCTCTTTGTTTATTCCATTCTGTTAATTTATCTAGTGCTATTCTTGGTTTCCCCCCTTTCCATAAAAATTTCCTTATTATTTTCTTAAACTCCTTGAAGAATTTCTCTGTCAAGTGTATTGGCAATGCCTGAAATAGGTATTGTATCCTTGGGAAAATGTTCATTTTAATACAGTTTATCCTTCCTATTAGTGTTAGTGGTAAGTCTTTCCAATGCTCTAAGTCAGGGGTGTCAAACTCAAATTCACAGAGGGCCAAAATTAAAAACTTGGACTAAGTCGAGGGCCGAACTAAATATTTATTGAAATTTTTCAACAACATCTGCATGTTTTCTCTTCTTTCAACATATGTAATGTTAAACTTTAGGATATAACTTTAGGAGGATAATGTTACAGGTCAGGAGTAGGTAGCTCAAGTTCACCCTTTGCTTGACCTGAGGGAAACATATTTGGTCCCTGTGGAGATGTAGTCAGCATTCACAGGCTGTGTCCATTTTGGCCTGCATCAGGACTCAGCATTTCCTGCTCACTCCTCAGGCTCTAGGCCTCTATTCACCCTCGACCCACCATCCCTCTACCTGACCAGTCCTTTACCCAACCTCTACTCACCCCTCACTCCACTCGCTCTGCCTCTACCCACCCCATCCTATACACGCCGCTCTACTGCCTCTCCCCTCAACTGTTCCTCCCTCTACCCGTCTCTCACCCTCTAATCACCCCTCCCCTACTCGCCCTGCCCCTCCCCTTTTACCTCTTCCCTATTCACCCCTCCTTCTACTCATCCCTCCCTCTAACTGGCCCTCGCACCACCATAACTTCCCGTGCCCATTACTTCTCACCTACACCTTCTGCCCACCCCTGCTTATCCACCTACTCAGGCCCAGCACGCTGCCGATCAGCCTTTGCGGACAGCCACCATCTCTCTCTTCACGTGCAGGGCCGAACCAGCTGTCCCTGGGGTGCGCGTGGGTGCAAACGCTGAAGGCCGTGGCGACCGGGAGAAGTGCGCTCGCGCTGTGGAAGGGCCGTCTGGTGCCAGTCGCGCGGGGCTCGCGCTGCCCGGGGGCCGTGCTCAGCCTGCCATGCCCGTCGCGCCGACAGGAAATCACAGGCGCTCTCCAATCCGCCGCACCGCTCGACAGGTGGGAGAAGTGACTGGTTGTGCGGGGAGCCTTCCAACTGGCTTGCCGGCTGATGACATCGACAGACTTCTCGTGTTAAAATTTCTCGTCTTACAATGGGGAAGGATGTGAAATGAAGGGGGAAGATGGTGGGGGTGATATTACCAAAAAACAGCATCGGCTCTCGCTGCAGGGCGGGCCACCTCTAATACATTTTTTAAATGATCTTGCGGGCCAAATATAATTATATCGTGTGCCAAATTTGGCCCGCGGGCCAGAGTTTGACATGTCTGCTCTAAGTCATCCTGTAATTTTTTCATTAGTGGATAATAATTGAGTTTATATAGATGGCCGAGGTTTTTATTTATTTGTATACCTAGGTATCGCATTGCTTGCATTTGCCATCTGAATGGTGATTCTTTCTTAAATTTTGAGAAATCCGCATTATTCATTGGTATTGCTTCACTTTTATTTGCGTTAATCTTGTATCCCAACACTTCTCCATATTCCTTCAATTTCTTATGTAATTCTTTTATTGATATTTCTGGTTCTGTTAAGTATACTATAACGTCATCTGCAAATAAACTGATTTTATATTCCTTGTCTTTTATTTTTATCCCTTTTATTTTATTTTCTGTTCTTATCAGTTCTGCTAGTGGTTCTATGGCTATCGCGAACAATAAGGGTGATAGTGGGCATCCCTGCCTTGTTGATCTGCTTAAGTTAAATTGTTTTGATATATTTCCATTTACTGTCACTTTCGCCAATGTCCCCTTATATAATGCTTTAATCCAATTAATATATTTCTCTGGTAAGCTGAATTTTTGTAGTACTTTGAATAAATAATTCCATTCTACTCTGTCAAAGGCCTTCTCTGCGTATAAAGCAACCGCTACTGTTGGAGCTTTATTTCCTTCTACTGCATGAATTAAGTTAATAAATTTACAAATATTGTCTGTTGTTCGTCTTTTTTTAATAAATCCAGTTTGGTCTAGATTTACTATTTTTGGTACATAGTCGGCTAATCTGTTTGCTAATAGTTCAGCTATTATCTTATAATCTGTGTTAAGTAAAAATATTGGTCTATATGACGCTGGTGCAAGTGGATCTTTCCCTGTCTTTGGTATTATTGTAATTATTGCTGTTTTGCCTGAATCTGGTAAGCTTTGTGTTTTATCAATCTGGTTGATTACTTCCAGGAGGGGAGGAATTAATAAATTTTTAAATGTTTTATAGAATTCTATTGGGAATCCATCCTCTCCTGGTGTTTTATTATTCGGTAGTTTTTTTATTATCTCTTGTATTTCTACTATTTCAAATGGTTCTGTTAATTTATTTTGTTCGTCCGTTTGTAATTTCGGTAGTTCAATTTTAGCTAAAAATTCATCTATTTTGTCTTCTTTCCCTTCGTTTTCAGTTTGGTATAATTGTTCGTAGAATTCTCTGAAGTTTTCATTAATCTCCGTTGGATTATATGTGATTTGTTTGTCTTTTTTCCTTGATGCCAATACCATTCTCTTAGTTTGTTCTGTCTTAAGCTGCCATGCTAGAATTTTGTGCGTTTTTTCTCCTAGTTCATAATATTTCTGTTTTGTCTTCATTATGTTCTTCTCCACCTTATATGTTTGTAGTGTTTCATATTTTATTTTTTTATCTGCCAATTCTCTTCTTTTAGTTGTGTCTTCCTTCATTGCTAATTATTTTTCTATATTTGCTATTTCCCTTTCCAACTGCTCTGTTTCTTGATTGTATTCCTTCTTCATCTTGGTTACATAACTTATTATTTGCCCTCTGATGAACGCTTTCATTGCATCCCATAGTATAAACTTATCTTTCATTGATTCCGTATTTATTTCAAAGTACATTTTCATTTGTCGTTCAATGAATTCTCTAAAATCCTGCCTTTTAAGTAGCATGGAGATTAATCTCCATCTATACATTTTTGGAGGGATGTCCTCTAACTCTATTGTCAATATCAGGGGTGAGTGGTCCGATAATATTCAGCTTTATATTCTGTTTTCCTAACTCTGTCTTGCATGCGAGCTGATAACAGGAATAGGTCTATTCTTGAGTATGTTTGTATGTCTACCCGAATAATATGAATATTTCTTTTCCTTTGGGTGTTGTTTCCTCCATATATCCAAAAGTTGCATTTCTTGCATCGATTTAATTATTAATCTGGTTACTTTGTTCTTTCTGTTAATTTTTTTCCCAGTTTTATCCATGTTTGAATCCAAATTAAGGTTGAAATCCCCTCCTATTAGTATGTTCCCTTGCGTGTCTGCTATCTTCAAAAAAATATCTTGCATAAATTTTTGATCTTCTTCATTAAGTGAATATACATTGAGTGAATTCCAAAACTCCAAATATATCTGACATTTTATCATTACATATCTCCCTGCTGGATCTATTATTTCCTCTTCTATTTTAATTGGTATATTTTTACTGATTAATATAGCTACTCCTCTAGCTTTTGAATTATATGATGCTGCTGTTACATGTCCTATCCAATCTCTCTTCAATTTTTTGTGCTCCACTTCAGTTCAGTGTGTTTCTTGCACGAATGCTATATCAATTTTTTCTTTTTTCGGTAAATTTAGCAGTTTCTTCCTTTTGATTTGGTTATGTTTTCCATTAATATTTAAAGTCATATAGTTCAACATAGCCATTTCATACTTTGTTTATCTTTCCTTTCCGTTTCCTCATCATCACCTTTCCTTCTTATCCATTGCAAGAACACATAGAGTGTTCTTGTTTTGAACACTCTATAAGACAACATTTCTAAAACATAAAACATTTCCCTTATTCTCCTATCTAAAATTTCTTTAACCCCACTATCCCCTCCCCTTCCTGAGTTGCCCTTTATCCCTTGTCGGACAACCACATCTCCCCTCTCCATTTTGACTTGCGAATTCACTCGCAAGCGTCAACTGATTTCGCAGTGACCGTAACTCTTCCCCACCCAGCCCCCCCCAGAAAAGATTTTAATTTTCATATACAACCAAGGTCACTCTCTTAATTCCCCCCATACTTCCTTTCTTCCCTTTCTTTCCCTTCTTAGTTCTTACCTATATTCTATTTTTTTTATATATACATACTATATACCTACATACACACATACATATAGTTTGTGGTCATTTTTATTCTCGTAACATATCTTCCTCTCTCTGTCTGTTTTGTAGTTCTTCTGCAAATTTTCTTGCTTCCTCCGGATCCAAGAATAGTCTGTTTTGCTGCCCTGGAATAACTATTTTAAGTACCGCTGGATACTTTAGCATAAATTTATATCCTTTTTTCCATAGGATCGTTTTTGCTGCATTAAACTCCTTCCTCTTCTTCAGGAGTTCAAAACTTATATCTGGATTGAAAAAATTTTTTTGACCTTTGTATTCCAGTGGTTTTTTGTCTTCTCTTATTTTCCTCATTGCTTTCTCCAATATATTTTCTCTTGTTGTATATCTTAAGATTTTACTAGAATGGATCTTGGTTTTTGTTGTGGTTGTGGTTTAGGGGCTAATGTTCTGTGTGCCCTTTCTATTTCCATTTCTTCCTGTAGTTCTGGTCTTCCTAGGACCCTGGGGATCCATTCTTTTATAAATTCTTTCATATTCTTGCCTTCTTCATCTTCCTTAAGGCCCACTATCTTTATATTGTTCCTTCTACTATAATTTTCCATTATATCTATCTTCTGAACTAACAGCTCATGTGACTCTTTAACTTTTTTATTAGATTCTTGTAATTTCTCTTTTAAGTCCTCTACTTCCATTTCTACGGCTGTTTCTCATTCTTCCACCTTGTCCACTCTTTTTCCTATATCTGACATGATCATCTCTAATCTATTCATTTTTTCTTCTGTACTTTTTACTCTTCTTTTTATTTCACTGAATTCTTGTGACTGCCATTCTTTTACTGATTCCATATATTCTTTAAAAAAAAATATATCCATGTACTTGCCCTTCCCTTCATCTTCTATTTCTCTGTGTTCTTCCTCTTCTTCTTCTGAGTCCATTCCAGGATCTGTGTCCTTTGCCTCTGTCTCTTCTGGTTTTCTTGTTGGTTTGTTTGTTTTATTTTGTTGGGTATTTTTGGTCTTCTTATTTTTATTAGAAGTGTCTTGGTGTTGGTCTTCTTCCTCTGGGTTGGTCATCTGTTGTTTCTTTGATTTCTTATTTTTATTCTCTTCCTTCTTGTTCTCGTTATTTTCCTCTTGCTGTTGTGTTGTAGTTGTCTGTTTCAGCTGTGGAGATCTACTCCTCAGCTGGTCTCCCCTCCCGTCAGTGTTATTTTTGTCTTGCGCATCACGCATGCGCGGTTGCGCACTTTTGTTTGGCTCCGTGACCCATTTTTGTAGTCCCGAGTTCGGGACTTCAACTGACCTTAGGGAGCGGGCTTCTCTATCCGTGGTGGGCCTCCTCGGACAGGTAAGGCCTTTCACCTTCTTCTTCCGACGTCCTTTCTTCTTCTCTTCTTCCCGTTGCTTTTGACTTTTCTTTTTTCGCTGCCATTTTCTCCACACCTTTATTTTCACTTTATTTTGGTTTTTGTGTTTGCGCCTTCGTTTTTTCACTGTCTTTATTTTACTTTTCTGGAGAGGGCTGGAGTTCCCCGACCGGCCACTACTCCATCACGTGACTCCTCCCCAGTAATCTCTTGCTTGAAGGAGAGTTTCATGTCAGGCACGACGTTGCCAGTTGAGTGTCTGAACTGCCTTAGTGCTGGGGTAGAGGACACTGGCAGTGCCTCTCTCATCCAGAGTGTGTAGATTTCAGATAAGAGGGAAGAAATTTATCAGGGACCTGTGGGGCAAACGTTTTTGCTCAGGAGGGAGATCGTTGTCTGGAATGAGCTATCAGAAGTAACTATTGAAGCGGGCACAGTTTTGACCTGACCCAAAATGTTGGTTTCCCTTGACTTCCTGTGTGATCTGCTGAGTTTCTCCAGCATGTTTATGTATCTCATTTGACCCCAGTATCTGCAGATTTTCTTGTTAAACACAATTTTGACATTGGCCAGATTTATGGATAGGAAGAGTTTAGACAGATACAGACCAGATACAGGCAAATGGCACTATCCCAGAATGCCAACTTGGTCAGCCTGGTGGTGTTTGGCAGAAGGGTCTGTTCTCTGTGACATGACCTCATGATTTTGTGACTGTATCCCACCAATGGTCCCTTGCCAGTGCATCGAGGTGACTGCATGTTTCAGAGGCATTCATTCAGGCTGAGATCAGGACAAACTGTGAGCTTTGTGCTGGGTTTGAGCTCTTTATCACCAGCTCCTCTTTGCTAAAGTCCATGCTGGTGCACTCAAGTTCACACTCAGTGTCTGCCTTTGTTGAGACATGGCTCCTGAGTGTTGAAGTGGAGTGACTTTATCAGGCTCCTGGGGCAGGAGCAGATGGCTGAGGACCTTCTCTCTGTAGGCATTCCCATCATCTCCGGTAGTTCTGTGAAGTACAGCAATGGTTTAGAGATCAGCCGCCATGTGTGTGAGGTTCAGGAGACCTTGGCTCTGCTCCAGAATTGATGTTGGAGTGCTGCCTCCCATTTTCCCAACAGACCAGCCTCACCTTGATGGGACATGTGTTGGGACTGATCTGGTGTTCAGTCACTGGTCACAGAGACACGTAGAAAGATAGGGCCTTTAGCCCCTAAGCAACGTCCATCCATCAACCACCCACTGACTGTACTACGAGATAATCCCATTCGTCTTTATTTCCCCAAAGAACCACAGAACAATGGAGCAAAGTAACAGGCCCATCACCCCATCTTGTTCATGCTGAACTGCTTTTCTGCCTTGTCCCATTGACCTGCACGTAGCGCTCTATACCCTCCCATTCATGTACCTATCCAAATGTTTCTTGCTCGCATTCACCACTTTAGCTGGTAGCTCATTCTACACACCCACCACAGTTCCTCCAAATGTTTCCTTTAAACATTTTTCCTTTCACCCTTAAACCGCAACCTCTAGTTCTTGTCTCACCTAACCCACTTTATTCTCGACTCCCCAGATTCTCCCACTCAACTGAACATTGTAATTTACAGCAGTAATTAACCGACTGGCCCTCACGTCTTTGGAATGTGGGGAAAAAAGCCTGGTAGAAGGTGCAAACTCCACATGGGTATCATATGAGGTCAGGAGTGAACCTGGTTCACTGGTGTTGTGAGGCAGACACTGTCTCGCACTTATTTCAGATTTCTGGCATCTGCAGGATTTTTAGAAACTTCAACTTTGTCAATCTAGGAGCAGGAGTGGGATGGACAATCATAGTTGATCTGATCCTTGCCTTCTTGAAACAATAAAGTCCCAGTTCAACGGAATGAACTGCTAGAACAAAATGTAAACAGGAAGCAATGATTCCACTTGGCATGACCTGACTTCTCATGGAGTGGTTACTCCATCTAAACACAGGGATGTGGCAGATTTGTCAACCTGTGTGGGAGCCTCACACACACAGCTTGGAGATGATAAACCTTTCAAATGTCCAGCACAGGCCAGCCTTGGGTCCTTCTCAATCTCTCTCTTTCCCTCCCTCTTATTCCTTTATGTGCTCCTTGTAAGTGTTTTCACTGAAGATTTTGCTGCCAGTTGCATCTGGAGTTTGAGTAGAATAAGATGTTAGCAGTGACAGGATTCCCTCAGCTGAGCCTCATAACCAATTTTGACATGTATTCGAAGAATGACTGAATAATGAAATAAACAGAAGGGCTCATTATTGGGTTTCAAAAGGGGACTTCCCTTCAGGAATGAAGCTGTTATCTTAGCTTAACTCCCATCTCATTTTTTCCAGAATGGAAAGATCAAAAATATTGATGTTGTCTTGAAGCCAAAACTGTCAACAGTATTTCAGAGGCTTTCAAGATACGATGTTGAGACGGTTGCGATGTTTTGCCAGATTTCGAAACTGTCATTCCTTTTCCATAAGCTAGGTTGGACATGTTTTAGAACTGAAATGTATTTTGAAACTGTTTGTGTTATTTTCTTGTGGCTTGGCCCTTGGTGCAGAGAAGAATCAGTGTGTGAAATGCAAGGGGCATCAAGGGTTTCCAATGGTGGCTGCTCAGATTAGTAAGCCGTGCAGCCCAGGCCCTTTGGCCCAACTCGTCTATTCCTACCAAACTTGCATTCTGGGCTAGTTCAATTTGCCTACCACTGGCCCATATCCTTCCTATTCATATATCCATCCAAATATCTTTTGCATGTCTGAATTGTGCCTGCTTCTATGGTTTCCTCTGGCAGCTCATTCCAGATGTGGCCCACCCTCTGAGTGAAATTGTTGCCCCTCATGTTCTCTCTAAACATTTCCCCTTTTACTCTTAACCCTAGTTTGTATCTCAGCTACCCTCAGTGGAAAAAGCCTTTCTACATTTATTCTGTCTCTCCCCCTCATAATTTTAAATACGTCTATCAAATCTCCTCTCATTCTTCTACGCTCCAGGGAATAAAGTCCTAACCTGTTTAACCTTTCCCTGTAACTCATTTCCTGAAATCCAGGCCACCTCTTACTAAATCTTCTCTGCACTCTTTCTATCTTTTTGATATCTTTCCTGATTTAAGGTGACCAAAACTGTACACAATACTTCAAATTTGGCCTCACCAATATCTTCCTCACCAATATATGATTTTACCATAACTCCTATTCTCAATACTTTGATTTATGAAGGCCAATATGCTAAAAGCTCTCTTTACAATCCTATCAACCTATTACGCCACTTTCGGGGAATTATGTGTCTGTATTCCCAGGACCCTCTGTTCTATTGCACTCCTCAGTGCCCTACCATTCACCATGTACATCCTTTCTTACTTTGTCCTTTCAAATTGCAACACCTCACACTTGTCTGCATTTAATTCTGTCTGCCATTATTCAGCCCATTTTTCCAGCTGGTCCAAATCCCTCCGCAAGCTTTGAAAACAGTCCTCACTGTCCACAGCACCTCCAATCTTAGTGTCATCTGCAAACTTGCTGATCCAATTTACCACGTTATCATCCATATCATTGATATAGATGATAAACAACAATGGTCCTAGCATTGATCCCTGAGGTACACCACTCGTCAAAAGCCTCCAGACTGAGAAGCAATCATCTCCCACTACTCTCTGACTTCTCCCATCCAGCCATTGTTGAATCTAGTTCTCTACTTCACCATGAATACCTAGCGTCTGAACCTTCCTGACAAATGTCCCAAGTGGAACCTTGTCAAAGGCCTTACTAAAGTCCATGTAGAAGTTTTCTTTATCAATTTTCCTAATAACCTCCTCAAAAGAAACTCTATTAGATTGGTTATACATGACCTATCTTGCTCAAAGTCATGTTGACTATTCCAAATCAGTTTCTAGCTATCTAAATAATTGCATATCCAATCTCTTAGAACACCTTGCAATAATTTACCTACTACCAATGTCAGGCTCACTGGCTTTTAATTTCCAGGATTAATTTCCTTTTTTTAAACAACGGAACAACGTGTGGTTCCTTCCAATCCTCTGGAACCATACCCGTGGCTAATGGGAAAAAACCCCATTTAGGATGTCCCCCATCTCTTCCAGCTCAATACAAAGCCAACCACTGCGATCTTCAAGGGGGCCAATTTTATCCCTGACTATCCTATTGCACTTGATAGAAACCCTTGGGATTTTCCTTCACAGTAGCCATTTTCAAACGCAGGCCAGCAGTGAACCTACTTTGTCCCAGTGAAATTCTGGGAATTCAGGACCACCCAGGAATTTCACACCGCAGTCCAAATTCCCGGTAATTTTTTGTCCTTGGCAATTTGGAGGGGGGGGGTCCTGCCCCCAATCGATGATGCACTACTCACTCACAGGAGTAAGAGTAAGTTCACCTCCCGTTCATTGTCTGCCCACTCGCTCGCTAGCTTCTCCCTCCCCTCCACTGGCCGCTGGCCCATGCCCCCCCCCACTGTGCTTCAGCACGTCGTGATGGTGGCACAATGCTGGATGAATGGCCGACTTGATTTCCCATAATCTCTCACGCAGCTAGAACGACTCTGGGAAATACAGCTGCGTGAGGGATTATGGTTAACAAAGATGGCCATTCATCCTACATTGTGCTGCTGCTGTGATGTGCCGAAGCAGCCCACTGTTGTCAGGAGGGAAGTATATTTTAATTTTAATTGGCTAGATGAGGCTTGAGGTCACGAGGCTTCCCCTGCTCGGCCACTTGCCTTTTCACGTCGCAGGGAGAGAGTGGTCCGGGAAAATTTCCTGGTAGGAATAATTACGAGGTAGGGCCATGGGTCCATTTAAAATTCCCGGCCTGACCTTTCCACATGGCAGATTCATGGGACGGTTCTCAGGAAAATTTCCAAAGATCCTTCATTTTGCACTATGGTGTGAAAAGGCCTATTGTCTGTCAAAGCAACCTCCTATTTTTTTTGCCTTCCTGATTTATTTCTTAAGGTTTTTTCTTGCATTTTTATATTCCTCAAGTACCTTATTTGCCTATGCCTGTGAACCTTGCCTTTAATTATGACAGGAACAAACAAACTCTATACTATCAAAACTTCACCTTTGACAATGCTCTCATTGTTTTAAAAACATCTATAAGATCACTCCTCAGCCTCTTGTGATTAGGGGAATAAAGACCCAGGCTGTCCAACCTCACTCCATAACACAAGCTCTCCAGTTCCAGCAACGTCCTGGTGAATCTCTTCTGCACCCTTTCCTTCCCATAGCTGGGACAACCAGAGCTGCACACAGTACTCTAAGTGCCTTGTGCAGCTACAGTATATCATGGGGTCCCAAATTTTGTATTCAAAACCATAACCAATAAAGGGAGCATGCCAGTCACCTCCTTCACCACCCTGCCCACCAGACTGGCCACTTTCAAGAACTATGCACCTGTACCCTGAGGTCACACCTATTTCTGCCCATTACATTATGTGAACAAACACCTTTACTTTCCTGCTTCTGATACTTTATTCATTAATAACAGTTTTATTGTGATGTTCCTTCCGGGTGAAATGTTTATCCCCAGATGCACCCAGACAATTTGAAGGCTGGCAAGACAGTTAGGCCACCTGATTTATTTTTTCTCACTCATTCTACCTCATCACCTCAGCTGCTTTCTCCCAATAAGAGTCTTGAGAATGTCATACTTTAAAAGAAAATCATTTTAATTGCATGCATCTATGGGGAGAAAATCTCATTCAGAGTGTTGAACAAATCATAGAAAATGAAAATATAAAATTAATGAAATAATGACAGAAAATACTGATACCAGCATTTGGGACAACATCTGGATGCAGATACTGAGTTTACAATTGGGCTGAGGTCAATTGTATTTGCCACTCATTGGGGAAACGCCAACAAGTGTGAGGGAAGTCAAACCAGGACAGGACTGATAGAACCCTGTAGACCTTGTGGTGCGGGTGCCTTTTTCCATAACAGTGGCCACTCTAGTGAAGGAGGCCTTTGGTGCGCAAGCCTTCGTTGAGTACAAGGGTATTGAGTACAAGATTTGAGATTCCTTTATTGTCATGAACAGAGCATGTAATATTGCTGACAAAGAGTTGTCATTAGTGTTGCCTGCTGTCCCTTACAATACAAGAGAGGGAGAAGCAAAAAGGAGTTCCTTTCAGAGACACTGGGTGTCCGTGGATTCAACTACACTGCTCCTTCAGCATCCGCAGCCTCACAGACGCCTGTCCGATTTATCAGCAACCTGAGTTCCGGATCCAAACCAACATGATTTGGAAGCCATCAATGCCTGAAGCCCATGAGCCAGTCTCCAGCAGCTGTTTGGTCACCTGACTGCAAGTTGCCTGTGGCCTGCATGGATCCCTCATGGCTACTGTCCAGTAGGGTCATCTTCTCTGCTTCTCCTTCTTGATGGGTGGGTGTTCTCTCAGTTTCTTTCTGCCCTGTGCCAGTCCACTGCCCCCTAGAGTCTGCAACCCCTCATGGCCGATGCTGAGCAAAGCCATGGCCATCTTGGTCACAGATCCATGGATGCAGGATTTTAGTTCGAAAACACCATAGACTCCTCTAATGTGCAGTTTAATGCCTGTATGGAGCTGCCGGAATTGGAATTGGGCGGATGAACCGTCTGGAATAGGACTGTGTCTCTGTTCTCACAGGTCCACACCAGCAGCTCTGGTAGCGCCCCATTTTTTTGTTGTTGCTACAGTTGGACCTCATGATACAGCTGAGAAAGGCATTAGTGAGAACACAATTGGAGTACATTGACTGTTCTAGAGACCATAGGTAGAGGAAATATTATTTCCTGTAACAAGTTTCTATGCTTTGACGAGACAATATTTCATTCGCAGAAATCAAGGCTGTATGAACCCAGTCTGCAGGTCATCCCAGGAATCCACTCTGTTCGTGATGACCCACACAATCTTCAGCAGAAACCCTCCAAACTTATTCATTTTGCTTTACAGAATGATAAAGCAGGTTTAGTTTTTTTTTGGCATCTGTTTCTCTAGTTAGTCACATGAGGGTTCAGAATAAGTTCAAGAAAAATAATCTATTCTTGTCTCATTCCAGATGTTTTTTTTTGCTAATTAAAAAATCCATTGAGTCAATGAAAGATTGCACCCATTGAGTCCAGGCGTGGGGCTGAGGGAAGTTTGCTTCAATATACTCTTGTTTGTAGTTTAAATATTGAAAAACTCTCTCTTATCCTTTTACCACTTTGCCCCTGACATCCATACTTTGTCTATTGCTTGTGCGATTTGCATTCGCCCTGGCTCCTCATCCTTCCCTCTTTACCCCTCTCAGCTCTTTCTCCCTCTCAGCTCTTTCTCCCTCTCAGCTCTTTCTCCCTCTCAGCTCTTTCTCCCTCTCAGCTCTTTCTCCCTCTCAGCTCTTTCTCCCTCTCAGCTCTTTCTCCCTCTCAGCTCTTTCTCCCTCTCAGCTCTTTCTCCCTCTCAGCTCTTTCTCCTCCCTTTTCTCCTCCCTTCTCTCCCCCCTTCTCCTCCCTTCTCCCCCCTTCTCTCCCCCCTTCTCTCCTGCCTTCTCTCCTGCCTTCTCTCCCCCCTTCTCTCCCCCTTCTCTCCCTCTCTCCTGTTCTCTTATATCTCTCCTCCCCCATTTCTCTCTTTAAAGCCTTCATATTATAGACACATTATATTATTAAATGTAGATTATAAAACTGTTACAAAAATTTCTTACTTTTATTGGCTTGGGTTAAAATAGAATTGAACAAAATAGGAGCAAGAAAAGCAGAAGAATAAATGTACAAATGGGATGCAAAATTGATGGTTGGTGAAAAAGAAACACCATTGTTGAAACATTTGTTTAATATTTCAAATAAAATAACTGTTGAAATTGGTGCACGGGGACATATATCATCCAAAGTGCCTTTGACTCAAAATTCTCTTGTATCTTTTTCAGATGGTAATCAATTTTTGGATATTTGGTTTCGTAAGGGGATTATAAATGCTAAAGATTGTTATGAAATTGGTCAATTAATGTCATTTGAACAATTGAGAAATAAAAATGGAATAACCAAAATACTCTCTTTTGGTATTTTCAATTGAGAGCATATTTGAGGGCCAAGCTAGGACCAACCATGTTGTTACCTGGTTGTAGTGAAGTAGAAATTCTTATTTGGAGAGGAGTTGTTAAGAAGTTTACTTCTACAATAAATCTAGACAGAGGTGGGAACTAGATTTGTATATTGCAGTTGTTGAGCAAAGATGGACATATCTTTGCAGTGATTGCATGACTAACTCTATTAATGTAAGCTATAGATAAGTTAAATACAATTTTCAACCTTTTTCTTTCCACTCGCATCCCACTTTAAGTAATCTCTATGCTTTCGGTGCTCTGTGATTAGTAAGGGATTGCTTAAGGTGGTATGTGAGTGGGAAGGGAAGGTTGAGAATCACTGCTGTAGACCTAATTGTTACTGAAATATTTTGCTTGAGAAAAATGATCATTGGCCCATTTCTTTTGGAGTTATGAAACCGTGCACATAATGGGTCAATTAGGTACGATTAAAACAGTGGTTTTCAAACCTTTTCTTTCCACCCACATACCACTTTAAGCAATCCCTTACTAATCACAGAGCACCGATGGCATAGGGAATACTTAAAGTGGTATGTGAGTGAAAAGAAGGTTGAGAACCACTGAGTGGTATCTTAGACCACAAAAATTGAAATCAGATTTATCAGATCAATGTTTTGAATGTGGTGAGGATGTACAAATTATTTTGCATTTAGCTTGGTCTTGGGTGGATTTAGGGACTTTTTTGGAACAAGTTGCATGTGTTATATTTCTGCAAAATCCAGGTTTATTTTTATTAGGAAATATTGAAGGAACAAGACCTAAATTAAAACTGTCAGTATATGAATTGGAATTTGCTAAAGTTGCTTTAGCAGTGGCAAGGAAATGCATTGGAGTTACTCGGAAATCTGATTCACATTTGGGTATGGCAAGATGGAGCGCAGAAATTCAAAGTTATATTCCCTAATTTGAGAAATAAATGCGTGACTTTTTTTTCACAAATTTGGTGCCCGTATACTCGAATATTAGGTTTAAATTTGTAATGTTGTGCTGCCTGTGCATCTGGACCTGCAAGAATTCTCTGAAAGAACTCTATTTAAACCTGGCTGTTGGATGGCATCGCTCTGTGCAATTCTGAAAGTTTTTCTTCTCTTTCTTTTATATAACTATATTGTACCTTTTATACTTAAATTATTTTGAAGGAGGGGGAGTTGGGGGGGGAGGTCTTAAGTGTAGTTTCCAGTTTGTTTTCTTTTAGAATTTGTGCTATATCAATCTTTGACAACAACATGTATGGAGAAAATTTGAAATAAAATAATTTAAAAAAAAAAGACACAGTAGGGTTGCGGGAAGTAGGCAGGTAGTGGAGCTGAGTCTATGGCCAGATCACCCATGATCTTGTTGAAAGATGGAGTGGGATCGATGGGTCAATGGTTAACCCCTGCTCCGATTGCTTATGTTTGGACATTGGTGCAGAAGTTCAACCAGTACCTCAAGTTCTGCTCCTTTTTTGACTTTGCCGTGGACCGTCCATTCCTTTATGTTCACCACTTGAAGTGTTACGGCCTTTGAAGCATTCTGGATCTGAAGGGCACAGACTGCTTTTGGTTCGGTGCCCATTATGAGATAGTTAACAGTTCAGAGTGATTGGACAATATGAAGGTTTTTTTAAAAATGTCAAGAATCACTTACAATTGTTTTTTTTAACTTTCATACTTAATTTCCAGATCTCTGACATCCACGTTACTGGGGAGTCTGAGGACATGTCAGCGAAGGAGAAACTTTTATTGTGGTCACAACAAGCAATAGAAGGTTATGCTGGAATCAGGTGTGAGAACTTCACTTCATGCTGGAGAGATGGCAGAGTTTTCAACGCAATCATTCATAAATACAGGTACAGCTTTCACAAATCAGTATGGAAAATCTCTTCATGAGCTTATAGATTTTCCAGGTGCAGAGTTGCATGTGTAGCTGGGAGAGTTGAGAAGGCACTTGAAGAGGAGTTCTAAATCAACAAAAGTCTAGACAGGGAGAAGACTCAGTCAGCATCCAATAGTTGGGCAAAAGGAACTATTCTGTGCTGTATAATTTTACAAGGGAAATGAACAAGAGTTCAAGCCTCACCTGAGCTTGTTATCATTCCACAACTGATATCAAGTGTGAGCCATGTATCAAAACAACATTCAACCTTTTGGTTGTGGTCAGATTGGACCAAGCCACCTCTTTATAAACATTGGTTTGGTGGGGTGGGGGGTATGTTAGGCCAGTTGCCTCTTTATAAATGCTGGGGCTATGTTGGGACAGGGTGCTTCTTTGTAAGTTGGATGCACACAGGACCCTACGGATGCTGGAATCTGAAGCTCAACACAATTTTTTGGAGGATCTCAGTGGCTCAAGCAAGATCAGTGGGAGAAAACAAAACCCAGAATGGTTGATGTTTTGACCAAAATCCTTTCTCGAGGTCCATGTTGGGATGGCCGCCTTTTTATAACTTCTGGGGCTACGTCTGGCAGGGCTGCCCAATGCTTGTGTTGATTGGCTGATAGAGCACACTGGAGGTATAGTGTTCAAATCTAGCCTGCAAATGATTAGGTTGGGGGTGGGGGAACAAATTATGAGAACAAGTGAAGAGATAAACTTCCAAAGGTGGGACTGAAATGAGGGAATACAGTAAACGGGGAACACTGGATGGCTGGGGCTCTCTTCCAGTGAAAGAGTAAATAAAGCGGAGTGAGCATGGAAATCTTTATGATTATTGTTGAGGTTCAAGAGAATGGATGTGAAGGAAAAACATTGTTATTTGAGGAAATAGCTGTAAATCATCAACATCAGATGGTAACTCTGAACTTCACTGGAGAATTAGGAGAAACTTACTGTCTTTAAGCCATACAGCATGGAGACAGGCCTTCAATCCACCGTATCAGCCCATGTATGTCATGAACCATCATTTTTCACTAAAGCCACATTCTCCCCACATCCCCATCAACCCCCTCTCCTCCCTTCCCCCTCCCCATTCTACCTTTCTCCTGCACACCATGGGCAATTTACAGTGGCCATTAACCGTGATTGTATTTGGGACGTGGTGAGAAACCCATGCAATCGCAGGGAGAATGTACCAACGCTGCGCATTTACTCAACGGCGAGGTGCGAGCTCCATTAGGCAGTAACTGAGAGGTAATCTTTGTTGCACAACTTCAAAGTGGATAAAGACAAGGATCAAGTGAGGTGAGGATGGCATTTACAGAACTGACATTTTAATTAAACCAGAGAATGAGGGTAAGCCTGGTGAAATAATTTATGAGATTAATTTCCTTACCTATTGCGAATAATTGAAGATAGCCTTGACATTAAAAGCACCCTTGTTGGACAAACCCGAGCTGTCTCTATAAATGTACATTTTATAAGGAAGAAGTGTTGGGGATAATGTCTGTGGTTGCTGTGGTAGCTGACTACAATGGGAGGGGAAAAGACTATGATCAAACACTGAGGAAATAGAGTCTGGGGAAGATAAGCAGATGGAAAAGAGAAGAAGAAATCCCATCAGGGTGTTGAACAGAACTTAGTCCATGGATTATACTTGGAATAATTAGACAGAAGACATATACTGTGGATCTGAGAAACTTGATGTAAGCAAGAGAGTATACTTTCTGCCTTAATATAATGAAATCACCTTTTCATTGTATTGTGTCTAAAAATGTTCTCCTTTATTACTGCCAATGGCCGAAGACTTGGAAATGGGCTTTAACACAGATTAGAAACCTATTCCTTTACAACTGGCCATGAGGGAGTTGTGCCAGTTGATGAAGTAGACAAAGACGATGCAGTCAAACAATAATCATGACTTTTATTAGCAGAAACTTATGGTACAATAATGAAAGAAATAGGTGCATACACAGTTATACCCAAGGGGAGTGTCTTTAACGGTAGAGATAATGTACAGCCATTGTTAGTACAGCAAGGGTCGCCAGAGGGGAGACAGGCAGCTTGGCAGAGATTCACCACAGAGGGATCCTGATTTTCCAAGTTTGGGGCCACAGCACATTAACCACGGCATTCTGGACGTGACAGTGGAAAAGAGGGAAGTCGCTCATCAAGGACAGGACTGAAAACACAAAAGCTGCAGGTGCCAAAATCTTGAGCAGGCAAAGAATTGCTGGAGCACCTCGACAGATCTGACAGCATAATTTCTACCCATGGATGTAGTCTGACCTGCTGAGTTGCACCAGCACCTTGCCCGTCTGATTAAGAACAGGACTGGATACTTGTTGGCAGTCACTGCTTTAACCTACTGCTGATGGAGGAATTTACCAGCTTGGCTGGTAAATAAACCCCACACTGCAAAACTTAAAACTTTATGGAGAATAAATGAGAGGCTTCGTCAATTTCCCTGACTCGAATATAAACTGGCATGCTTCAACTGGTCCTAACTTTATTGCATGTAATTTATTGGCTGATAAACTCATTTCATGTTGTGACTTCAGAAGCCCGACTTATTTTAATATCCTCCTGAAGAACCTTTATGCTTTCACCCACCTTAAACTTCATCTTGTGTTCAACACTGCCAGTGGTGTAACCTTGTGACACAGTGGCCCAGACAGTGGAGCGACCGCCTCACAGATCGAGCATTCTGGGTTCAATCCTGACCTTGGGTGCAGTCTGTGCTGAGTTTGCACTTTCTCCCTGTGGGTTTCCCTCGAGGTGCTCCAGTTTCCTCTTGTGTGCCAAGGTCATGCAAGTTGTTAGGTTTAACACCGATTAGAAGCATTTTCCTTTACTGGCCACTGTAAAATGGGATTAGTGTAAACAGGTGCCTGATGTGAAGTTGGTGAGGCAGTGGGCCTGTTTCTATACTGTACGTCTCTGTGACTGAGCTTGTGTCAAATCCCTTTCCCTGTATTTAGTGACTCATTTTAGCTTCCTCTCTGCTAATGCCACAGATTCATAAGATTCCAAAAAGATTAGTGGAGTTGTGGATAGTGCGGAGGATAGTATCAGGCTGTCGAGTTATGTTGATTTGTTGGTGAAATAGGCTGAGAAATGGCAGATGGATACATTTGAGGTAATGCATTTCAGGATCAGTTTTATCGTCATGAACATCACAAAATGTGTTGTTTTGCAGCAACAGTATTATGCATTACAGGTGCAAAATTACAACAAATTATGGTTCTGTAAATGCAGTATTTAAAAAATAAATAATTAGTGCAAAAAGAGAAAAAGCAAGGAAGTTTCTATAGGTTTATTGACCATTCAGAAATCTGATGGTGGAGGTGACGAAGCTGGTTTTGTAACATTGGGTGTGTGTCTTCAGACTCCTGCACCTCCTTCCGGATAGTAGAAGTGAGAAACGGGCATGGCCTGGGTGGTGAGGATCCTTGTTGATAAAGGCGACTTTCTTGAGATGCCACCTCTTAAAGATGCCCTCAGTGGAGTGAAGAAGAATAATGCCCGTGAGGGCGCTGGCCGAGTTTACAACACTCTGGAGCCTTTTCCTGTTCTGTGCATTGGCACCTTTGTACCAGACAGTGATGCAACCATTCAGAATGCTCAGCTGTAGAAATTTGCAAGAGTCTTTGTTGACGTACCAAATTTTCTCAAACTTCCAATGAAATATAGCCACTGGCAAGCCTTCTTCATGATTGCCCCAAGGTAGATCGTCAGAGAGGTTGATACCCAAGAATTTGAATTTCTTTATCCTCTCCACTGCTTTTCTTCCTGAAATCTATAATCAGTCCTTTAGTTTTGTTAACGTTGAGTGCAAGATTATTGTTGTGACACCACTCAACTAGCTCATCTGACTTCCCCCTGTACACTTCCTTATTGCCGTCTGTGATTCTGTCAACAGCCGTGACGTCGTCAGCAAATATGTAGATGGCATTTGAATTGTGCCTGGCCAAGCAGTCATGGGTATAGAGACAATAGAGCAGTGGGATAAGCACGCATCCTTAAGGTGCATCTGTGTTGATTGTCAGTGAAGAGGAGATGTTATTTCCAATTCGTATTGACTGTGGTCTTCGGATGAGGAAGTCAAGGATCCAGTTATAGAAGCGGGTGCAGACGCCCAGGTTTTGAAGCTTGCTGACCAGTACTGAAGGGATGGTGGTGTTGAAAGTTGAACTGTAATCGATGAAAAGCAGGTTGATACATCACCTGGTTTTGTTCAGGTGATCTAGGGCTGAGTGGATAGCCAGTGAGATTGCATCTGCTGTGGAACGATTATGGTGGTAGGCAACTTGCATTGGGTCCAGATTTTCTCTTAATGCAAGTTAGTTCTGGCCATAACCAAACTCTGAATGCATTTTAATACAAGAGTTGTAAGTGCTACTGGGGTCATTGAGGCAGCTCACTCTACTCTTCATGGGCACCAGTATGATTGATACCCTTTTGAAGCAGGTGGGAACATTTGGCTGCAGCAGTGAGAGATTGAAAATGTCCGTGAACACTCTAGCTAGTTGGTTGGCACAGATTTTCAGTACCCTGCCAGGCACACCATCAGGGGCTGACACCTTGCTAGGGTTTACCCTCTTTTTTTTTAAAACTTTATTTAAAATTTTATGACATGAATAAAATAAAAATTACATTTAAAGAAATAATAAAAAATAAGATAATAAAAATTAGAATACCTCATCATTAAACTACACAAATTAACCCCCCCCCCAATAATTATAACACAACATTAATCATCTAATTTAAAATTAGTCCAACCCTCCCCCCAAAATAAAGAGTGAAGAATTAATTAACAATGTTGTAAATAAAATAGAAAAAACCCCACTTACAAAAAAAAGGATAAAACTTAACAACAAAAAAAATTACTAACAACAAAAAAAATATCAATACTAAAATAATACCCTTAAACATATATTTAAATCAAACATAATACATGTATTTAACAAATGAAATCCACTTTAAAACTAAGTTCAAATATTAAAATCATATATCAACCACATATCTGTTATACAAAAAAATCATAATTAATAATACATAAATACAGAATTTCCATTAATACCAAGTTTCCTTTATAATTCATCGAGAGAACAAAAACATCCCTTAGAAAAACAATCAGATAAACTTTTTATTCCTTTCCCCTCCCCTTATATAAAAATAAGAAAAAAAAAGAAAAAAGTTCAAACTCATAAAATTCTCCATATTCTTCATTTATAACATCTTCAAAATTCTCTATCGAAATTAACTTAATTTTATTAAACTCTTCTCCCTCAATGTATTTGTACTTAATTTTCTTCTTTTTCTTCTTTTCACCTTTCCCCTCATCTTCCTCTTCATCTAATTCAACATCCTCAATTTTTGACTTATTATCTTCTGTGACATCATCCTCTTAAAAAAGAAAGAAAAAAGAGAAAAAAAACCCCAAAAAAAGAGAAAAAAAAGGAGAGAAAAAAACCTCCTAATTCCCTCTCAATTACAATCAGAAAACAAAAAGAGTTTAAAAAAAATTATTTAAAAAAAATAATAAAAAAAACCTTCACTTCTTAACCCAAAAATTAAAAAGAAAAAAAAAACAGGTCGGAGGTCACAACTACCTCCTCCTGTTTAAACCGCCCAAAGCTGTAACTCCCCCAAAATATTGGGTGTGAGATAACTCACAGGTAGCTGATGACTTCTGGAAACTAGTGCCCATCCAGTTCCCTCTCCCAACTCCCATTTCATTAAACTATCATCATTATTTAAACTATTTAAACTCTTCTCAAAAAAAAAGATAAAAGATTTATTTTTTTAAATCAATGTTACCACTTCGGTCACCATTGCTTCCATTTCTTTTAAAAAACTAGATCCCACCTTACATCTCTACTCTCTTTGGAGACCTTGAAGGACTACATCGTTCCTGAAACTGCATGATTGGTAGAGACTGAGCAAAGTCCATAACCTCTTTAGGATTGTCAAAGAACTTTGGCTAATTTCCATCCTAAAAAATCTTCAGTACCGCAGAATACCTGAATGTTGTCTTATGTCTTTTTTTCCACAACCGTTCTTTCACAGAATTAAATTTGCGTCATTGAAACATAATGTCTTGACTCAAATCTTGATAGAAGAAAACAGGATTATTCTGAACCATCAAAGGAGATCTATTTTGCTGGGCATTTCTAATAGCCGTACGTAAAATTGTCTCTCTGTCACAATAGTTTAAACAACGGATCAAAACAGATCTTGGATTCTGTCCTGAAAAAGATTTTCTTCTTAAAACTCTATAAGCACGTTCCAGTATTAAACCTTCAGGGAATTTATCCTGTCCTAACACTCGTGGAATCCATTCAGTAAAAAATTTTCTTGGATCTGGCCTTTCTATGCCTTCTGGCAAACCAACAATTTTCACGTTGTTCCGTCTAGATTGATTCTCCAAATAATCAACCTTTTTTGCTAAATTTTTATTTTGGATCTGCAATGTTTCAATTATTCTATTTTCATCTTGCAGTTGATCCTGTGCATCGACTAAACCTTGATCACACATTTCAAATCTTTCAATGGTTTCAAGCTTAAAAGCTCCATTAATGACTTCTGCCATCGCATTATCTGACTCAGTTTATAACCTCACACAGAATTGCCTCTTTGCTACTAAGATGGCCTTCCATAGGCTGTACGTGGACTTCCTGCAGAGATCTGGATCACTGGTCTTAAATGCCATCAACCTAGCCCTCAGCAGGCTGCAAATTACCTGGTTCATCCTTGGCTTTTGGCTGGGGTACTCAGAAGTACTAATAAGGCTGGAACAAGTACCACAAATGGTAAGGTCCTCTGTTTTCCTTTGAGGAACAAAGACTTTTGGTTCAAGTCCAAAAGATGCTTGAAAGTGTCAGCATAATGTGATCCCATGGTTAAAAAGGCAAAGGAAATCGGGGCTCTAAATACAAGAGCAGGAGGTTATGCCCCAACTTTATACAACATTGATCAGACCTCAGCTGGAGTACTGCTCTCAGGTTCTGCTCACCACACTACTGGAAGGATGTGACCTCACTGGAGAGGGTGCAGAGGAGATTCATCAGCATGCTATCTGGGGTGGGATGTTTCGGTTAAGAGGAGACTAGAGAAACTCGGTCTGTTTTCTCTGCAGTGGAGAGATTAAGAGTTGACAGGATTAAAATATATAATCATTTCCTCCATTTTGGAGATAATAAAATTAGAGGATGTAGATTTTAAGTAAGGGGGAAGAGATTTAAAGGAGATCCAAGGAGAACATTTTCACCCAGAGAATGGTGAGTACCGGGAAAACACTGACCAGAGAGCGATAGAAGCAGAGTCACTGGTAGCTTTTACGAAATGTCAAAACAAGTACAGTACAACTCCGATGATCCAAAATCAGATACTCCAAAAATCCTCATTTATCCAAATTTTTTTTGGAGCCGAACTGAACAGGGATGCTAGGCTCTAATTAAACATTTTAATGCTTTAAAAGCATTTCCTTTTTGTTTTGTTATTTAAACACTGTTACGTGATTTGCTGTCACTACTAGGCTATTTTTAAAAAATGACCAGTTATCATAAAAAAATTATCTGACATAGGCCCGGTCCTAACTATTTTGGATAATTGGAGTAAGTACTGTATTTCAATTACTGAGGCATAGAAGGCTGCAGGCAAAATGCTGGAAAATAGGATCATTATAAATGGATGCCCACTGGTCAGCAGGGACATGAATTTCTGACAGTCTCCGTGTTGCTTCTGTTGTGCTTCTCCCAGGAACTCTTCCTTAGGTTGTTGATGTAACTTTCTCAGAAAGAATGGTTACATGTCCCAAGGAGTTGAAGTTTATAATTTTAGGGGTAATAATAAATGTTAACATTTCCCTTCCAAGTAAAGGATAAAGGCATTTTTATTTACTTCAGAGATCTCTGTTGTGTTTTACGGTTTGCAACTATTAATGGGAAAGATTTCCCTCAATTAGATCCACCCATCATTAAAGAAACAGTAATTATGTTTGAAAATGTCATGATCGTGTGCTATTCTTGTGATTTGCCCTGTTAATAAGATTGGGCTGGGTTAATCATTCATCCTGGGTGGGTCCTGGGGCTCCAAGTCAAATTGCATTGTCCAATGCAAAACTGTTGCCAGCCATTAAGGCAGGGTGCGGTGTGTCTGCAGCAATAACATAGCAGTGGCACCTCTGAAGGTGACATGGACCAGCATCATTATACTTTCAGCAGTAGAAGCTGTTGATCCTCTATTTATCTGGTCCAAACCTCCCATTGTTTACCCTTTTGACTTGGACCCCAGAATTCCAGAAACCAATAGGGATTTTCCAAGCCCAATAAAAAAAGGAACTGTTCAAAGATCAATTACATCTTTCCTCTTTATCCATTCCATTTTTAAAAATATTTTCCCTCTCAAATTTCTTCCTTCATTCTCCTATACTACAGGCTGTAGTCCTTCACTGATAAATAAAATGCATTCGTGTTGTGCTGTAGACTTTGGAGGTTCCAAGTTATACACCCTTTGGTGTGTAGGGAAATGTAAATGGTCAGGTTGCACACAATCTGCACCCACAAAGGGCGGATTATTGGGGAGTTTATTGTCATAAACACAAGTATAATGTACACATGCATCAACATTCTGGCTACACCTAAACAAATACTTAAAATACACCAGCTGCAATACTGTACTATATACATTGAAACCTCATTAGAACGTGATTCGTTAATCCGTGGAATCGCTTATAGCGTGGGTGTCTGTGGACCCCAAACTTTGCAAATTTTGAAAGATAGGTGGATTATCTTTCCTCTTGAGCATTATGAAATGTCATTTGAATGTGATTGTACGACAGTAAGAAAGATGAACTCCTAGACTTCCAAAAGGCTCAGAACAATTGAGTTCAAAACAGCTTGTTACTGTGATAGTTCTAATATTATCCGATGCATCTGTTCCGCGACTCGGCTGTAATGAGGTATGAAATCTTGGACCCCAACTACCGCGTTCTAACGAGGTTTTACTGTATTACCACAAAATGCCACAGCAGGAAAAACAAATAATAACTTTATTTATCTTTCCTTTTATATTTATAGTTACTGTTTGTAAAAGAAAATAGTGATGTGTCAGTCATGCAGACAGATATTTTTGTAGTCCTGGAGTAGGTTAGGATAGCATGGGGAAGTTCAAGAGCCTGATAGCTGTTGAGGGAAAAAACTGTTCTTGAACATGGAGATACTGCCTGTTGTTAGCCAGAAGTGTCTGCTCCCAATCTGCTTTGGCAAGGCCCTCTCTTATGCTATTGAATTATCCTTTTCTCAACACTGGGCCTTTATTTGAGGACATCTCTTATCCTTATCCAAAAACTACCTTGAAATGATCAAAACTGTGCTCACTGTTTCTAAAGTGTTCCCCAGTGAACACTTCCTTCACCTACTCTGTTCCATTTCCAAAGACAGAATCAAGAGATCTCTTCTCTGGGTTGGCTAGCTACATATTATCTCAAATTTAAAACTCAACAAATTCCACCCACTTAAGCCCCTTGCACTGAGGCAATCTCTGTCAGTATTGGGAAAGTTAAAATTCTCAACTGATATAACCTTTCTGTGATTCATTTACACATCTGTTCCCCCAATTCCCGTCCACTAGTGGGAGACCTATGGCATAACGCAAGTAAGAATATGTAGAAACTTTTTCCGTTGGGAAAAGGAGTGGTAGTGAGAGCCACGGGTTTAATGTACCATGGTGGATGCAACGTTATTGCATTCCAGAATCCACTGAGTGAAAGTGCAATTTTAACATAACTTTCAAAAATGTATTAATGAGAATTTGTGGTAAATAGACAGCCTTTTAAAATTATTTGGATTAATTCGCTTCAATACCATAAAGATTCTGTAAAATCCAATGGTGATCTATTCTTTGCCATGGTTTTGTCTGCTTTTGTCTTCAAAGAAAACTTGATATTGAAGGCATTAAAACATGTTGGAGCCCAAGTGTGAAATTTATTTAGTATCCTGAATGTTCTGTCAATCTGACTATATTTTCCATTCTCAAAGATATGGCAGGGATCCCTGACCTATTGAGATGCAGTTTGTGTCATGGAGCTACCCAAAGAAGGTGGCCAGTTTGACCTGCTGTCCTCAAACACTTTCAACAAAAATGTTATGCTTATGCAAATGTTTTCACATGATTCACTTAAGTGCTATAAAAAGTTCAAGTTCATTGCCCCAAGTACAGTGAGAAGGTTTGTTTTCTGAACAGTTCAGCTGGACATAACATACATAATACTGCAAGTACCAATTTGGAGAGACCATTTAGTACAGAGCAAAAGCAATATAATTTTACTGAAGTTCATTCAGTTCCATTCACAAAGGCATGGAAGGGATCCCTGACCTAATGAGTTGCAACTTGTGCCATGAAGCTACCCAGAGAAGGCGGCCAGTTTGACCTGCTGTCCTCAAACACTTTCAACAAAAATGTTGTGCTTGTAGTGAGTTGCTGCAGCAGTGTGGAAGAACAACACACACTCGATGTGGTTATAGATAAGACTGGTTTATTGCACTCTCCTATAGATCCAGCTTCCCCCCTGCTAGACTCTGTTTTCCCACTGTTGTTGGTGGAATTGAAGTCAATAGCATTTCAGTCTCTGATTGGTCGATGTTCCTGCCACGTAGGCAATCAGTCGAGGAAAAAGGCAATCTGAGTATTATCCTTTGCCTCTGGCAGCCTGCCCCTGCGTTGTGGGGCATGTGTAGTGACCGACTGGCTGGTGTCTGTGTGCTGGCTTGAGGCAGTTGGTAGTGAATGTCTCTTCCTTACTGCTGATATCCAGTACCTATGCCTGGCCACTCGGTACAGTCCCTCGTATGGTCATTATAGAGGCGAGCAGAGTGCTCCCCATTGTACAAAGGCATATTTACATGTCTTTAGGTGCTTGGGGATGAATGTCTTTGGTTGACTGTGCGGCTAGGGCTAAGGTGCCTAGTAGCTCTCTTAGCTTATCCAGCGCTGCTGTTGGTGGTTCTTCTGGGTCCTTGGCAGCAGTCAAGAACTCCCCTGCCCTGTACTCCATTTCTGCCGCCGAGGCTTTGAAATCCTCCTTCGCTGCTGAATGGATACCCAGGAGGACCCACAGTAGCTCATCTGTCCAATACAGTCCCTTTTCGCTCTCCAGAACAAGTCCGCCCAAGTGATGACTTTCTTGCAGTTGCTGAAGTCATCGTCGGCAAGCAGCAGCCAATCAGATATTCTGGGGCAGCAGTTCCAGAAAAACCTGCTCAAAAAGCCGGCAACGCATGCCTCTCGGCCAAGGTCAACATGAGGACAGATGGGGGGCCCTGTCCCCCAGGCTGTCCATTTGTAATAGTTGGGCAGCACGCTCATGCCATGAGATCCTGAAAGTTTGGATTAATAGCTCTTTGAGGGCCTCATATTTGCCTTGTTCCGGTGGCTGCCTCAGAAAATCGATGACTCGTGCTGCTGTGTCCTGGTCAAGTGAGCTCAACATGTAGTAGTATTTCATGGCGATGGTGGAGATCTGTCAGAGCTGGAACTAGGCTTTGGCCTGCTCGAACCACACCAGTGGATATGCTGTCCAGAATGAAAGCAGTTTCAATGAAATTGAGTGTAGAGTTGACTGGTTGGTCATCTTTGGGTCCAAATGCTGTTTGGACTGGTCGGGGTCACCAATGTAGTGAGTTGCTATAGCAGAGATTGGAAGACTGACACCCACTCAATGCAGTTATGGACAAGACTGGTTTATTGCACTCTCTGCCCCTGCTTATATAGGCTCAGTTTCCTGCCTCTGGGCCTGGGAATTGACATTAGTGGCATTGATTGGTTGATGTTCCTGCCACATGGGCAGTTGGCCAAGGAGAAGGGCCATTAGTCTGTGCGGGCCTTGTGTGATTGCTGCATTTGACCGCTATTTTGTGTGTTGGGCCGCTTCCCGGGTAGTGGGCTGCTACATGCTTATGCAAATGTTTTCACATTATTTACTTAAGTGCCACAAGAAGTTCAAGTTCATTGCCCCAAGAACAGTGAGAAGATCTGTTCAGCTGGACATAACACATAATACTGCAAGTACCGATATAGAGAGACCATTTAGTACAGAGCAAAAGCAACATTATTTTACTGAAGTTCATTCAGTTCCATTCACAAAGGCATGGAAGGGACCCTGACCTAATGTGTTGCAACTTGTGCCATGGAGCTACCCAGAGAAAGCAGTCAGTTTGACCTGCTGTCCTCAAACACTGTTGATAGGGATTTCTGGAAATCTCTGAACTGCTCCTTAGTTTGGCTGACAGAGAGAGAGGTTGTTGCCCTGGCGTCAAGCCTCTGGTTCCTTTGGACATCATCCACAGGAACCCTATCCTTTCAAGAGAGCAAATGTAACTTTATTGCCAAGGGGTCGGAATTTACAATGAGGAGATTTTATTGTGGCTGTTCAGGGTGTTTGTGAGGCCACACCTGGAATACTGAACACAGTTTTGGGTCCTTTACCTGAGTACAGATATGGTAGTTATGGAAGATTATCCCATTGAAAGAGGTTAAATAAGCTGGTTCTGTGTTCTTTGGTGGTTCAGAAGAATGAGGAGTGATCTTTGTAGCAGTGAAAAAGCCTGACTGTAAAGGTGGAGATTCTCTGCCCTGGTGTTGGGAGACTTACCTCTATGAATACACTGTGGCCGGCTCCAAGGTGCCAACTGCAATCCCTCTCGGGGAAGGATAATTGGCGGAGCACTACACTCCCTACCTCATCACGTGAATGTACAACTGCTGCGAGCGGCTGGTTAGGGGTGGGCTGACGATGTCATGTTGACGCCGTCAGCCAGTGACCCATCTCCCCACCCATTCACCCCTCTCCCTCCATGACCCCCTCAGGGCAGAGGCAGCTGGCGGGAGCCACCAGGGCAAGGGCTGTAAAGGCAGGGACGGCCAACAGGGGCTGTCAGGGGGCGTCTGGTGTGGGCTGTGACAGCCCCTCAGCCGCTCCTGCCTTCAGGGGTGTTCAATAGCGGCTCAGAATGTGGAAGAGCAATGGCTGCCTTCCCTACCCATAATCCCCCACACAGCTGGAACTGTTCTGGGAAACACAGCTGCATGGGGGATTATAGATAAGGAAGACGGCCATTGCTTTGCTGTGTATTTATGATGGGTGGTGCCACAGCACCAGTTGCCCTGCCTCCAACTGCTCCGAAGGGCCCTACAAGGTGCAGCTCAACATGAATGCAACACAAGAAATACCTTTTAGGGCTGCTCCATAAAAGGTAAGTTTATGTTTTCCCTCCACACTTGAAGCTGGCCTCCAGGCGGAGGGCTGGCATGAAAGGGTCCAATTGAACGTCCTAAATAGGATAAATGTTAGATTTTCTCACTTCTGAGAGAGTCTCAACTGAAGAGACATGGCTTAACGATATATAAAATAGTATCTTCAAAAAAGGTATTTTTTTAAAAAAGCCTTCAAATTTGTGTCTATAGAAGTTTCTTTCAGAGGGTTCTGCATTTCAGGAATCCTCTTCCTTTGAAAGTTATAGATGCTGGCTCATTGGAAGCATTTAATGTGGAGGTAGATACATTATGATCATATTTGCATGGCAGTGGAGACTTGAAGGGCTAAATGGTCTCCTTTTGCTGCTACATTCTTGAATTCTTCTGGTATTTTATCATCCAACTTTAGAATTTAGCTTGTGGTCAGTATTTAAACATATTCCTTTCACAAAATGCAATTGGGCAACACAAGCTGAATAATATTGTGACAGGTATTTTCAAAGTCTGGGCGGAGGCTCTGAGCGTTTATTTGCTTAGTTGCATTATGCCTGAACCTGTCAATTCTTCATCAGATAAAAGAGGCAAATATTTATCTGGGTTGCATTTAATTGCCTGTTGAGGCAGATTTGCATGTACATGTTATTCAGAATATAAAATATTTTGAAATCTTCCTTGTTGGAAATTTTCATCACACAAGTTTTGGCTATAATTTAGTTTTGATGCTAGTGCCATGTCTTTTTTTTTGGGGTAATCCAGATTTTCTCGCTCCATCTTGTTGGGAAATGGCAGGAATTCTATTGTTGAGACTTTACCTCGTCTTTTCATTGCTTGTATAATTCAGGAAGGAAAGAATGAATGTGCATGTATGGTCTTTGAAATAAGTACTTTGCATCCAGTGAGTTACTTCTGATGTGAACTCACTTTCATGGTGTGGGAAACGGCATCCGAATGAATGACTGCATTGTTTGTTTCAATTGCATTGGCTGCACAATCAACACTGGATAGAACTACTCTGCTCATGCATTGGAGCCGTGAGATTTTTACAGCCTTTCAGACTAGACTTGGGTTGTTTTTGCTGGAGTGTTGATTAGAGGCTGAGGGGACACCTGATAGAAGTTTCCAAAATTATGGGAGGCATACATAGGGTAGACAGTCAGAATCTTTTTCCCCAGAGTAAAACTGTCAAATTCTGGAGGACATGCATTTAAAGTGAGGCGGGAGAGGGGAGGCAAGCTTTTTCACACTAAGTGGTGTGTGCCTGGAGAGGCCCGCCAGGGGAAGTGGTGAAAGCAGATTTACTTGGAGATACAGCACGGTAACAGGCCCATGAGGCCGTGCTGCCCAAGAACATCCATGTGACCAATTAACCTACTAATGCCGTTCGTCTTTGGCAAGTGGGTGGATACTGGAGCACCCAGAGGAAACCCAAATGGACACTGGAAGAACGTACAAACTCCTTGCAGACAGTGGCCGACTCAAATCTGGGTCATTGACACTTTAATAGTGTTGCGCTAACTGCTATGCTGACATGGTTGTAGCATTTAGGTGGTTTCTAGATAGACACATGAATATACATAGAATGGGAGGATATGTATCATGTGCAAGCAGTTATCATGGGCTGAAGGGCCTATCCTGTGCTGTACCTTTCTGTGTAGACCTCAGCTTACATCCAGGCCAGAAGACAGGAAGTCCAACAGTGAAGTCCCTCAGCTCAACACAGTTTGCTTGAGGAGCCCAGTGAGTTGAACAGCATCAGTGGGTGAAAGAGAATGGTCGACATTTCGGGCCGAAACCCTTCATCGAGACTGGCAATGGGAATAAGAGAAGCCAGGGTTAAAAAGACAGAGTGGGAGGGGTGGGGGTAGGCGCTACCCCTCCTACCCTTTCCTCCACACTCCCCAGTCTCGATGGTGCTTTGGCCCAAAGCGGCAACCCTCCTCTGATGCTGCTCGATCCTGAGTTCCCTCAGCCGATTATTTTCAGCTTCCAGAATCTTCTGTCTCCTGTGTATCTCCAGCAAAGTCCCTCAGTTGTGTTCCTTCTTGGTGTGGAGGCTATGAGTTGGGAAGAACTGATGCACGGGTGTTGCCATGTATTCTGCTCTGAGACAGAGTCGATACTTGGACAGTTGATAGGTGTTGCTTCATTCTTAAGTGTCCATAAAATGGTTTTTAGACTGCAATGCTGAGAAAATTGCTGAAAAAAATTAACATAATTACTGCTCGTGTGGTCGTTCACTCTGGACGCCATTTTAGAATGCAAGTACCTGAGTGCAACAGTCCCGGGGGTTGGATGTACAGTTGAGTGGATGACCGGTCACAAATTTTCCCGGTACGATTTACACTGCAGGCTTCCTCCAAAAAGTTGTAGGGGTCCTGCAGGATAAATCGTGGTGCAGGAATTTTTAAATTTTTAAAATTTCTTGCAGCATGAATCATATCAATAATAACATTCGCAAATGATCATCACTAATATATACAGTGACAGTTCTTTTCCCCCCCTTTCATCCCTGCCCCCTCCCCACCCCCTTCAAAAACCAATAAATAATAAAACACATAAAACAAAGAAATAACAAAAAGCAAAGAAGACGCATCGTCCACTTTTATATATTTAAATCTTATTGTGCTTATAATCATATCATTTTAAGAGAGGGAGGTTTAAGGTTGGCATTTTCTAACATTTTTTATGCATGGTTCCCAAATTTGTTCAAATAATGTACACGTGTCTTTCAGATTATGTGTAATTTTTTCGAATGGAATACACTTGTTCATTTCTGTAACCACTGTCGCATTTTAAGGCTTGCTTCCATTTTCCAAGTTGTCATAATACATTTTTTTTGCTACTGCTAGCGCTATAATAAATCTTTTTTGGGCTCTGTCTAATGTTAGTGCTCATTTTTTGTCTCTTATATTATTTGACAGAAATTTTTTTGGATCTTTTGGTATATTATTTTTTGTAATTTTGTTTAATATCAGGTTTAAATCTTCCCAGAAAGTTTTCACTTTTGAACATGTGCAAATTCCTTGTAATCTTGTTTCAGTCTCTTGTTTACAGTGAAAGCATCTATCAGATGCTGTTGGGTCCCACTCTTTTAATTTCTGAGGAGTAATGTATAATCTATGTAGCCAGTTATATTGGATGATACGTAATTTAGTATTTATCGTGTTCCTGCACATAATTCCTCCCATGTTTCGTTCTTTATCTCTATGTTTAAATTGACTCAAAATTCCTGCACGTTCCTTTTTAGACTGCCCGTGTAGAGGCAAAATTCCTTGATTGTGCCATTATATGTCTGCAGTCTAAAAACCCCTCGTGTCAGGTGTTGCTGTAACTGTGTTTCTCCATTGCCTACCTGATTTTATTTTTAAGGTCTGGGAGGTTTACTGGAGTTAGGGGAAGAGTTGGTCCCTGCAGGATACTCAGCCCTATTGGTGTGTTATCCTGATAGCCTCCATGCATATCATGTAATGAGGATGTGGAGAGTCTGCAGAGGGATATAGTTAAGCTGGATGAGTGGACAAAGGTCTGGCAGATGGAGTACATTGTTAGTAAGTGTGAGGTTATCCACTTTGGCAGGAAAAATAAAAGAGCTGAATATTATTTAAAGGGTGGAAAACTACAGCATGCTGTTGTGCAGAGGGACTTGGGAGTGCTTGTGCATGAATCGCAAAAAGTTAGGTTGCAGGTGCAGCAGGTTATTAAGAAGGCAAATGGAATGTTGGCCTTCATCGCTAGAGGAATTGAATTCAGGAGTAGGGAGGTAATGTTGCAACTGTATAAGGTACTGGTGAGACTGCACCTGGAGTACTGTGTCCAGTTCTGGTCTCCATATTTGAGGAAGGATATACTGGCTTTGGAGACAGTCCAGAGGAGGTTTACTAGGTTGATCCCTGGGATGAAGGTGTTGACTTATGATGAAAGATTAAATCGTCTAGGATTGTATTTGTTCGAGTTCAGAAGAATGAGAGGAGATCTTATAGAAACATATAGGATTATGAAGGGTATGGATAGGATAGATGGAGGAAGGTTTTTTGAGCTGGCCGGGGAAACTAAAACGAGAGGACACAGTCTCAAGATTCGGGCGAGTAGATTTAGGACAGAGATGAGGAAAAATAGTTTTTCCCAGAGATTAGTGAATGTTTGGAATTCTCTAACCAGGGAAGTGGTTGAGGCGGCCTCATTAAACATATTTAAAATTCGGTTAGATAAATTTTTACATGATAGAGGAATTAGGGTATATGGGGAGAAGGCAGGTAGGTGGAGTTAGGTCATAAATTAGATCAGCCATGATCGTATTGAATGGCGGAGCAGGCTCGATGGGCCATTTTTGGCCTACTCCTGTTCCTACTTCCTATGTTCCTATGTGGGATGAACAGGGAGCAACTGCAAGAAAGCCAGGCATTCACACAATGGTGTGAAATTTGCACAGATATATTTTGGTTATGGGGCAGCAGTAAAGATTTAGTGGGCTGCAGAGACTGGGTGCAAGAACAACCTGCTGGAGGAACTCAGCAGGTCAAGGTACATCAGTGGGGAGAGGAGAAACAATTTGTTGTCTCCCCACTCATTGCCGATGCTGCTTAATTTGCTGAGTTTTTTCTTTAGTTGTGTGCTTGACTTACTGAAGGAAGAAAGGTCATTAACTGAGCAGTGGACGATGGTTGGGTGAGGACACTGCCCTGAGGAATGCCTGTGGTGATGTTCTGAGTTGTGATTACTGATTGGCATCCAACAATTGTAATCATTGTTCTTTGCAGCAGATGCGACTCCAACCAACAAGGTGCTCAGCACCAACTTCAGTTTTAATTTGGCCCCAATTACATATTCTTCAAAGATCCAATCTTAGCATGGATCTCCTCCAGTCAATAGACCCTGCTGGGATTAAGGCTGCATTGGCGTCTGGAGCAGAGAGGCTTTTATGTTTGCTCTTTTATTTCATAAGGATGGCTTGCTAAACAACTTAAGGCATTGATTTGGCGTGATCCAAATCATTGTGAGAAAGAGGTGCATGACGTTGGGCAGGAACGCAGGTTTATTTTCACAAGGAGGTTTCACAAAAGCGGCGCTAACATTAGACTCCTGCATCGGGACATAGATGCTGGTGTTAAATCAATCTGATGGTTTAATCTTTGCCTATTTATCTGATGGGAGGGGATGCTAGAATATACACAGCCAGAGTCTGCAATTGAAAGTTACCATGCAGCACGGATGCTATTGTCTAGAGTCAAGAAGGAGAATTAAGGCCACTTTATGATCCGCCCTTTCAGTGAACAGAAACTGTGCACATGTACTTTGTACAAGGTTTCTGACAATCACTAACTCCACCGCATTGATTTTGGGAGAACTGCACAGCTCTGCTGTCTTGCCAAATATTTTGTGGATCCAGCAATATCAGTGAAAAAATATTTTTACTGTTGCTACTTGGCAATAAATCTTTTGAAATGCTGAGACATGTTCTGAGGTGCGAAAGCCAAAAGTTAAAAGCAACTTTGAAATTGTAGATAATTTGGCCGTTCCTTCTTGCTCCATCTCCCTCATCAACAGCCTTCTCGTGGGCGGAAGGAAAGTAGAGGGTTATTGGATCTGGAAGGTTTTGTATATTTTTTAAGGAATATATGGGTCGGCATTGAGGGCCGAAGGGCCTGTACTGTGCTGAAGTGTTCTATGTTCTCTTCCACTTCTCATTCCTACCGTCCTCCTTTTCCTTCCCCTCCTCCTCCTCTCCCCTACTATTCCCTCCATTGGCTCTTCGCTTATCCTGCTCCTCTCTTCTCTTTTACACATTTCATCCCCCCCTCAGCTCCTATCTCCCTGTTGCTGCACTCCTCCATCTCTTTCCTCCTCTTCTCAACTCCTCCTTAACTCTCTACCCACCGCTTCCTGTTCTTTACCTCTCACCACTCCACTCCTCCCACCTACCCACTTCCTCTCACCTTTGACCCTCCCACTCCTCCTTTCTTCCTACCCCTTGCCCCTTCCCCTACACTTCACAATTCTCTCTGCTTTTCTCCCTTTCCCATTTCCCCCACTCTTTGCAATCTTCTCCTTTCTGCCACTTATCCTCTCCCCACTCCTTGCTCTCTCATGCTCTTCACCTGATTTCCATCGCTCCTCAATTCTATCCCGTTCCTCCTCGCCTCCCCAGCTCCTCGCCTCTCCCCAGCTCCTCGCCTCTCCCCAGCTCCTCGCCTCTCCCCAGCTCCTCGCCACTCCCCAGCTCCTCGCCTCTCCCCAGCTCCTCGCCTCTCCCCAGCTCCTCGCCACTCCCCAGCTCCTCGCCTCTCCCCAGCTCCTCGCCACTCCCCAGCTCCTCGCCTCTCCCCAGCTCCTCGCCTCTCCCCAGCTCCTCGCCTCTCCCCAGCTCCTCGCCTCTCCCCAGCTCCTCGCCTCTCCCCAGCTCCTCGCCTCTCCCCAGCTCCTCGCCTCTCCCCAGCTCCTCGCCTCTCCCCAGCTCCTCGCCACTCCCCAGCTCCTCGCCTCTCCCCAGCTCCTTGCCTCTCCCCAGCTCCTCGCCACTCCCCAGCTCCTCGCCTCTCCCCAGCTCCTCGCCTCTCCCCAGCTCCTCGCCTCTCCCCAGCTCCTCGCCTCTCCCCAGCTCCTCGCCTCTCCCCAGCTCCTCGCCTCTCCCCAGCTCCTCGCCACTCCCCAGCTCCTCGCCTCTCCCCAGCTCCTCGCCTCTCCCCAGCTCCTCGCCTCTCCCCAGCTCCTCGCCTCTCCCCAGCTCCTCGCCTCTCCCCAGCTCCTCGCCTCTCCCCAGCTCCTCGCCTCTCCCCAGCTCCTCGCCTCTCCCCAGCTCCTCGCCTCTCCCCAGCTCCTCGCCTCTCCCCAGCTCCTCGCCTCTCCCCAGCTCCTCGCCTCTCCCCAGCTCCTCGCCTCTCCCCAGCTCCTCGCCTCTCCCCAGCTCCTCGCCTCTCCCCAGCTCCTCGCCTCTCCCCAGCTCCTCGCCTCTCCCCAGCTCCTCGCCTCTCCCCAGCTCCTCGCCTCTCCCCCCGCTCCTCGCCTCTCCCCCCGCTCCTCGCCTCTCCCCCCGCTCCTCACCCCTCCCTTTATCATCCCCTGCCCCCTTGTCTCCACTTGAACTATTCCTACGTTCCAGAGGATGATGTCCAAGTCAAGTCATTCTCTTTCCCATCCTAACTTGAAGAAAGGCTTTGCAGTATATCAGTGACAATAACTAAATAATTAGAAATAATGAAAAGTAGAATGTCAGCAGACGTAAAGAGGAAATTGCATCTCGGCTTGTCCTTCAGATGAACATGGAATATGTATTTAATTAGGTGAATCTATTCAATCTATTCTGGAAATTCTGAGAATCCTCCCACCAAAATATCACCTTTGATTTTGAAATTTTTTTGGATTTACTTTTCCAAATGAGGGTTGTTATTGAAGAGGAAAGAGGAAGTAGTGTTAATGGTGCAGCTGTCAGTGTGAGTGTGTGTGGGCTAGCAGTTGCTTTTAAATCAGGAGCTTGTTCAAGTTCCACTGAAGGGAATGTGTATATAATTTGAGCTGTTGCTCCTCTGTACTATGGTTGTGATGTACGGTCAAAGGATCGGTCTTCTAGAGAAGACAGAATACCAAAGCCTCATAGAATCATATAGGTGGGAGAAGACCATTCAGTCCTTCCAAGCCAGCACAGTCATTTAATGGGATCATGGATCATCATATGACATCACTATCCTATTTTTGCTCCACCCCCCTTGATCTCTTGAACCATATGGGCCACAGTCAAACTCTTTTGACTAAGTCTAATGAACTGACCTCAACAACTTTCTGTGGTAGGGAGTTCCTCAGGTTCACAACTCTCTGAGTGAAAAAGTTGTTCCTCGTCTCAGTTCTAAATGGCTTCCCCATTATCCTTAGACTGTGTCCTCTTTCCCAGCATCAGAAACATTCTTCCTGCATATAACCTGTCTCGTTCTGTCCGAAGTATATATGTTTCAACCAGATACTCTAATTCTCCAAATTCCAGTGAGTATAACCCTGATCTATCTATCCCACGAATCAGTCGATGGTGAACCTTTGTTGCACTCCTTCTCCGTCCTGTCTGTCCTCAGATGAGGAGACAAAAACTGTTGGCAAAACTGTTGGTTGACTTTACCAAGGACCGATAAAACTGCAGTAAGAACTCCTTGTTTCTGTATTCTAAGCCTCATGCCATAAAGGGCAGCATGCCATTTGCTTTCTTCTCTGCCTGCTCTACCTGCATTCTCATTCTCCATGACTGATCTAATGTTGGAAGGGTCAACCCATTGCCGCTTCTTTCCAACAAATAACAGGGCATGCCTCCTAGATGACCCATGACCAACATCAGCTGGAGACTAATCGCCTTGCTGCTCTTTTTAAAAAAAAACGGCTTCTAAACTAATTAATACTTTTCAGTGATGCCACGACAGCTGAAGTCATTCATGCTTTCCAGCTGTCTCTTGCTACCTCATTCCAGCTTGCAGTTAACTGTTACAGTTAAAAATGTGCTCCCTCCCGGTCTATCAGGTCCACCTTCCTCTGCCTGACGAGACACTCAGTGAGTTGATATGACGACTCCATCCATTCTCATCTCCTTAACCAAGGATGTTGTCACTTTCCAGTTTTATTGGTAATTTTCTGGACTGGTTCCAGATTTCATCTTTTATGCAGAAATGCCTCTTAACATCAGCCTAAAATCTAAGGATATGCCAAATCTCTAATTTTAAAGGCAGGGGCTTGTGTTCTGCACTCCCTTCCTGGAAGCAGCATTTTCTTTCGACCTCTTCATCAACTCCTTTCACAGGAGATTATACAGTAATTTTCTCTGCTCAAGAAAATACAGCATGAAAATGTAAGCTAACTATTCAGAAGAAAGAAAAAGAGCCTCAAAGGCCTGAAGAATTTCAACATTGACCCAACAATGGGAACAATAAGCATTGGATCATCCTGTTGGAGTACCTGCATACAAACTGTGCTCATTAATATGAGGAATTGAATGGATTGTTTATTATCTTGTGCACTGAGCTACATTGAAAATGTTTGTTTTGCATGCTATCCAGGCAAGTCAACCTCTATGAAAGCACAGCAGCTAGTACAAGAATAAAAGCATAGTGTGAGACTATAACAAAAGCTCAGGAAAGAGTCACATGTAAGACGGATGTGCAGGGCATGGTGCCAAAGAGAAAAGCTCAGTTAAAACAGTGCAAGGCATTATCTTATTTACCAATGGTGTGGTCCACTCCAAGCGATAATGAAGGAAGAGAACCTTGAAAATAAAGAACCACTGAAACTGCAGTGTACAAAATCATGAGTTTGGGTGAATGCAGAGAGATTCCACGCCCCCCCCCCCCCCCCCCCCCCCCGAGAGGGAACCAGCAACCAGAGGATGTGGGTTTCAGGTGCGGGGGGAGAAATTTAACGGGACTCATCTGTGCAGTAACTTATTTTTCCACAAGATGGGGGCGGCCATATGGAAGGGACTGCTGGAGGAGGTGGTTGAGGCAGGCACCATAGCAGAGTTTAAGAAAAAAAAATTAGTAGATGGATACAATGGGTTTAGAGGGAGATGGGACAATTTGGTGGGCTTGGGTGAGTTGGGCTGAAGGGCCTGCTTCCAAGCTGTGCACCTTTCTCATCTGTGTGAAAGGAACTTTTGAGCGCAGATTGGTCCCATCAGCCACCTTCATGCACAGACAAGTGATGAACAGTGTACCTGGCTCTTGTTCCTGAGAGACTGCTTTGTGGGTTCACCAAGGACAATTCTTTTCTCCTTGGATGTAGAGAATGAAACAGGACAGTGTTCGTATGAGGGCGCCTAACTCGAGATTGGTTAGGATTGCTGGTTTATGTAGTTAAATGACCATTTCCCTTCAGCTCTCTAATCATGATCTAATGTTTTGTTCAGGCCGGACCTGGTAGATATGAGTCAAGTAGCAATTCAGAGCAACGTGAACAACCTGGAACAAGCCTTTGGTGTAGCCGAGAAACTTGGTGTCACTAGACTCTTGGACCCAGAAGGTAAGCTTATGACTCATTGAGTAACCATCATCAACTGTAGTTAAATGTCTCAGATTTCACGACTTTGTTCATGTGCTAACCTGTTACACTCCCATCAATGACCAGGCAAAAACACAATGCCTTGGGCTTTTAATTTGTGGAGACATTTTAGCAATAATACACTCCCTCGGAAATGTGGGTTTTTTTTGTCTGAATGCGTTCACATTACATTCTTTATGGAGAAAAAAAAGTTAAAAATACATTAACAGAGGCTCTAAAAGTCGTGACAAATTATGATGAACTGAATTAATTAAAATCCCACGGGCAGAAGGGTCAAGAACTGGCTGCACTAATTCAATGTCATTTAAAAGCCCCTGAAAGGAGATTGGGAAATATTTGATTAGTTGAAAAGGTGGAGAGTGGAGATTCAATGATAACTTTGAAAAGGAAATCTGATAACTGTTGCAAAGGAAGATTTGGAGACTGGAGTTGAAATGGTTAGGGATGCACTGGGATAGTTTTCAATAACTGGCTGAGTGGTCTCCTTGATGTCCTTGGGAAGGTGATAGCCAGTTGTCCTCATGAACTCCTGCTGCTGAAGGTGGAAGCACTGTGCTGATGGGGTGGGAACTTCAGGACCATTGACCCAAAGGCAACGGGGTCCGGTTATGTTTCCAGATCAGGATGGTATGCTGGGGGAAACCTGAAGATGGCGACATTCCTATAAGCCCACAGCTCTTGGTGGTTGAGGCCACAGGTTTGGGTGCCAAGGAGGGTAATGACAAAGTGCCATCTGTTTTGGGCGCTGGTGATGGAGAGCGTGAATGTCTAATTTGCAGGAGGCTTAGCAATCAAGTTACTTTATCCTGGGTGGTATCGAGGTTCAGGAGCATTGATGGTGCTCGACTTGTGTAGATGGGATAGGATAGCCAATCTCTTCCACACTCTTGTAACTGCAACAAACAAGTATGTGATACCATAAAATTGACAGTGGAAACCCCCAGGCTGTTGATAGTGATGCTCTTGCTGTTGAGTGTCAAGAAGACTCTTGATGGGGATGGTTATTGCCTTGTACTGCTGTCTTGAATTAGATGTCTTACTTTGTGATTCTAATGCTTTAAAATAATCAAATGTATGGAATTCTTTATTAATTGGACAATTTCATGCAGTCAGATCTACTTTTTCCTGTAGCACGATGTGTGCTCTGATGATGCTTGACCTGCTGATGTCTGTTCGTTTCCTCAGATGTTAACGTAGCATCCCCTGATGAGAAATCAGTGATCACTTATGTCTCGTCATTGTATGATGTCTTTCCCAAAATTCCAGAGGATGGTGAAGGCATCAATGCAAATGTAAGTGTTTGAAGTGTATCACCATTCACTGATTTGCCTCGCCCAAGAAGCATCTTTGTATTTGAGATTGGACACTTGAAATGGAGTGATTTTATTCAAACATGTTTTTGGACTTTTGCTAGGACGTAGAAGTTAAGTGGATAGAATACCAGAATATGGTGAACTACCTCATCCAATGGATCAAGCATCATGTGACAGTTATGTCAGATCGGAGCTATTCGAACAATCCTGCGGAACTTAAGGTGACTGTTTAAGAATAGAAATTCCGATTCCGTGGATACTGAGAAAAGTGAAATAATTTGGCTGAATTTACACTTTTTTTTCCATTTCCTTTCAACGAGCAAAACTTTAATTAATAACTATCGTTTTTTTTTTCTACAGGCACTTTATAACCAGTATATGCAGTTCAAGGACACAGAAATCCCACCAAAAGAGAAGGACAAAGCTAAAATCAAGCAGCTGTATAAATTGTTGGAGGTAGGTGCACCTCACCTCACATTGACTCAAGTGTTTTACTTCTGTTTATTTTGTCGCAAGAATTAATTATTAATATAATCCCAAGGAAAGCAAGAAATTGCCGAGGTTAGTAGACTGACATCAAACAGAGAATGGAGGGGATAATGTTGTTGGACGATGTTGGCAGGAAAAACTAAGTTAATCTTTCTGGGGGATGTCTTTCATCTGAGTTAGACATGAAACTTGTTTTAAATTGTAGAGAGAAGGAGAAGGTACTGAAGACGAGAGACAAAATGCCACACTGGTGGGTGTTCCAGCTGTGAAATATTGAAGTGTTAAGATTGAATGGTGGTTTTCTGTGCTGTAGTCCTGTGGAGCGCACCGCAACATGCATTTCTCATGAATGAGGTGACTCCGTCACATAGTAATGCAGCACATTAAGTGGGATGTCGGCCATCGTTGCTCGAGGGATTGAACTTGAGAGCAGGGAGGTTCTGCGGCAACTGCACGGGGAGAGGCCATGCCTGGAGTGTTCCCTGCAGTCTTGGTGTCCTCACTTGAGAAAGCTTTGGAGAGTGTGTGGAGGAGGTTCAGCAGGTTGATTCTGAAGATGAGAAAAGATTGAGTAGCTTGGGGCTATACTTATCGGAGTTCAAAGGATTATGGGGGGATCTTTTGGAAACTTGTGAAATCATGACCGGGATAGATAAAATGGAAGAAGGAAAGTTGTTCCACTGTTTAGGATGTGGGAGGCAACCAGCATTTCTGAAGTAAACCCCATGTGGTCAAAGGAAGAGCATGCAAACTGTACACAGGCACTCAGTGTCTCTGAAGGGGCTCCCTTTTTTCGCTCTCCTTTTGTTAGGGGTGCTGTACAATGTTCATGGCATCTCTTTTTTTTGCCTTATAGCAGACAAAAGTTGATGTATATCATGCATAGTACATTTTTAATGTATTATTACATGACAATAAAAGGAATCTTTGCACTGGAAGTCAGGATTGAGTAAAGGTCTCTGGAGCTGATAGGTAACAGCTTTACTTGCTATACTGCTGTGTTCCCATAAACCACAGGAATTACTTGAGGGATAGGATGCTTGATAATTATTGAAAAGTTGATCATCTCTTTCTTGTGTTATGAGCCCAGAGGACCTCAAGATCCAGCAGCAACAGAAATTCACTAAGACAAATGGTATATCGTTATATGGTTACTTAAACAAAAGTTGCTTTTAATTATCTTTAAACATGAAAACAGGATCAAACGTTAACTTACTACTATTAACTGAATCTAACTTAACCCCCCTTCTAATTCTTATTGCAATGTGTATTTAAGATCAGAAAAGTTCTTTGATTCACAGTCCAATCTCACTTCTCACTCCTCCAAGTTCACTGGTTGCAGGCAATTCTTAGACTGTGCACAGAATTTAACATTTATGAATTTCTCCAGGCTTTAGTGCTTGAAAGGTAAATGGTTACCGCTCAGGAAGGTACTTGTTGGTTTTCAGAGAGAGATTTGTTGCTCATTGGACACCCACAACTGATTCCTTTTGATCAGCCACTTCAGTGTCTTGTTGAAGAAACTTTCCCCATCAGGGTTCTCCAGATGATAACCTCTTTCTTTCAGGTCACCACAGAGTTCAGTTTTGTTTCCTTTATTTCAAGTGAAACATTATACACCTAGTCCTCTCCTCTTGTATGGACCACAAGGGCTTTGACCAGGCTGAATTAAGAACTCACAACCTGACTTAAAAATGGGGTTTTTCCAGAAGCTTGCCAGCTTGTCCTGTTCCAGTCTCAGCTGCTGCTGCTGAACTGGAGAACTGAATTCTCTCTCTCTCAGAAAAAAACCTGTTTGACTCTCTCTGCTTGTAAAACCACATGACCCTCTTGGAACAACCAACTGGACTCAGACAGCCTGTGGTTTTGATCCTAATCCTCCAAGTTCTTTAATCTGTTGCTTTTCAAAACAACAATCCATTTGTGAAGTCCCTTGGGCATTCTTCAAAGTTTTTGCAAAGGCATTTGGATCTGGCCTGTCTGGCTTGAGCAGAGCTCTGGCATTTTAAATGAGATCTGTTTTGAAGTGTTTGTATGTGACCTACACTAAAGACCTGCCCCAATTTATCTCCTTTAAAACATATCTATAATACAACACAATCTGCCACACTTGACACAATCTGCCCATTTTCACAATTTTGAATCTCAGCAAGCCCGCTGTTGGTTCCCAGGTCATGTGACACATATTTGCTATCCCTTATATTTTAATGTTAAATTTATTTATTTACAACACAGTACAAGTCTATTCTGGCCATTGAAACGTGTGCTGCCCATTTACGCCTGATTAACCAATGAAACACAGTATGTTTTGGAGAGTTGGAGGAAACTCAAGCACAGGGAGAAATGTGCAAACTCCTTACCTACAGTGCCAGATTTGAACCCAAGTCGTTGGCTCTGCCATAGCTTTGTGCTAACTCACATTCCTGTTTCCCAGGATCTCTGCTGTCTCCCAGGTGTGATTACAGGAGCTTTAAGGGGTACAAGGCGGTTCCTTCATTTGCTAGTTTGCTGTGCTGTGTCAGTCTTCTGAAGGAGGGATCTTGCAGGGCTGTTGTTTCTTTTCATCTCCACTTTTGGAAGCAAGGAAAGATTCCAGTCACCACTCCAGCTGCTTTTAAGAAAGTGATGGTGAGCAGGCATTTGGAAAAGCTGCAGTGTGAATGGAAATATTACCACATTACATTTGGGTGGGGCGCTGTGGGATTTTAATCTATTTCTTTCCCTTTCTTTGTGTGTTTAAAACCATGAACACATTGTAAATGTGAATACGTTGTGTCTGAATGCTGCCATATTTGAACTGGAAATCTGAGAACAATGACTATACAGAAAAGAGAAAATAAAGATTTTCAAAGAACTGTTTTGCAGATTTTCATTTTGATTGAAGTTTCTGAATAGCCATTAATTACTCTATGCCTTTTTAAAATGAAGAGTATCCATTACCTCCTGCTTTGTTAAATCTATGTGGAGCATTCAGACTCCTAAATAAAATAAAACACCGTTTCTTACAGCCAAAAAACCCGAGTGTAAAGGCGTTGGGAGACACCTCCATGAATGCGCCCTGCACTCCAAGGCACTGACCGCAATCCCTCTCAGGGCAAGGGTCATCAGTGGAGCGCTGTGCTCCGCCACCCTGCGTGAATGCACTGACAGCCTGCGGCCCATCTCACTCACCCCTCTCCCTCCATGACCCTTTCAGGCCAGGGGCAAACGATGGGGGCAGTCAGGGTGTCTGTGACAGCCCTGCCGTCTGCTCCAGCATCTCATCGGGCCACCAGCTTTTAGGGCCACTCGTCAGTGCCAGCTGCTTGAGGGATTATGGGTAGGGAAGACAGCCATTGCTCTGGCACATATATATGACTAGCGACGCCATGGCAATAGTCACCCCGCCTACAGCAGCTCCAGACAATGCGCCAAGGCACCTCTCTGCATAAAAGCAGTGCTGGAGCAGCCTTTTCTGGCTGCTCCATGAACAGGTAAGTTTAACATGTTTGTTCACCTCTGCAGCCAGTCTCGAAGCGGAGGCCCTGCGTGAAAACACCTCGTGTTTATGTTGCTGCATTAAGTTGAATCTTCATGTGTCTCGAATTATTTTTCTTAGCTCGTTTGATATTCTTCACAAATCTCTTCCCATCTTCAAACATGATTCAAATAAATGGTTACCACCTTCCGCCCCCTCCATCCCAAGAGCGTGACCCTCCATACCATTTGGATTTGATACATGATTATCAGGCTTCCATTGAACTAGAATTCTTCACATTATTATCAATGAAATGTGTAAACTGGGCACAGGATGCAGCAGTCTCACTCATTCCCTCCTTCCTCGTCCTCTCCTCCTTCGTCCTCTCCTCCTTTTCCACCTCCCTCGCCCCCCCCACCCTCTCCTCTCTCATCGTTCTCGCCCTCTCCTCTTGTCCCCCCGCCTCCCTTGACCCTACCACCCTTGCCCCTTCAATCTTTTTCCCCCTCCTTCCCTCTTTCCTCAGATTTGGCCTGTTATTAGACAAAAATAAGAGATCCATGTTTCATCCTTGTCCGATTATGGAATGGTGCAGTGGCAAAGTTAGGGGAGTTGCTGCCTCACAGATCAGTGACCTGATCTCCTGAGCTGTCCCGTGACTGTTCCAGTTTCCTCCATGTGCTTGGTTTTCTCCCACATCCCCAAGGTGTGCACGTCAGCCACTGTAAGTTGTTCTGAATGTAGGTGGGCAGCAGGAGAATGGAGGGGAAGAGTTGATGGGGATGAGTGCTGGACGAGTTAAGTGGCAGAATCTGGGGAGGCTTGAAGAGAACATGGCTGGTAAATGGGTGCTTGGCAATCAGCAAGGTCAATTTCCATGCTTCTTCCATCCCTCTTTTATTCTTCATATCTCGCCTTCCCATTCCAGACTTAAGTGTCCCCACCTGAAACGTTGAGGATCCATTTCTCTCTATGGGTGCGGCCTGACCTGCTGAGTCCCTCCAGCTCCTTGTTGTTTGCTGGAGATCCAAGAATGAGCAGTTCTCGAGTTTCTTGTGCCTCCATGCAGAATGGTTGTATGATTCCATGGTTCTGTGCTTGATTCCTAGGTGTGGATTGAATTTGGTCGGATAAAACTCCCTCCAGGCTATCACCCAAATGACGTGGAGAAGGAATGGGGAAAGTTAATCATCGCCATGCTGGAAAGAGAGAAGAGTTTGCGGCCGGAGGTGGAAAGGTTTGTGAGAATTGAGGTTGTTTGCGATTTGGGGAAGTGGTTTTATTGCGAGCTGTCAGAACCTAAGCACTGTTAGGTTTTGCAAACTGAAAGAATAGAAGAAAATAGTGGGAGTCATGGGCTGAGATGGCCTGTTACCGTGCTGTGTTTCCAAATTTAAAAAAAATTATGGAAATACTCAGCAGATCAGACTGCATCTGTGAAGCAAGGAGCCTGGTCAATGCTTGATTCAAGGCCCACTCATCTCTAACCATTCCCAGTTCCAAAGAGATGTCACGGTGCTGTTCCTTTCATGCTTGCTGCCGACACTCTCCATTTACTTCCCACATCTGGGCAATAGCTGTCCATTGAATTAAATCAGATTCTCATTCAACAGCAGGCATGGCCAGTGTTGCAACTGGGACTGAGGAGATGTCCTGGCTTTTAATCGTGTAGTACATAGGGGGAACTTCACCTATTTAATTGAATCTTTGTTACAGATTTGTTCCTGGTCCCTTGTAATCAGTTCTTGATGTTTGGGTTGCTCATGACAATAACAGCAATACTTGGACGTTAGGAAGGGGTTACTGGTGACGTGGTTCAGACTGTAAAAGTTCTCAAGAATCTCAAAAGTATTCTGTTTCCCGCTTCATTGTTTGAGTCACCAGCCTGTGCTGAAACCCTTAGATCCACTGACAGGGTCGAAAGAGATGTAAAATCTTCTATGTGGACTTAAATATTTAAATGTTTATGATACCATTGTACAAAACAATACAATCATTCCAATGGACTCGGTGTGGTGGTAAGTACACATCTCCACAATAAGCTACATTTCTTTATCTTTGTCATCTTCAAGCTGCATTTGTAGTTACTTGTTTGCTACTCTTAAGTAACCATATCCTTGAAGTTGTATTTGGAAATTCTTGTCCTCCTTTCAACATTAATGACTTTTATCACACAGTAGAGAAGGGTTTGTTTTCTTTTTGAATTGAAGCCAGGAACATAAATCAAGTTTCGGATTCCAGTTCATCAATTGCAGGGTGAACCGAAAATGTGGCTGAAAGCTACCTGTGTGCAGAAGGAATAATAGTGTCAGCAATAAGGTTTCAAATTTTAGATTTAATCATCTGCTTCAGTCCTTCACATGTATTGATTAACAACCAAGTCTGTTCCTAATGAAGGACTGTTCCTAATGAAAGGACGGCTTGCATGTTTCAGAACCTTGGGATAAGTCAGTAGAGTTATCAGCCAGCAGACAGGTGCTTTCCATTACTCACTGTCACAAGGTGGAGATTATGATGAAACAATAGTGGTGGGTTCAGAGTTTGAACAGAATTCTGGTCAATGCATTACAGGAGAATTGTGATGGACAGAACATTGTGGTAGAGAAACTCAGCAGGTCAGACAGCATCCATAGGAGACAAAGACCTATAACCATAATTTAGGTCCTGAGCCCTAATAAAGGTTCCCTCAGTCACCTTGAAGGGCTCAGGCCTGAAATATTGGTTGTTTATCTTTGCCTCCTGTGGTTGTTTCTGGACCTGGTGAGATTCTCCAGAACTTTTGTGCATTAACTAAAATCTCAGAGTTTGGAAGCTTTCTTGATTCACTCGACAAACTCTCATTGTTTTCTCTGGAGCAAAGACGGGTGACCTGGTTGAGAGGGATACACATTGAGTAAATAAAAAAAATGCATATTTCCCTGAGGGTTCAAAATCCAGGACCATAGAGGTAGATGGATTTGAGGGGAAATAGATACTGGAATTCCCTATTTCAAGCAGTGGTAGAATCAGGAATTCTGAAAACAATTGGATGTATATGAAGACCTGTAACCTATGGATCTGTGGATTAGTGCTGAAGGATCAGAGAAGGCAGAGTAACTTTTATTCAAGCAGGAGAGACCAAATGGGCCAAATGGCTTGCTGTGTCATAAATTTTAAAAGATTTTGTTCAAAGATACAGTTTATCTGATTATCCCAACCCATTCTATAGCCCCTGGTTCATTGTGACAGTGGAACTCTCAGGACTGCACTGTGGTCCTTGTGTTTGTTGAGTTTGAATGCTCAACAATGCTGACGGTGAGATGTGAATCCCACCACTGATCTGTAACTGGCACTCATCATCCTCCCAATGTGGAAAACAGTGATCTGATGCTCCTGATGAATGATAGGATAAATGCACCATCTTGTGTTCCTATGAACGAGAGAGACCAAGGAACTCAATATATCATGAGTCAGTTGCTACAGGAAGGAAGTAGCCAGTCACTCTACCTGATCTGGAACCCGATCCTTTGGGGAAAGTGTGTGTATGTTATGCATACTCCTGGGCTCTGTGATACCTTCCTGTAATGATCCTCCAGTTGGGTGAGAGCTGGCCTTTCCCTTGAACTCTGGTCCAAGATGGCTTCACAACCTTATGGAGAGGAGGTTGCAATATTTATATGTTTAAATTATGGGATTGGAGAACTGTTGTTGCCGTGGATGATAGAATGTCCAATAATTAAATTCGGCATTGAGGGAGATTTGGTGGCTCAGAGGCACTGCCTGTGGGGCTTCTGCCTCACAGGTCCAGATACCCAGGTTCGATTCTGACATCTGGCACTGGCTGCATGGAGTTTGCATGTTCTCCCTGTGTCTGAGTGGATTCCCTCCGGGCAGTCTGATTTCCTCCCATGTCCCTAAGGCTATGGGTTGTTGGGATTCTGTACATTGAGTGGTAGAATCTAAGAGGAGTTGATAGGAATATGGGGAAAATCATGTGAGATTGATGTAGGATTCCTGAAAATTAATTCCTTCACAGTCAGTGGGCAGAGGAGCTTCCCTCGACGTACATACTAGGGAAGCTGCAGGAATAACCAGATTCATCTGTAAAAGACTGTCTGATCACAGCCACGAAACTCTGAAGCAGTAAGCCGTTCAGTGTGTCAGTTCCACTGCAGTCAGTCTATCAGGTGTCTCGGGATTGACATAGTTGGAGGAAGTTTAAAAATGATATTTTCCTCGTTGCAGAAAGGGAATGTTAAGTTAGTTTATGGTTGAAATAAAAGCTTGCTTTGTGGTTTTGTACATAGGTGGGGCAATGAAATGGAGGAGTGTCTCAGATTTATCAATAAATGAGGAAGAGGTATGTGTGCCCAGCAGCACATTCCAAACCTTTAATCAGAATGTAGGACTGATTTAGTCTGCAGTGAAGACTCGCTTGTACTTGTATTGGTGTGGACGGCAGTTGAGAGCAGTGCACTCTGTGAGGCCATGTGTACCTTCTCTTTGCTTTGGAGGAGGTAGCTGAGAAGCAGAGGGGGATTTGGGCTTGACATTACAGGTGGGCATGCTGAATATGAGCCATCAGGCAATAGCCTTCTGCAGCAACACCCAGCCCTCTCCATGCATCAGAGGCAGCACGAGGTCCGTTGAGAGCTTCTCCTCTCTCAGCTCGGGAGGGCAAACCTTTGTTAACTCCTGGACGTCCTCAAGCAGTGACTTTGATGGAGTCAGGTAGGTTCTTAATCAGCACTGCACTCCTGGCTGACTGGAGCATATTGCCTGAAAGCATGATGAGAGGAGACTAATGTGTAAGCTTCAAAAGATGGGGTCAGTATTTAAAAGATAAAAATTTCCAGGGTGAAAGGGATAATGAAGATGGAGCAGAACAAATTAGAAGGCTTTTCCTTCAGCCCCAGCACAGGCAGAATGGAGAGCAGCCTTGTGATTTCATTGCTTGACATCAACTAGAAATAATGTGAGAAAAGTGACCAAACATGCCTTGACTGACAGGAGATGGACTCCTGTACTCTCATGGCTCATTGAACATTGTGGTGCCTTCCCTTTATTGCAAGCTTCTCCCCTTTGCCCTCCAGCCCAATGTGTTGCTTTAGGGCTGCTGTGCACTTTAATTTCTGTTTGTTTAAACTGTTCGGTGTTGGGATCCTATTCCTGCCTTCATGTTGCCTGAGGCTTTCTGGTAAAGGAGGCCAGAGCTGGTTGACAGGCTGGAGCAGAAGCACTGTTTTTACCTTTGGTAGAGTAGATTTTATTCCTCTCTATTTTCCGACACATTTTCAAATTGAAGTTGAGAATATCAATGGTAAGAAATCAAATGCACTCCCGATTTACATGAAGCAGTTAATCTTTCCCAGTCAGTCTTAGAAGCCTGAAGGTCAGAAGTGCCCCATAGCCTCTATAAAATAAGTTGGGCTAGGCCAGTGGAAGATGTCCAAATGTGGTTCATAAAGAATGACTAAATATTAATTAAACTCAAGGGATAATTCCAACTTTCAGCAAAGTGTTGCCCGGCTCTCTACAATTTTATTTCGAGTGAAGTCAAATTGATTAGGATCGGAAGAGGTTTATAATGGGCCTAGATTTTTAATTTTTATTATGAATTCCTCTGCAGACTGGAAATATTGCAGCAGATTGCCTCGAGGCTTCACAATGACAGTGTGGCTTGCGAAGATAAACTGATACTGGCGCAAAACTCACTCCAACTTGTAAGTCACGCTCTGGAATTGCTCTGTATATGTTTGTTGTGTGAACAGACAGCTTGAAATTGAAAGGTTTTCGATGTGATGTTTTGGGGCTGCACTGCAGAGCTGGGGTTTTCTACGTTAAAAAATTGCACCACTCGTTTCAGGATGCAAAGCGACTCGAATCAGGACTTCAGTTTCAAAATGAAACCGAGGTTGCAGGATACCTTTTGGAAGCAGAGAACCTCACCCGGCAACAGATTATTGATATTCAGATTCTTATCGATGGAAAGTATTATCAGGCAGATCAGCTTATCCAAAGGTGAGACCCTGAGTCACATTGGCAACACCACAAAGCAATCTTGGAATTTCATTTTGTTTTATCTTGAATTGAGACATAAAAATGGCAACTTCAAAGATTATACAGTAAAATCCCCCATTATCTGACATCTACAGAGATCACAGGTGCCAGAAATGTGGATTTTCCGGCTAACTGAGGCTCACTCTTACAATACCTAATACACCTTCATTAAGAGCATAAAGTTTAAAAGACAGTGCAAAATGTATAGTAATTTGAAAAAAAAATCAGTCACGTAGTCTTTAATTTTGTAAAGTTTACTTTAATCAAGTAATTCCCGTAACTTACAAAATTTAAGTTTAAATTTGAATACCCGTCACTGGCGCTGTAACAGCGTTGCCCTAGCTGCTACACTAACCATGCCACCATCATAATTAAGTCCCTCCCCCAAATTATAGATAAAACCTTACTAATATACGGAATGCTAATAAAGATAAAGAGTCTTACTAGGCAGGGACAGGGAGACACTTTGGGAGAGTCGCCCCAGCATCGAGCAGCACCTGCCAGCTCTTCATCCTGGGCGCCGCCATTTTATTCTAGCAGCCGCTGTGGGCAGGGCACGACCGGGGCGTTCCACTGACTGAATGTTTGCTCCCAAGGGGTTGTGTGTTGCTTCAGAGAACATTTACAATTTTAAACTTTTATTTAAAACTTTATTATTTCAATGTATTCTTTTTAAAATGTTTTTATTGGTTTTACAATATAAGCAATTGAACAGTACAATTATACAATGAGCTACAAGATTCCAAAAAACGTATTTTTTAAAGATTATACAATCTTGTCATGATAAGAAAATCCAAAGCACAAAGCACAATCATAGCAATTAATTAAGATTTAACAACAAAAAAGGGGGTTTACAATTCTTTTTCCTTCTCTTCTTCTATAATAATTTTATCAATGTTTACATTACTCACAGTGAACAAAACAGTTATCTATTGTCAAAATCAAAAGAATGAAAAGAAAATCACAAAAATGAAAAAAATGTTATAAATCAAAATCCCGGCCACCAAGCAAGGTTTTAAAAAAAAGATATATGGCGATCAATTGATAGTTGCAGAGCTTGATCCTTACTGAGCACCAGTAACTTGGGAGACAAGGAGAACCTGGTCTGCACATCTCAGCTGCTCGTTGAACAGGTTTGAGGGGCATCTATCTTCATTACCTATCGCAGCCTGCTTGACTTGCCCAACTTTTGCCCATTGTCTGTCACTTGTCGACATTTCACAGTAAATTATTCTCAATAGGACCTTTGAGAAAGTTGCAGTACTTTTCCTCAATGAAACTCACTCCACATTCTGCTATGATTTTTTTTTCTCCCTGAAGGGTTGCAAAGCTCCGTGATGAACTGATGATGCTGAAATCTGAATATTCATCGGTGTATAGTAAAGGACGTTCCTCTTCAACAAATCAGACCCAGTTAATGATGGCTGGGTTGACTCAGAGCCTGAATCAGAGTTTCTCCTCTGATTTCTCCCAGAGTTTGACACCATCCTTGACCTCAACTTTATCTCGGACGTCAAGCATGACCCATGGAACAACTCCAGTTCTCACACCCAGCTTGCCAGCGACATTGTCTTCCGGTTTAAAACCTGTCCTGGCACATGGGTTCATTCAAGGTTTTGTCCCCACGATGGACACAGACGCCCTCCAGACAGTGAAGCTGTTGCAAATCAGAAAGCCATTAATGCGATCACAATTCGTTGACCAATCCCTGACAGAAGAAGAGGTCAACATGAATTTCCTGCAGGACCTGTTGAGCTGGGTGGAAGATATGCAGGTAACTGTAAAATGAAACTTTTACCATCTGGTTTTATTTTCATTTTTTATTGCATTTTTCCTTTGCATGATAGCTCAGCCTACAGGGTCATCCCAGCACACCCAATTTACAATGACAATGTTTCCCCACGCAGTCACTCACGTTTTCCTCATCAAGAGGTAACTTTAACTTCAAACAGTCACTCACGTTTTCCTCATCAAGAGGTAACTTTAACTTCAAACAGTTTTCTTTACATCTCATGGGCATCCAATGATATTTTACATGGGAGATGATTTGGTTCAGTCTGATCCTTTCAACGGTGCAAAATCAAATGATTGCAAAGTAAGCTTGACTTCCACTGAATGGTCAGCCATGAGGTTTTCACTAGGACATTAGAAATCGAAGGCCACCCGGCCTTCAGAGGCTTCTCCACCATTCATCAAGATTGGTGTTTTGTACTTACGCTGCATTTCCCAGTCTAATTCCTTTCATTGTTCAATATCTATTCTCTCTGGGCTAAGTCTCCACAGAGTCCAGGATAGAGTGTTCCAAGATCATTGAGGCACAGAGAGATTCCCTTGAGAACAGGCCCTTTGGCCCATTGAATGCACATCAGCTATCAGTCACTCATTGACATTAATCGTATTTTAAATAAAGACATTTAAAATAAAAAGTATGATAATTTATAAATTTAAAAAGTAAAAATATAAAACTTAAAAGTACAATTAATTTATAAACAGACTACAGCACAGTAATAGGCCCTTCCAGCCCATGAGCCTGTGCTGTCCAATTACACCTAATGGACTTACAACCACCCCCACTCCCCTCCCTGTATGTTTTGGAGGGTGCAAGGAATCCGGAGTATCCAGAGGAAGCCCACGCAGATATGGGGGGAATATACAAATTCCTTACAGATAGCTCCATGCATTCTTCCCACATCTCTCTAATTCCCACTCAAATTTTACCTGCCACCTGCTTTCGAGAGGCCGTTTACATCAGCCAGGGAACTGACCAACCCATGCATGTTTGGTCTGTGGGAGGGGACCCAGAGGAAACCTGAGCAGTCTCGGGGGAGAAAGAGCTGAGTCCACACATAGGACATCTGAGGTCAGGATTGAGTGGGGAGGCAGAGACTGCCTGAGTAAAGAAATTTCTCTTCTCAAATTCTTGAACACCCTCCCTTTTGTTCTCAAACTGTGCCAACTGCACCTCGCTCATCAAACTCTCAAAAAATTTTGTAAATATTGATGAATCTCCATTAATCTAAAGAAGGCAGCTCCAATGTGCTCCACCTCTCCTGGTTGCAAGCCTGCGTTTACTGGAAGCAGTGCGGTGAATCTGCACTGCACTCTGGCTAGAGCTGGATTCTTCTTCTAGGTTTACGCAGAATGAGAGCTTTGTTCAGATGAACTATTTTATAACGGGAAAATTATTCCAAACTAAAGCCATCAACTGTTCAACTGATAGTCACTTTTAACTAAATTTCAGAGCTCCATCTCTGATATTGCACCTGGTTTGTGTTGGCACAGCTGGTGCACCTAATGAAGGGATTCTCACTCAGAGCATACATGATCAGGTGTTGCTGCTGCCTCACTGCTCCAGTGATCCAGTTTCTGTCATGTATGGAGTTTGCATGTTCTACCTATAACCCGTGTGGGTTCCCCCCACCCCCGCATCCCCACCGCCCTGTGTGCTCCGGTTTCATCCCACATCCGAGTGTGGGTCAGATGGCCACTGAGTAATAGGAGACGGGGGGGGGGGGGGAGAGGGAGGTTGGGACTGGTGGAATGGACTGGATTGGCAGAATGGCCACTGTACACGTTGTGAGTTTTGATGCGATGTAAAGATTTGATTCTGCAGTCTTGGGTGCTTGAGCATTGACGTTGCTGCCATCAACCTTCCCGATTAATGGTGCTTTACTCTGGACAGGTGCAGCTTGCCCATGCAGAGTGGGGCTCTGATCTACCCAGCATCGAGAGTCACCTGGAAAATCACAAAAATGTCCACCGAGCAATTGAGGACTTCGAATTGAGCATCAGGGAGGCTCGGTCGGCTGAGGTAACTGTCAATTTGAGGATCATGAAATTATTGAAATTTCTTTTTGTTCCTGTTGAAACTAATTGGATTTGTGTAAATCGATGCTTTCTGTTGGCTCTTGTTTACTGTCGTTATGTCATACAGCAGGGAAACAGGCCCTTCATCCCCCCCCTTGCCCACACTGAACCAAAATGCCTCACCCACCTGCCTGCATTTGGCCCAGATCCCTCGAAACCTGGTCTCATTGCAGGGGTGAAGTACAGGGGAGGTATGGAATAGTCGGCAGGGTTGATGCCCTGAAGGGGAAGTGGAACATTGTGCTGTTGCGAGGATAGGCTTGGGCAGAGGACGAAGGCTGCTATGGCCCCCACCGGGCCAAATGGCCTGCTTTTCTGCTTCTGGCCTCCCTCTGGAGTTCACAGATGAATGTGCTAACCTCCACCCAGGGCGCCCTCCGCAGCCAATCAGCAAGAGGCATCACGTGCTCTACGGATCAGATGCTGGCCTCTGGTCTTCAATGTGACGACAAAAGCCAGTTCATCATGGGCTGGAAATTTTATTTCGCCCCCCAAAAGTTGTTGAATGTCCCACATTGCCAGCAGTTACTTCTGAACAATGTTCCAAACGATTCCTCTTCCAGAGCACCATGCCCCTCTATTTATCCACCGATTCTCTCAATCGCCTTAAGGAACTGCTTTAGATCCTCCCGTCGACGGGTGCAACTCCAGGCTGTGTTTAGGTGGTGTTCTGTTGTCCTTTGTGAGTTGAAGTTTATTTGTCACAAAATACCAAGTCTAGTGAGAAGGGTTCATCTACAAACAGACTGACAGGATATCTGTAACATTATATACAGCTGTGTAAAGAGCACAATTGACAGGGTTGGAATACAATGAAAAGGTACATTAGGACGAAGGGTAGCATGAGAGCACTGTTGTGGAGTTTATTCTGGAGCCTGATGGCTGCAGGGAGGAAACTTTTTAAGTCTGTTGGTGCACATTTTCATACTCACTTGGGGAATCTGCAGTGAGCCCCTGCTGGTGCACCACAACTTATTATTGTGAGCTCCCAGAAGTTCTGTATTTCCATACACTGGTATTCCAGCCCTCCACTGACTAAGGAATTTGTCTCGTCGCTCTTTCCAGGTGTGTGCTTCTCCACCACCTTCTTAGTCATTGTACTTCTGTCTTGAATGTTGAAGTGGGCTGGTTTTTCTCAAGTAGGTCCACCATTCAATAGCAGGTTTCCACCTAGTTTGTTTTGAAGTTTTGGCTTTCCCTTGAAGTTATAACATGAAGCTTTTTCTTTTAACTAGGGACAAATGACTTCGCCGCTCTGTGAAAGTTACTCTGAGAAGCTGCGAGTATTGCAGAGCCAGTACAGCAAGCTTCTGGTGAGGCCTTTGTCGTCACTTCACACTCTGGACAAATACTCAAATCCAATGTAAAGTAGTTCTGATTGTGTGCTCTTCTCGTCCTTGAAGGACACTTCCAGGGACCGGGCCGCCCAGCTCGACAGCCTGCACAATTTTGTGTCCAGAGCCACCACAGAACTGATCTGGCTCAACGAGAAGGAGGAAGAAGAGGTGGCTTATGACTGGAGCGACCGGAACTGCAGCATGTTACGAAAGAAGGAGTACCACGCTGTATGTAGTTCCTCAGCAGGTTTTGTTTATGGCGGGGAAGATGCGTTTAAAATTGCAATGTCCATGTTTTAAAATAAAATAAACTCTTCGTGTATGGAAATGTTTTGGAATCCAGCAGAAAATCAATGGTTTATTGTCATATCCATAAGTACAATGTACAGACACACTGTATGCATAGATTACTTTGCTTCCCAGCTACATAAAGCACAGAACAACATATAGGAAAAGAAATAAAAGAGGAGGGAGGAAGGGAGAATGAATAGAAATAGATATCCACAGTTGGCTGACATGTGAATAATAAATACTCATAATACCTCAGAAATGGGCATAGGTTTAAGGTGAACAGGGAGAGATTTAAATGGTGCTTAAATTTAAGAGGGGCAATTTTTTTCACCTGAGAGACGTCTTTCACTCAGAGGGTGGTCCATATCTGGAACGAGCTGTCAGAGAAAACTATAGAAGTGGGAAATATTTGTACAGTTTTTTATATAGTCAGGATAATGTGAACTATTTTGTAACCCTGTAAGAATCCACCCTTCTCACTGCAGTAATTGTAGTGTCCCACTGTGGTGGTGGTGGTGTGTGTGTGTGTGTGTGTGTGTGTGTGTGAACAAAGACATCAGTAAGTAAATTCTCTTCTGTTATTTGAATCTTGCATCTCTAAGTTATTTAAGAAGCCTCCCAAGTCACCCAGAGACGTAATACATTTAAAAGACATTTGAACAGATTTATGGTTTAGAAGGATGTGGCCGAAATTCAGGTAAATGGAACTAGCCCAGAATCCCCACCTGGTTGGCATACACGAGTTAGGCCGAAAAATTTGTTCCGTGCTGTATGATTCCATAATTCTCAACATAACTGGCAACATGTCTATTGTCCCCACTCTATATAGACTATCCAAATGCATCAACAGGCCTTTAGGCTCAACTCATCCATGCCAACTCAGTTGTCTACCCAAGTTAGTCCAAATTGCCTGCATTCAGCCTACATCCCTCCAAATCTTTTCTATTCATGTACATCCAGCACATTGAGGCAACCGGGATGAAGGCCTCTTTTTTTCTAAGAAGTCTGAGGAGATTTGGCATGTCATCGAATACTCTGTTGGACTTCTACAGGCGAACTGTGGAAAGTATACTGACTGATTGCATCACAGCCTGATTTGGAAACTCGAGTGTCCAGGAGCACAGAAAAGGCTGTAGAAAGTGACAAACCAAGCCACGTCCATCACAGGCATTGATCACCCACCCACTGAAGACATCTATGTAAGGCGCTGCCTCTAGAAGGCAGCTGACATCATTAAAGACCCCCATCACTCTGGTCACAACTTCTTCTGACTGGAGAGGATCAGAAGCCTGATGTCTGGCGCCTCCAGGTTTAAGAACAGTTTATTTCCAATACCTGTCAGGCTCTTGCACCTCCCCTAACCCTGCTCTAGCTGTAACCCTAAACTATTCTGGGACCAAAAGATCTGTCTGCACTACTGAAGCATTTTTTTCCTGCACTAACTGCAACTGTGAATATTTATTTATCTCTCCTTTTATATTTATTATCTCTTTTGAGGTAATTTAATTGATAATTTGTGTATCTTATGTACCTGTTCAGATTCAGCAAGCAAGAATTTCAGTGCATCTGTACATTGAACTTCTGTACATGACAATAAACTCTCCTCATCCTCATCATCATACCTTTCTGATACCACTTCCTCTGGCACCTCGTTCCACATACCCGCCACCATCTGTGTGAACATGGTGCCCCAGAGGTCTCGGTTAAACCTTTCCCCTCTCACTTTGCATTTATGCCATCTAGTTTTAGATTGCTCTATCCTGGGGCAAAGGTTCTGACCACTTATCTTATCTATGCCTCTTGTGATTGTATAAATCCTGTGACAGGAATTGATGCAAGAACTGGAAGACAAAGATGTGCTCATGAGATCGGTGCAAGACATGGCAGATAAACTTCTTCTCCATCGGCATCCTGCTCGGGCAACCATTGAGGTAAACACTGGCTGGCCTTTAGCCAGCTTGATATTGCTACTCCCTATGCAAAGTCTAGTGATCAAGTCCAAGTTTACTGTCACATGATGAGGCACAGGGAGTAAATTCATTTGCGAGCAGTCCAGTGAGTCAACTCATGCATGGTACAGCATTAAAAGCACAGTACAGTGTGTAGGGTGACAGAGAGAGAGAGATCAGTGAGAACGGAGCAAAGAAAACATAATTTTACAGGCGCAAGGTTCGTTCAGGAGTCTGATAACAACGAGAAAAAAGCAGTCGTTGAATCTGGAGGTGTGTGATCTCACACTTCTGAATTTCAGAGGCCGGGTTGGAAAGAGTGTATGGCCAGGTGGGATGACTATAGGCTGCTTTTCCAAGAAAGTGGGAAGAGTGGATGGAGTTGATGTGGGGGGTAGGTTGTGGTGGGTGTGTGTGATGGCCCGATCTGTGTTTGCTGCTCAATGCAATACCTGCATTACGCTGCTTGTGTTGGGTCTGGCTATGGGAGAATGGAGTACTGTAAAACCCCCGATATCTGGCATCTATGGAAATTTTATATGCCGGATAAATGAATTTTCCGGTTGCATGAAATTGTGTGTTATGTGGATTGGCAAATTGACTGCTAGGTGGGTGAGGGGGCACCAATTTTAAACTTTCTTTTAACTTATTTATTTTCCGCAATATTGTTGCTTGAGGCTGCCAGCTGCTTGAATTCTGGATAACGGGGATTTTACTGTATTTGTGTTTTGTTTCCTCAGGCTTTCAAAGCTGCCATGCAGACACAATGGAGCTGGATCCTGCAGCTCTGCTCCTGCGTTGAAAAGCACCTGAAAGAAAACACAGCTTACTTTGAGGTAGGGGTCCAATCCGTTCCAATCAGCAATGATGACAGAGGCTGTGATCTGCCTCCATCTTTCTCGGTCTCCTTCCCTCCAGATCTCTACCCCTTGACTCTCTCTTTCCCTATCCCTCAGTGTCCTTTCCTCCAGCTCTGCATTCACACTCCACCCCCCTCCTCCCCAAGTCCACCTGTTGTTTGTACTCCCGCCCCCCCCCCCTCCTCGCCACTTCTTCCCTCCTACCCCTTCCTTTATATTCATGCATCCGTCTGCTTTTTAGCTCAAACCTTGATGAAGGGCTTGGGCCCAAATCGTGGATTCTATATCTTTGCCTCCTATGGACGCTGTGGGACCTGCTGAGTTTCTCCAGCAACTTTTGTATATTTACTTTCTGTTGCCCTCTCTAGTTTTTCAATGATGCCAAAGAATCGATGGACTACTTGAAGAACCTGCAAGAGATGATCAAGAGAAAGTACAATGGTGACAAAACCAGCAGCTTGGTGAGGCTGGAGGACCTGGTTCAGGATTCTATGGTGAGCCCCAAACCGATTGACGATAGAGCGGTCAAAGCAACTAAATAGCAACTTCACCTGCACGAGATTTAGTCTGGGACCTCATTTAGTGGAGTCAGTATTTCAGTGCTTGGATACAGTGAACTCTTTCGTATCCGGACACTGTGGGGGTTGGTAGAGGGAGCTATGTAATGCCTGGATACAGTAAACTCTCTTGTATCTGGAACCTGTGGGGATTGGTAGAGTGAGCTCTGCAATGCCTGGATACAGAAAACTCTCTCGTATCCAGCACCTGTGGGGGTTGGTAGAGTGAGCTATGCAATGCCTGGATACAGTAAACTCTCTCGTATCCGAAACCTGTGGGGGTTAGTAGAGTGCGCTATGTAATGCCTGTATAAGTAAACTCTCTTGTATCCGGAAGCTGTGGGGGTTGGTAGAGTGAGCAATGTAATGCCTGGATACAGTAAACTCTCGTATCCGGAACCTGTGGGGGTTGGTAGAGTGAGTTATGCAATGCCTGGATACAGTAAACTCTCTCGTATCCGAAACCTGTGGGGGTTGGTAGAGTGCGCTATGTAATGCCTGTATAAGTAAACTCTCTTGTATCCGGAAGCTGTGGGGGTTGGTAGAGTGAGCAATGTAATGCCTGGATACAGTAAACTCTCGTATCCGGAACCTGTGGGGGTTGGTAGAGTGAGTTATGCAATGCCTGGATACAGTAAACTCTCTCGTATCCGGAGGCTGTGAGGGTTGGTAGAGTGAGCTATGCAATGCTGGATACAGTAAACTCACTGGTATCCGGAACCTGTGGGGGTTGGTAGAGTGAGCTATGTAATGCCTGGATACAGTAAACTCTCTCGTATCCAGCATCTGTGGGGGTTGGTAGAGTGAGCTATGCAATGCCTGGATACAGTGAACTCTCTCGTATCCAGAACCTGTGGGGGTTGACAAGGTGAGCTATGCAATGCCTTGATACAGTGAACTCTCTCGTATCCAGAACCTGTAGGGGTTGACAAGGTGAGCTATGCAATGCCTGGATTCAGTAAACTCTCTTGTATCTGGAACCTTTGGGGATTGGTAGAGTGAGCTATGCAATGCCTAGATACAGTAAACTCTCTCTTATCCGGAACCTGTGGGGGTTGGCAGGGTGAGCTATGCAGTGCCTGGATACATTGTAGAAATATATGAGGGCCCCTCTGATTTTGAAGCCTGGGAGAACATCGATGTTGTTCTGCAACCCGACCTTGCCTTGCAAAATGGACTTGCTGCTGGTAACACGTTGGGCAAAAGGCTTCTAATGGCACTCATGGACTGGTGGAACAGTTAATGTATAGTTGAATCTACACAAAACAATTGACGTGCAGGAACTGAGAGAGGCAGTCCAGTTAGTGTCTGTTTTATTGTCTCTGAAGGCTTTTTGTCCAACTTCCCTGAAAAATTGGTGGCGGAGCAAGAGAAAAGTTTCACTCCACCTCTGTTTGATGTATTTCTTTCGTGTATTTTAGGATGAGAAAGAACAGCTGCTGCAGTACAAGAGTAACATAGCAAGTCTCATGAGTCGGGCAAAGGCAGTTGTTCAACTCAAGCCCAGGAATCCTGAAAACCCTACAAGGATCTCCATCCCCATCAGAGCCATCTGTGACTACAAACAAATTGAGGTGGGAATACTATATGAAAACAAAACCGTTTCCATCCTTGCAACTGCCTTTAGCATTGTATTCTCCTGAAATACCTGGTCGATTGTGGCCTTGCAATTTCATCGCTGCACCTTCAGCTTTCTTGGCTCCAAGTTTTGAAATTTCCCCCTTACACGTTTTGCTATTTAATTTAGAGCTACAGCATGGTACAGGCCATTCTGGCCCACAATCCCGTGCCACCCATATACAACCATGTGACCTATTAACCTTCTGAGCCCGTTCATTTTTGGCGTGTGAAGGGGAAACTGGGGCTCCCACAGGAAACTGACACAGATCACAGGGAGAATGTACAAACTCTTTATGGACGGCACCAGATTCAAGCCTAGGTCACTGGTGCAGTGATGGCATCATGCCAATCGTAGATTTTTATCCAAGCATGTCCTAATTTCCCCTTCTTCAAATTTTAGCTAATAATTGCTATTGCTAAGTCCCCTGAAAGCCTTTTACCAGGTGTAGGAAGCTATACTGCTTGTGGATATAAATTTGGGAGACCACTGCGCTGATATTCTTATTTAAACAGATCACAATTTACAAGGATGATGAATGTTTGTTGGAGAACAACTCGTACCGAGCCAAATGGAAGGTCATCAGTCCCACAGGGAATGAGGCCATGGTCCCATCTGTCTGTTTCTCTGTTCCTCCACCCAACAAAGAAGCCATTGAGATGGCAAGTAGGTAAGGAGAGAGCTGTTGTTTCTTCATTATGATTCATAGCTTGTAGTGACTGGGTTTGTTTTATTTGCAGTTTGCCAGTAACTATCCACCATTGCTGGGGGGAAAAAAATCACTTTTATCAGGAGATGACACGGCCATTATGGGTGGAGACATCTTGAGTAGATTCTGTAGACTGTTTCCTTTAGTGCACAGTTGAAGTAGACACTGTTTAAATCAGACTGCAGTTTTCCCACAAGTCCCCTCCCTGATTCAGCCCCTCCGATTGTTACCAGACACTATTCTGGAATGTGATCAACCCAGAAGATGTGCCAAACCCTTTATTGGGAGACTGTGCCAGGTTGGAGAGGCATTTGAGTATAAACAAGGCAATGTTGCATTGGGCATTTAAAGCCACTCAGTTATTAGGGATGGGTGACATTTGTGGACAAACTAATAGCTACATTTCGCGGCTCAGTAGCCAGGCACTGTTTTGAGGTCCATGGAACAAGCCAAGGTCTTCTGGACCAGAGGTAAGTGAGAAGTCTGCAGGGCCAGAAAACTGGAGCAGCACACAATGTGCTGGAGGAACTCAGCAGGTCAGGCATCATCCGTGAAAAGCAATGGACAGACAACATTTCAGGCCATCAAGAATTGCAAGAGCTAGGAGATCTCCTGAATAATGGGGTGGGCGGGGGGGGGGGGAAAGGAGGGTTCTTAGCTTTCTTTACCCCCTTCACCTGTCGACCCCTCTCTTGCCAACCTGTGCTTCTCCCCTTCCTGTGTATCTGCCTGGTTCTTCATATTCCTGATGGAGAGTTTTTGGCCTGAAATGTCGACTGTCTATTTGTTTCCATGGATGCTGCCTGACCTGATGAATCCTCCAGCTCTGAGTGTGCCTTCTGGATCTGACATGGTAGTCCTATAAGTTCCTCTACCAGTCAGATGAGGTATGAAACTGAGGTTGTCTGCTTCATGAAAGATCTCTGGGTTATTTTGGATGAGACTTGGAGTTCCCTCCTTGTTCTTGATATCAATACTCGATCCACAGTGAAATGCAGATTATTCAGTGCCAGAGCATCTTGTGGGTCGAACAGCATCAGTGGCAGGAAAAGAATGGTCAAAGTCTCAGGCTGGAGGTCTTTATGAATGGTTTCGGTCCAAAATAACATCAACCATTCTTTTTCTTCCATGGGTGCTGGCTTGACCCATTTAGGTATCGTCCATTATCGGCAGTCTCCTGTGTCTGTTGATTATTTAGTCTTTATCTCAGTAGTTGGTGCAATTTTTTTTTTTGCTCTGCACTTGTGACTGTTGTGTCCCCTGCAACAGGTGTCCTCTTCAAAAATAATTAATTTCACAAAGGCTTCTGACAATATTTAAGACCCAAAAGAGTCCCAAATTCTTACTGAGCTAGAAACCATTGCCGATATTTACATGGGTACAGTTGGCCACCTTGTGGCATGATCAGGAACTGGCCTGGATGACATCCTTCATGCAGAGAAGCCCCACAGTCACCACTTGACCACCCCCCCCCCCCCCCCCCCGTGTTCGTTACCACCTGTATTTACAAACTATCAACCTCCCCCTTTCTCTTTAGTCTTGATGAAGGGTCCAGACCCAAAATGTACCACAATACTGTCCCTTAATAATTCTTTGCTCGTCCCTTTAACTGTTTGCCTGTCTGAGCTCCTAAACTTAGTATTCATTTCCCCTATTGCTCTGACTGTAATGAATTTGATGCTTCATGTATTGTGCAAGAAAGACTTGATATTGTTTGGTGTTTCCGAGATGTCATCACTCGATTCCCATCTGCTGGGTTTTTTTTTCCTAACCTTGTTAATGGAAGGGATTTTGATTAAAGGGGTTTTTCTTTTTTTGATTACTATATTTTAAATATAGGGTTTAAGGGTTTACTCAATTTAATTTCATTATGTCCTTTCTTTATTATGGCTGTGCTTTGGAATTCATTTGTATGTTTATTCTTGCAGGGTTTTTAAAATATTTGTTCCGTGGCACATTCTATAATTGTACTGTACAAATTAATATAAATATTTTAAAAAGAAAAATATATTTTTTTGTCTGTTAAGTGCCGTCATGTGGAAGCTGTTTGTAGGCAATAACAACATGAATCACTGATGTATCCTGTAAATTGGAGGGGGGGGGGGGGGATTGAGGGAGGTAGATTTGACCAGAGACATCATTGATTTAACTGCATCAGGCAGAGAGAACCTTGTTGTGATGTCCCATCTATTCGATGGCACTTCTGATAATGCAGCAGTCCTTAATCACTTGATTGATGTGAAACCCAATTGATGTGATTTGTTGAGAAAGTTCACAGTTCAAACAATTGAAAGGTGCTTTGATGCTCGATGAAATGGGATGACAGACTCACCTGATGGTGGAATAGTTCACTTCCCAGAGAGCCCACATCCCCAGTCTGAATTAGTCAACTTACTCTTGGATTTAATGCGGCATAATAAGTAAAATATCCTGTTTTCCTCCTCTCAGAATTGAACAACTCTATCAGAATGTTCTGACACTCTGGCATCAGTCCCACATAAACATGAAGAGCATTGTGTCCTGGCATTACCTGATGAATGAAATCTCCACTATCCGAGCCTGGAATGTTTCCTCGGTAAGTATTTAACCAAATGTGACGTGGATTCCATTAGTTTAAGTGTGTTGGTTGGAAACAGTCGGGCAATCTCTCTTTGCCAGGAATTTTGGAGTCTGAATCCACCCAGACCCTGGGACAATGTTTTGCCCCAGTCAATCATTTTCTTCTGAGCTGTTGAACCTCTAACTATAGTCGTAGAGTTTACCAACGTGGAAACAGACACCTCAGCCCAACTTATACGTGCCAAGCAAGCTGTCTACCCCATGATGCTGCGGTTGGGCCATATCCCTCCAAACATTTCCAATGTGTACACCTGTTCAAATGTTTTAAATGTTGTATCCACCTCTACTACTTCATCTGCCAGCTTATTCCACATTCCCTCCATCCTCTGTGTGAAAATACTGCTCCTCAAGTTCTTTTTAAACCTCTCCACACTCACCTTAAAGAGATGCCTTCCAATTTTAGATTCCCCTGGGAAAGGACCATTGACATTATCAATGTCCCTCTTGATTTTATACACCTATATAGGGTTCCCCCTCGACCTCCTATGCTCCAGGGAGAAATGAGCCAGGCAAAAGGCTCTCCTTTTAATTCAAATCCACCAGTCCTGGTAGCATCCTTGTCAATCAAATTGTTAGGGCCAATGTCAAATTTTGGTTGATAAAAGGCTGTAAAACTGTTGTCTTATTCAGTATGCCACAAACCAGTGGTAGAAATGCAGGTTGCAATCCTTGCTCACACTTGCATTAAGTGTCTAAATAAAGCACCAACTCTTGATTCACAGGAACAAAAAAACTCAGGCAGTCTGAAATTCTGGGGGACTATGTGAGTATGGGCTGTGGAACCCTACAATTTGTCTATGGAAATTAGTCAGGCACACTTAAGTGACGACCAAATTCCTCTAAGTATTGTTAAAATACAATTAGAATGTAACCAGATCTTACCTTGGAGAAGACTTGACATGCACGGCTCAGTGTTTCAAGGAGGCATTGAGGCAGAGGGAATGTGTTGGAGTTGTTTGATAATGTGGTTGAGAGGGAGCTCAGATGGAGTGTCATGGAAGAGGTGATTAGAATGGCCAAGAGGCCTGTCTGTGAATGTGATTGGTTGATTTTCAGGCCTCAGGAGGTTCTGGGTGTTTTGCTTCTCGTGATCTTGATGTTGTGACGGTGTTGCACAGGTGAAGACCATGTTGCCAGGGGAACACCAGCAGGTGCTCAGCAGCCTCCAGGTGCATCTCAAGGACTTCTTGAAGGACAGTGAGGAGTCCGAGATTTTCTCAGTCTCAGATGGAGCCCAACTGGAGAGAGAAGTCAAATTCTGCAAACAATATTATGAGGACCTCCTGAAGTCAGCAGAAAGAGGTGAGAAAATCATGGAGGCATCCATCATGGACCTGATTTTGTAATCTTTGATCGCACAATCCAAGTGACTCCTCTGGTCTTTATTGTGGTGGCTCAAGCATTTACTTCTCGTGCACATATTAATTCACCCATGAATCTGCTTTCTCCACTTTCTCAAGCAGCACATTCCAGACTTCCCTGCATTAAGGTGAACAATCTCCTCCCATGGAACTCAGCCCCTTTACTAATTGCCATAAATCCGTGTCCTCCGAAAATAGTTTCTCCTTGTTTACTCAATCAAAATCTCTCTGCATTTTGAGCACAGACCATAAGATATAGTCGTAGAATCAGTCCAGACAGCCCATGCATCTGCTCCGCCATTTGAATCGTGGCTGATCCATTTTTCCTTTCAACTCCATTCTCTTGCCTTCTCCCAGTAACTTTTGACACCCTTACTAACCTCCATTGAATCTTTCATGAACTTGCTCTGCCGACATCTGGGGAGTGAAGTGTTGTTAAGCAGTGTCCATGAGGTGGGGGAAGTTCAGTGGATCACCCTGGCCCTCACCATTAATGGCAGGAGCAGACCCCTTGCATCTCCCTAACCCAACCCCCACCCCCAGTGAATATGTCACTTCATTCTTGGCAAATGAATCAGTGATTCATCTTTGAATGGCTCCTTTCTAAATCAATCTATCTGTGAGTGCAGCCCTCCAGTCACCACTGCTCTCTTGGCTCAGGTCAAAGCAGAGTAATGGTGTGGCGGCAGGGTCAAAATGCTTCTGAGATCCCGAAGGATCTTTGGCAGAAACTGTGGAGCCATTTTCAGTATCTGCACTGTGGCTCCAGCTGAGTGGGGGCGGGGGTGTTGGTGGTGGCAAACAGGTCATATGTAAATCCCAGACGCAACATTCGGAATACATTTTAAGAGTCCTTCTATTTCACACGAACCACTATTTTTGACAGTGATAGGAAAACTGGCCGGTCTGTAAAACCACACCCAAAGCTTCCTCCTCCTCCCCCTCAGTCAATCCTTAGCCTTCCCACCATTCTGTGGTTGGGGTAGACCGAACAGTGCTGCTGCTGAGGAGGGCTGTGTAACTGGACTGAGAAAGACCCTGGTGTGGCTCTGGTGAAGGAGGGAGAGGGGAGTGGATCCACACTTCTAATTGTAAAGGGAAAGGAACGAATCTAAAGGTACGCTGCAGGTGCAAATCAAGCATTGAACGTTTTGTCCTTCCCGCTAAACCAGAGGAACAAGAGGAGTCGGCGTGCAACCTGTTCATCTCCGAGGTGCGAACCATTCGACTGCGCATGGAGAACTGTGAGAAGCGCCTGATCTGTCAGATCCGCACTCCCCTCGAACGGGATGACCTGCAGGAAAGTGTGCAAAGAATCTCTGAGCAGGAGGTCAGTTTGAGAAGTTCTTGAGACTGTTTGAAATCCTACCACGAGATTAATACTTCAGAAAACATCAGAGTTGCTGTTTTGTTCTAAAATTTAAATTTTACATTTAAAGCTGACCTGATCATAAGCCATAAAGGGCCTCAATATGAGTACATGGATGTGAAGGGGTTGGAGGGTTATGGGAGCGAGTGGGTGGGACTAGGAGTTCACTTAGATCGGTGTGGACAAGAGGGCCTGAGATGGCCTGTTTCCGTACTGTAATTGTTATATGGTTATTGAGGACAGCGTTTAAACTATTTCAAGTGGACGTAACACTAAAATGTAGTTTATAAGAGATTGTGATTCATGTGGGTAAGGAAGGCAGGTTTTCTTCATCAATCCAATATTACCTCCTGAGAAAGGGTGGAGTAAGCGAGGGCTTTTCCCTTTGGAACAACGGAGGATGAGAGGTGATTCAATAGGAGGGGCATTGATCAGAGTTCAGAGTGAATGAAGGAAAGTTGAGGGAAGATGTTAGAAGTAGGTTATTTTTACACAGGGAGTTGTGGGTGCCTGGAATGCATTGTCGAGGCTGATACAATAAGAGACTCTTAGATAGGCACGTGGATGTAAAAAAAAAAATGGAGGGTTATGAACTGAGCGAGGAAAGGGTTTGATTGAGTGTGGAATGGGTTTATTTGGGTCAGCATATTCTGGGCTGGAGTGCCGGTACTATGTGTTCTAATATTGTCACTTACTGATTCCACCAGCCTGTGATTAATCTAGCACTGTAAAATATGGGTCACCACATTGGACTGATTGCATTTGTTTCGTTCTCTCACCAGAAGCTAAAGAGTGAGCTGGAGGAGCTTGTTGTGGATCTGGAGAAAGTCACTGGAAAGTGTGACCAGTTCTGTAGTCAAATCTCCTCACCGTCAGCCTTGACCCTACGGACGGAGCTGAGCGTGGTACTGCAGAATCTCAATCAAGTCTACTCGCTTTCTTCTATCTACTTGGATAAGTAAGGGTTCAAGCAGCAAATATTAGCAATAATTTGTCCTTTTTTTCCATTTTGAATTTAATGAAACCTGTAAATCTTCTTTATTTTGCAGACACCTGCATCTTTGCAAAAGTCATTGCAGAAACAGTTTTTATACAAATAAGTAATAATTGGGAGTATTTCCCCAGAATCCATAGTGGTATGGATCCCCATCCATCTCTGGGAGAAACCTATGCATGCTTTCCATCCCAGAAGTAGAGCAGTTTCTTCCCGTCTTTGCATGCTTGGCAAAGAAGAGTCCTGTAAATAGGGACCTTTGTAGAACCCATGGGGCTGATGTGTTTACAATTGTTTGCAGAAGGGGATTAAGATGAGCCTTGTTTCCAACTGCAGGTTGAAGACTGTCAACCTGATTGTTAAAAACACTCAGGAAGCCGAGGCTCTTGTTAAACAGTACGAGACCAAACTTGGAGGAGAAGATGCAGTCCCACCTGACCCAGAAGCTATTCAATCTCTGCAGAGTACACTGAAGGTAACATAGTGTTTTATTCTATCCTAACATTTAGGGGGGGAAAAAAATCATATTATCAAATTTCATTATTCCATGTTGCAGGAACTTCCTCTAGTTTTACCTGATTCCAGAACTGCTACCTTATCTTCCAAGGGCACTTACATTCTGCAGAGCCCACTTAATTTGAGTGAATGATAATTTAAATATGTCATCCCATTTGTCTCTCCTTTCTCCCCCCCCCCCCCCCACTTCCCCCACAGCACCCTTTATCCATAAACTCACTGCTACTCCACTTTAACTCCTGAACAGCAATGGCGGGCTGAAGTGGACGAGAAACGGGAAGTCTTCCACTCACTCGAGGACGAACTTCAGAAAGGCAAGGTCGTCAGCGAGCGGATGCTGAGAGCCCACAATGAGCGCGACATGGACATGGATTGGCACAAAGAGAAGGCAGTACAGTTGGCTGAGAGATGGGAAAGCATTCGCTCCCAAATTGACAACAGGTCTGTACTGGTTGTAACAGATGAAATTGGCAGTGTTCTTGCAAAAAGTTGTTCAATGGATTCAACATGTAGGTCCCTTGTTATTGATTGAAAACAATAATATTCTGCAGAGTAACTGCTCTGTGGCAATGTTAAGACAACCCAATGCAACCTTGAGGTTGAAGAGCAAGACTGGTGTCAATGTAACTATTGTTTGGGGCTCCATGTCTTTTTTAACCAATGCAGGGAGCATTTAATTCATCTGAGACACAACTGGCCCCAGTAATGTCAGGGAGCAAACTGATTTTGAAGTGCCTGTCCATAGATACCTGAAAGGGATTGGATAGAAATAATAGACGTTAGATTTCTTTTTTCCTTTCTTGATGTGGCTGGAGTACAAACAGCAGGATCGAGCTGAACCATATCCCTTGATTAGGACGGAACTAGGATATGGTTCAGGTCAGCATCTCTCTGGAAGACAGAGATGCCATGAAAGGATGTGCAGAAGCATAGGGATAGTACTGAAGGGGACAGGACTGAAGGAAGATGGAGTAGGATTTTAATTTGGGATTGACTATGCAAATGGAATTGAGGGGTCTTGATGGAATGGACAGCGGAGAACTAATTCCCAAAGCAGAGAGGTTAATGACTAGGGTGAGGTGGTTGGGTGGTGGGGGGGGGGGGAGGGAACAAGGATTTGAGTGGAAGGATGAGAGGGTGTGGAGGAATACTTGTTTCACGCAGACTCAACAGCTTCCTTGCCTGAAAGGGTAATAGGTTTTATTCCAATCTATTCTATGGATTTCACAGGTAAATCCACCTTTAATTGACCCTGAACTGTGTTGGCTTGCTTGACCATTTCCCTTCATTGGTGAACCTAGATGGATAAGGGCAGCAGATAGTTCTTGTATTCACAAAGTCTAAATTCCTGAGTTGTGAATGGATTCAAATTCATTTCCCCAGTCAGAAGTCCAGGGTCAGAATACTAGGATGATGAAATAACTAATCTGCCATTAAGATATTAGATGAGCAATTAATGTCCCATAACCTATAGAAAAGGAGCTGAAAAATGATTTAACATGTTGTATGGATTTGATTGGCCAAATGCCTCTGCCTGTGGCATTATCATGGAAATTATCTCGAGATTGGGGAGAGTACAACTGCTCTTCAGGTAGTATCATGGAATCTTAAACACCTATCTCAGAAGACATAGACCTCCATGTTCATCCAAATGAAGGCCACTCTATGCTGTGTTACCCCAGTACTCCTTGGAGGAATCAGTCTAGATGTCCTGGATTGGGGCTTACCCCTGGATCTTAAAACTCTGCAATGAGTTCCTCAAACCAGCAATAGGAGGGAAGTGAAGATTAGTCCAGAATGGGAGAACATTTCCAGAATGGGCTAGTTTGAGGCTTCCAGGTCCTCTTGGATTGCGAGAGACGTGGGCAGCACGGTTAGTGCATTGCTGATACAATGCCAGCAATTGGGACTGGGGTTCGAATCCCGCGATGTCTGTAAGAAGTCTTTAATGTTCTCCCCGTGTCTGCGTGGGTTTTCCCCGGGGGGGGAGGCCTCTGGTTTCCTCCCAATGTTCAAAATGTAACCGGGGTTCTAGGTCAATTGGGCAGCACGGGCTCGTGGGCCGAAAGGGCCTGTTACCGTGCTCTATGTCTAAGTTTATAAATTTGAAGTTAACAGTGGATGGCAATCAGAAAACTGGAAGTAGGAAAGGTAGATTTGAAAGAACTAAAAGGTCCTCCTTTGAAGATGCAGTGTGTCGTGTTGTACAATTGCTCAGTTGAAATGATGGTGTTGGGACCAAGGTGGATCGGTGCTGTGGGGACCAATCTAAAGCTTGTCCTCTCTGCTTTCAAGGCTGCATGAGCTTGAGGGGATCAGCACATCCCTCCACTGGTACAGAGACTGCCACAAAGACCTTGACCAGTGGATCCAAGAAATGGAAGCCACCCAACAGAGGATGCAAGAGCGCCAGCCAGAAGATATCCGAGCTCTTGCCGATGAACTCCACCAACAAAAGGTAATAGGCTCTTTACCAACGCGCTGGAGGTCAGCTTGAAAAATTGAAACCTTGGCTTACTATGGCCAACTCAAATATGACCACTGTCCAAGCATCCACTATCTTATCTGAACCAGGCCACCCAACCTGACCTTCACTATGAACACCATAACCTTGGATATGTTGCCGATCTGTGTGAGGGCGAAAAATTCATTTGAAACAATCAACTTTCTGCTTCAGACTGTTGGGATTGAACGTGATACAAATGAGGTTGGGTCGCATGGGTCAGATCATGCGAACAGGCTCAAACTCTCATGCTATGACTGAGTGAGCAGAGGTTCATTGCATTACTTGCTCACATCAGAATATATTCCATTTAGTGCTAACAACTCCAAGCTCTCTGCTCAGGAGAAATTGAACACTGCTCAAAGAGCCCCTGACTAATCCACGAGTGTGTGTCCAGGACTGAAAGAGAGCTGGCCAGCCAAGATAACATTGTGAATTAACGCAGCTGAGCATTGAACAAGCTTGTGAAATAAACATTAAAAGATCATGGTTAAAAGGCTTGTTAGCACAAGGCCTTTACAGCGTCAGCATTCGGGACCGGGGTTCAAATCTCATGCTGTCTGTACAGAGTTTGTACGTTCTCCCTGGGTCTGCATGGTGGGGGTGGGGGGGGGCGGGGGAGGTCCTCCCACCATTCAAAACTTACTGATAGTGTAGCACAGACTCGTGGGCCAAAATGGCCTGTTACTGTGCTGTATGTCTAAATTTTACAAATCAATTGGTCCTAAAGATGTAGAATCATTTCAGGTGGATACGTTCAGTGGGATGGGAAGGAAGTACGTGATTTGCAGCCAGCCGCAGTTGTGCTCATGTCCTTGTCTTTGCAGATGTTGACTTCCGAGGTTGAACTGCAGCAGGGGAAAATGGATGAATGTCAGAAGTACTCCGAAGAATATTCTTTCGCAGTAAAGGTGAGGTTGGAGGCCAATGGACTCATAGGATGTAAAACGATCATTTAAATCTTGAATAGTTCTGATAGAATAAGAAAAAAAAATTGGTTAAGCAGTATTAACAGATTTAACACAATTGGGGAAGGGGAAGAGGAGACATTCCTTTGCTCAGCAAGTTAACAAGAAAGTTTGCACATGCTGGGGTTGAGTGCAATGCACAGTTGTGCTGGAGAAACTCAGCAGGTCACACAGCATTCAGAGGAAGTAAAGGGGAACTAATGCTTCAGGCCTGACCCCTTTTTCAGGGTTGGTGCGGGAAACAGTGGCTTGTTGTTTATAGGTGGGGTCATGTTCAAGGGGTAAGTCAGAGAAAAAGTGTGGGAGCTGTCATCTTTCCTTGGCAAGGTAGAGGTCCGTGCACCAGACCACAACAGCACCTCGTTCATCTGCAGGATGCTCTTTTGATCTGGCAGGCATGGCTGAGAAAAATGTATGTCCACTGAAAAGGAAACAGGAGAGAGGAAAACTGAGCAGAATTAAGGGGAAAACACAAGGGGTAAAATTAATCAGAAAGGTTGGATCGCGTCTGGACATGGTGGTAGTGTTGGTTTAGTGGTGAAGATTTTCAAAAACTTTCCTTGAGCAGCTTGGTTAGAAGTTTATCACTCTACCCATCAAGGTTCTGAAACCTACAGCGGTCTTCATGAACCTCACTGATGAATGCTGTTACCGAATGGATATTGAATGTAGCCTGTTAGCAGAGTTTAGTCAGGGTCTTGCCCCTGAGAGAAAGATTGACCCTAAGGGGATACAGTGCAGATTAAAGAGGGTGAGACCAGAATGAACAGGTGGAAATCAAAGATGGGTAAGTTGGGTGGTGCTTCTTTTCAGAGAAAAGGTTTTGAGGGTTCCACATGACAAAAGGGATCTGAGATTGTTGCAGTTCCCTCTGGCAGTAGATTGTGAACTCAAATCAAGATTGAACAGCAGCTCACCGTAAAGATCAGAACTCTCCTATTCAGGAGAAATGGCAGGGAGCAGCTTTCACACCAAAGTAGGTGGAAATATGGAGCTCACTTTCCCCCAACCCCCACTCTGAAAGGCTGTGGACTCCAGGCAGATGGGCCAATGGCTGGTGGATGGAACTGAGGCAGGTGGGAGCTACGGTCTCACTGGAAAAGGAGCAGGGTGCACACCTGCATGGCCCCCTCGTGATTGGAGTGTTTCCCCATGAGGGCCCTGGACTCTCAGCATGAATCGAGTGCTCATCTCTCTGTTGCAGGTTGTAGTTACTGAAGCGAGAGCTGACCCGTGAGGCACGGCCACCACTCACTGAATGATGAAGAATGAATTAAGACTCTGAGCTCTGTTGTCCATAGAGCCATACAGCACAGAACAGGCCCTTCGACCTAACCTGACCACGATGATCAAGTAGTCACATTTGCCTGTATTATGAGCCCTTCCTATCCATAATTGGATGATGTTCTTCTTCATGCTTCTATGATTTTATCTGGCAACTCATTCCAGATACCGACCATCCTCTGAATAAAATATTGCCTCTCAGGTCTCCCCTAAATTCTCCTCTCTTACCTTAAACCTGCATAGTCTGAGGATCATTGGTCCTAGAATGAAGACTGAGCATTCACTTTCTCCACACCATTCATGACTTTGTAAACCACTGTCAGAACTCCCCTCAGTCTCCATCACTTCAGGGAGTCAAGACCCACCTTGTCCAACCTCCCCGTAAACTTTTATAAAAACCTGGAGAGCCATCAGTGGATTGTTGGTGCTTCTTGGCTGGGGTTTGTTGGTAAGACTTAAATGATTAAGGTAAACTGTTGTCTCTTTTTCTCAATTTCAGGAATATGAGCTTCAGCTGCTGACCTACAAAGCCATGGTTGACTCCCAGCAGAAGTCCCCAGTCAAGCGGCGCAGGATGCAGAGTTCTTCAGACCTCATTGTACAAGAGGTGGCCGACATTCACTTTATTAACCTCATCCTTGCGCTGTTCTCCTGCCAATGGAGAGAGTCAAGGGGAGACAGTGGAACATTTCTCCTGCCAATGGAGAGGGTCAAGGGGAGACAGTGGAACATTTCTCCTGCCAATGGAGAGGGTCAAGGGGAGACAGTGGAACATTTCTCCTGCCAATGGAGGGGGTCAAGGGGAGACAGTGGAACATTTCTCCTGCCAATGGAGAGGGTCAAGGGGAGACAGTGGAACATTTCTCCTGCCAATGGAGAGGGTCAAGGGGAGACAGTGGAACATTTCTCCTGCCAATGGAGAGGGTCAAGGGGAGACAGTGGAACATTTCTCCTGCCAATGGAGAGGGTCAAGGGGAGACAGTGGAACATTTCTCCTGCCAATGGAGAGGGTCAAGGGGAGACAGTAGAACATTTCAAAACCATGAAAGGTCTTTTCTCCCCTTTGAGGGTTGTTCTTAGCCAGGGGTTCCCAGGTTTAAAGCAAGCGCACTAAGAACCAGAGAGGAATCAAAGATTTCTTTTCCAGGCAAGACCAGCAGGGCACTGCCTAAAGGAGGGTGGAATGCTCAATGAGAGCTTTCAAATGGGATTTGGATCAGTTCCCTGGGTGGCACAATGCATAGTGTTTCGTGAGGTTCCTTCACCCATCCAAGGCCTCGGGTTCAATTCCGACCACGGGTGCTGTGGTTTGGTTCCACGTGAAGAACAGCCGAGATTATTGCAGAGGCTGGGAGTTGTTTTACCTACCTCAATTTTCTAACGTAGCTGGAAGTTAGAAATTGAATTGAATGGTTTAATATCACATGCCAAGATACAGTGAAAAGCTTTGTTTTGTTCACCATCCAGTCAACTTAGGTCCAGCAGGTAGAACATAAAAGTGGTAGGTGTGATGTTACAAGGATAAAGTGCAAGGTATAGAGAAAAGTACAGCCGAACAGTAGTCTGTATTAATGAACATCCATTCAGAATCCGATAACCACAGGAAAGAAAGCTATCGTTGAATATGGAGTTTCATATTTTCAAGCTTGTGTTCTTTCTGCCTGACTAAAGAGGTGGGGGGGAAGAGAGTGGGACTGGGCTGGGGTGGGTCCTTTAATATATGGGCAGCTTTCCTGAGGTAGCGGGAGGTGTGCACAGAGCCGATGGAGGGGAGGTTGGTTTCTGTCGTGGCCTGAGCTGCGTTCACAACCCTCTGCAGTTTCTTCCGGTCGTGGGCAGAGCAGCAGCTGTACTGAGCTGGGATGCGTCTGGGCAGGATACATTTGCTGGAGTGTCTATAGTAATTGGGATGGGATAGTGGGGACAAGCTGAATTTCCATAACCCTTTCATTGCAGACTGTCCTAAGATACTCATCTACCTGAAGCTGTGTTTGGAGGAAGTTAGAATGGTGAGCTGCAGTAACTTTGGTACCACGTTTTGTATCTCTCTATAGTTTATGGATCTCCGCACACGCTACACGGCCCTGGTCACCCTCATGATGCAGTATGTAAAGTTTGCCAGCGACGCTTTAAAAAGATCAGAGGAAGAAGAGGTAAGGACCTGCCGTGTGGGGAAATACATTCAGCCAACATAAATGGAATTTGAAGCTCTGAGGTATTATTTTTAAACCTAGAGACAGGCTTGTGAAGAGGTAGGGAGTATTCGGTCCTTACATATACTGGAATGTGTCTGATAAGGGGCAGGTCAGGATGTTGAACGAACTGCTTTGTAACCAAGGGCTATTCCAAGCACCTAGAGGTGGGGAAAGAGAGGAGGTGGAGGGAGGTGTGTGGTTGACAGCAGCAGCCTTGTGAAGTAGCTTGAAGCATGTAGTCCTCCTCCACAGCTGCAAGGCATGGAAGGAGTGGATTCATTTACTTACATGCAAAGGGAAGAATTAGAAGGTGTTGAAAGCCAAATGCAGTTGTCTTCCATGGGAACAAGGCATGGTTTAATTAATAGGGCAGGGGTGAATGAGATTGATGATTCAGTCAGAGAGAAAGTGAGGGAGAAAGTTTGAATATCAGTTACGTCTCTGAATGTTGTTGAGTTTGAAGGTTAGAACTGGACAATACAAATCAACAGCACAATTTTTACATGCAGGAAAGTAGATTTATTTTTGCAGTATAAATGGTCACCAGTGATGGGGTTAATCATTCAGAAAGAGTTAAGGACTATGGGAATAAATTAAGATAATTTAAATGGGTTCAGTAATGGTATTGAGTGAGAGAGGTGGGTGGGGGAGCTGGACACTGCGGATGCCGAAGTGTGTGAATTAATACATGGTGTCTTCAGGTGTTTACTGGTCTGCTGCTGCCACTTACTGGTTGTGTGTGGTATGGCAGCCTTTCTGATTCTTCTTGCTTACAATCCTGTGGACGTTGGGTGCCTGCTGCCATTTGATCAAATTTGTGCTTAGGCTGCAAATATGAGCAATGTGAATGGGTATGACATCAATATTGGCAGGCAAAAGTAGATCATGTATATTACATCTTTTGTATTATCACATGACGATAAAAAGAATTTTGCAGGGCAGCTTTTAGTTGTAAATACAGTCGAGTCTTTTACACTGAAGCTGTTGCCCATTTTTTGTTTGGTGCAGTGTCAAAGTGCTCCGTTGTCTAACATTAGGGTTCGTAAAGTTTTATAAACGCTTCACTTTTGCCCAATATTCAGATGTGTTAAATATTCTATGCCATTGATATTCTATTTATGGGCACGAACAGTGATGTTAAATAATTGGTTTTCATCTTGATTTATACAGTTTCAGCTTCAAAAACAGAATCTATCATTACAACACATTGCTGCGTGTGTGTGTGTGCTCACTAACCCTTTGCACGCTTTTCTCTCTGCACTAATTTTACAATGATTACTGTAATGATTTGAATGAACCTAACAAATAGATCTTGGCTTTGATCATTTCCATTCTGTTGAGAGCTCCTTTCCTAATTTTTAATCTTGTCGCTGTCACTTTGCGGGGAAAGTGCAATTATGTTATTAACAGTTGTTCATATGATCAATTTTTAATTCTGAGAACATGGGATCAACATTTTCCCTGCATCAAGTTGTCCACACTTGGCAAATCAGGATTGTGCAATCTGCCCTGGCACTAAATGTAATTCATTGTCTGTGACTGGAGATGCTGTATCTCATCACTTGATCATTCTGGAGAGCCCTTCCCCTGAGTTCCTTTCCATTGAACTAGCATCATCCTCCATGCAAAACCTGTCAGGGTGCCAAAGAATTCATGTGGTGCAGAATCTTCCCGAGGACCCCCTACCCCCCCCCCCCTCCAGCCGCCCATGGAGTAGGAGAATCGGGTGCAGGAGGTGAGCCGGAGAACCGAGCATGGATCTTCTGGAGGCCCACAGAGAGGGGAATCAAATTAAAAGGGGCTGCAGAGAAAGCATAAAGCCACTGGTGGAACACAGAGAGAAATTTGCTCCTTTACAGAATAGTGTTGTCAACAGAAATAGCCAATGGACACAGCGAGGAAGGCAATTCTCAACCCGGGGCAGGGAAGGGGTGGGGGTTGTATCCACTCTGAGAACTATCACCTTACAGAAGAGGTGATGGGTAATGAGGAAAAGGAGAGTTTGGGCAGAAATATTGAAGAGCAGAGGCAGGGAAGAAAGAAGAGACAAACCTATTCCTTTTTGGGGCAGCTAGTTTCATGTTTCTTGCTCAAGGAGGGATCCAACTATTGGAAGAAGTTGGAGATTGGCTTCATCACCCAACCTGTGTTGACACCAGGATTGCGGCTGGAAAATGGAGCCGTACAGCACATTGTCCATGCCGATTGTCCTTGGACACCACACAAAGGCAGATGGGCAGAGCAGAGTAAGACGACCAAGAGATGTTGCAGCTTGTTATTCTGCACTGGTGAATTGGAGAGAACGGTAGGAGAATGACGACAACTGGTGACAGAAGTTGGGGTAGAACGGAGGAGGGGAAACAGGAGAAAGCATTTGGAGAGCGAGTGGCCACCAATGGAAATGAGCAAAGGCGGGGAGCTCCCGATGGAGAAAGTTATCGGGGTATAAGGTCAAAGTTTGAGAAATCATAGAGCACCAGTCAAGCGCAGGACTGATGTGGACAGCAGTAAGAAAGAGGATGAAGCGATCCAGGTGGAGGTGTCAGGGGATGCCAAACTGTCCTGAACAGGAAATAAGGTTGAAAGATTTGTCAGAAACCAATTTTAACATTGGAAATTTAATGGTTCACCCATGAGCTGGTCCAGATTAAGAGAAGCTCCGATGTTCCTTCAGATGTCTTGCAATTGCATAAGATAACATTGTTGCACCTGATTCACCTCCTGTGAATGGGTTCCTTCATTGGCAAAATGGAGCATACAGTGTAGGTCATCATGCAGTGTGACCAAGGCAGGGTCAGCCAGTTTACTGTCTGATACTTTGTACGGCGCTACAGGCTCTGGAAGGGCACACTATTGCTGTGTGGTACTGGGAAACAGCTGGTGCTACAAGTATCTCCTCTTTGGGCACTGAGCAGTTCTGTGTCCTGGTCTCTGCAGAAGCAAGTAGAAAGCGGAGACCCAAAGTGTTATTTTAAGACTGCATGCTTCATGAAGCACCTGTCACTTGAGGGACTCCCTTCATTTCTGTAGAACCAGGGCCCTCTGATCAGGTGGTCCCAAGGCTGACTGTGGTTCAATAGTTTAAGGCTGACCCTGCATCTCAATGAAAGGTGTGCATAGCTGGGAACCCGAGTGCTTCTGATCTCACTGATCACAATGTAGATCAAGGAGTAGATCTAACAACGCACGTGGTACAGGTATTACCATTCTGATCGTTAACGTGGTTGTCCTGGCCATTGGGAATAGAGACTCAAAACTGGTCAAGAGAGTGATCTGCATTCAAGCCATGTTCATTTACAGTCGTGTCAAGTGACGTTGCAAGTGTAGGTGTGCACCTTTTCTGCCCTCATTAAAAACTGTCAGGCTCAGCTTTAACAGCTGGTCATAAGATTTTGATAAGAACTATTCGACAGAGAGATTTTACAAACTTGTCCAATTCCTTTGTCCAAAATTGGTATACTGACTCGGGATGTTAATCACCATTGTTTCTGGGACTAAATCCTGGAGTTCTGATACAGAAGTATTGTGGGAGCACTCTCACTACCTGAACTGCTCTGGCTCAAGAACGGGATTTGCCATCACCAAGAGAAAACTGTACCTCGCCATTGGGGAACAATAGTGAAATCTTTGATTAGCATTGCACACAGTTGCAGAGTATACTTCACATCGGCCTGCAATGTTGTCATGCTTGAATGTGTTCTTTCCATTTTCTGGCTTTTCCCAAACTATTGCTGTGGGGCTGATGTGGTGAAGGATCTTCTCGCTGTGTTTAACAATGACAAAACTCTTTGTCTGAGCTTTGTGTACAAGGTGGTGGGAATAATGAAACAGGTACTGTCGTCGTCCCTGGGTTTTCCAGTTCACTAAGAACACCGCTGAGTAAATGGATTTTTAAAAAATTTTGTAAATCGTCAGTTCATAAAATTCTAATCCGTTCCTTTTCTATACTCTCTCTTCAACCCTCAACCCCTCCTACTTGTGACTCACCGGACACTTGATTTTATTTGTATTAGAAAAAGTTTCCAGCAAATCCGTCCAACTTACGGGCCCTCAGTCAGCAACAGTCTCTGACAGTCTTGGGTGCCGAGACGACGGAAGGTCTGGTGACGGAGTTGGGCCAGTTGAAAGGGAAGGAGCTTACGCTAGACCGGCAGTTGGCGTGCTTGCTGGCGGAAGTCGAGAGTGAACGGAGGAAGCGCTGGCAAGTGGCAGAAGAAATGAGTCTGAACGGGAGCACATTGGACTTGGAGGTGAGCCGGTACAGGGTGGAACTGCAAAGGGTATTGAGGGAGAAAGCTGAGCTTGGAGAGGAGTTGGAGCAGATGAAGAAGCAGGCGTTGGAGCGGATGGACGCTGGAGAAAAGCAGGATAAATCTGGAAGAGAGAGCGACTGCAGCATTTTGGTGAGGAGCACAATGGAAGGTCACCTCAGTGGACATCTGGAGAAGCAGAAATGTGGTTCTTTCTTCGAGCAGGTGAGAATTGGACAAGTGTTGGACCTGATGCAAGTTTATATCAGAAGGTTGCTAGATGGGCCGGAGGCAGCGGTGGGAAGGGGCGCATCAACCAACAAAGCGGACGGGCAGAAGGAATTGGGCAACCAGGCGCAAACCGTCTTGGTGGACTTGTTGCTGGAAATGAGGACTCTCCTGCAGAAAGTGAATGAGGCGCAGCTGACCAAGCTTGGGGTTGCAAACCTCCAACTGGAGGAAGGCCAGGCAGACCGAGAGCAGCTGCTCAAGAAAGCAGAGGGTGATCGGGCGAGGGTGGCCCACCTGCAAAGCGCACTGAAGGACAGCCAGCAGCAAAAGGAGGAGCAGAGGCTGAAATCTGAGGCGCTCTCTCGGGACTGCGTCACTGCTCAAGCCCAGGCCAAGAGCTTGGAAAAGGAACTGGAGGCCCTCCGCCTTGACCGTGACCTCGCTGTGCAACGAGCATTGACCTGCAGCACTATGGTCAACGACTTAAAGGAGAAGCTGTTAGCTGCCGAGGGGGAGATCTGCGGACAAAAGGATAAGGTGGAAAGGGTCGCGGAGTTGGAGGGGAAGTTGGCCAAAAGCCAACAGGTCTCCAAGGAGACGCAGCACAAATTGGATGAAGTCAGTCAGGCTTGGAGTCACGCCGAAGATGTGGCAAAGACCTTAAGGACCGAGGCCAACCTTCTTCAGAACAAGAGAGCACTGGCAGAGGAAACCATGCAGCTTCAGCAGAAGGAGGTCTACCTCTTGAAAGACAAACTGAAGAGTATGGAGGAGAAGGGGAAGAACGAGCACAAATATCAGGTGATGGTCAGGACACTGGAGGATGATTTGATGCATCAGAAATGCACGGCCACTGAATTGAAGCAGAAGGCTGATGAGCTGATGTTGGCCAAGCTCAGAGTGGACAGGCTGGTGGCCACCATGCAGAGCGAACTCGACTCATTGAAGATGGAGAAGGTGGTTGCGGAGGAGAGGGGCGAAGCTCAGAGGCTGCAGGCAGAATGCTTGAGCGAGCAGCTGAAGAAAGCACAAGAGCAGCTCATCCAGACAGTGAGGGAGGGCCAGGAACAAGAGGTCAGGGTTTGGAAGCTGGAGGAGGAAAGTCGGCAGGCAGTGGCGACCCTGGAACACCAGCTGGCGCAGGCCACTGAAACGAACCTGGCAGCAGCAAGAACTGCGAGGGACCTCCAGGACGAGCTGTCCGCTCTGAAAAGCAAGAACGAAGGGCTGTCAGAGTTGGTGAGGAGTCAGCATTCACTGATGCAGGAGTTCGGCTTCAAGCTCGACCATGCCCAGCAGGAGTTGAACAAGGGAAATGGCCAGTCCTGGAGTAACTGGGCCAAAGAGTTGTGGACTGGAGTCAACCAATATCACCACATAACGGAAGGTTTGGCATGTCAAGCAGACGATTATTACCATCACCCAGGGGGGTCTGATATGCAGGGCAGAAAGAAAGCCCTTGGAGGGCATCAGTCCGAGGGCCATGGTGTGAGTTCACTGACCGGTTTTGAGGATCAATCCTCGGAGAGTGAGCGACCGAGCTGGAAACCTGCACCAGCTGCTCAGCACCTAGAGACACGGACCAGGTCCATCAGCTTGCAGAAGCCCGCAGTTTCAGCAAAAATGCAGCAGCTCACCGTTCAAAAGGCCCTGGAGAAAATGAGGCTGGCCTCGCCAAGCAATGAGACGTGGCAGAGTCATTCACCCCTGGGAATCATGGATCAGGAGTCTGAGGTACATTCCAATCCGCAGCGAAACCTTGGTTTGCTTGGGCATCTTTGGGTGAGCTACTTGCTAGACCACTGGCAATCCTAGCAGTAGGCCAGATCATAATGAGGGCAGGCTCCCATATTGCACATTATGTGTTCCTGCCACATCATGGGTGGGACAATGGTACAGCTGGTAGAGCCGCTGCCTCACAGTTTCAGAGTTCCAGGTTCGATCCTGACCTCGGGTGCTGTCTGCCTGGAGTTTATACCTTCTCTCTTTGCCCAGTCGGTGTAGGGCAGAGTGAATGTTTCAGGGCAATAGCTTTCTTTAGAGCTGGGTAAAGATGAAAGAGTTAAGTTCCAGTAGGAGGTGGGATTGGGGTGGGGGAGAAAGTGGGCAACAAAGGGAAGAATATAATAGGAGAGAGCCCAAGGGGTTAAATGACCCTTGTGCCAGCTGAGAGAGAGTTGGAAAGATGCACCTGGAGAAGATGTAATTGGAACTCCAAATACCTGGAGAGGAGAGTGGAAAACCACATGCCTGAAATGAACAATAGAAGTTTCAACAATATCAGTGCATCAGCCACTCCCGTTGTCTAATGCTCATTTCCAGCATTTCGATATCATTGCATATAATTAACTTTTCTTTCTCCACAGATGCTGCCTGACCAGCTAGGTATTTTAGCATTTTCCATAATTATTTCAGTGTTTGCTAATCCTTGTGTCGGATAGTTGATGGAAGTTAGACCACTTGTAACTAATGATCATTGCCTCCCTCCCCCCGCCCCCTGGTTTCCTGCACAAACACCTGGATCAGAACTCCAGCAACCCATTCCCTTCACAATAATGAACAGCCAGAAGGATTCATATCAAATAGCCAAATGGTCCATAATAAAACAAAGTTGACCCAAACCCCCATAACTCATCAGATCCTCTCCTCTGTGAGGCGTTCAACATGCCTCACAGAAGATATGGGTATTTGGACACATGGTTAAAAGCTGCATTGCATCTTACTTGTCAATAGAAGTTGCCCGCAAATAGTAGATGCTCCCTCACCTGATTAGATGTCACATCAGTCAGACTGGGGTGACAAAGGTGACAGCCAAGAATGACTGGGCAGTTTCCATTGTCATCGTGCATTGGACAGGATGGCTGTTGTGAGTTGGGTACTTTATTGATGAGACATCACATGTTCCAGCATGGAATTCTACAGATTAGTCTCCTTAACGATGGTTGAGTCTCTTTCCAGGATTGAATACTAATGAGATCTCAGTAACAGTTTGTGCTTGGAGCAGCCTGGATTTGAGAATTCCAGCCCATAGTCACTGGATGCTGTACACAAGGAGCTTAACAACTCAAAACCCTCCCCTCAGGAGACTCAACCCCCATCCATAATAAGAAGGGAGAAGGATCACAAAACTGGAAGTTTGACTTGGAGCCTGGTCACTCTGAAAGATCTACAGTGAGTGATGATCAAATCCTCTGGATTCCCCATCCCTTAGCCATACAATCCCGTAATTCCACTCATCTGTAGGTTCCCCCAGACCCAATGTTCCACTGTTCAGGAATCCTGATGTTGGCATTCCACTCGTCCCAGTGAAAATTCAACTCAGCAGACAGTCTCGATGCAGTCTCTTTCCGTGATTCAACTGCTGTTGGTGCACAGATATGTGCAGTTTATTGTACAGATGTGAAGTGCAAACAGCTTCTTTATACCTAATGATCTTGCATTGAATGAAGTTGGATTTATAGCATAGAAAGAGGCCAACTTGTTTACCTCCTTTTGACACAGGTCACTTCAAGCCAATGTTTGGTCCTGGCATGGGAGTCCTCCCACTATCTCATTCCATATTCATTTATTCCTCCTCCTTGTGTTCAGTTTCATGGAATGCTTTTCACTTCAGCCTCTCTGTGGCAAGCAGGGCCCACATTTCCATCACTCCTGGTTAAAGTGTCTCCCAAGCCTCCTTATTTGAGAATAAAATTATGATTTAAAAATTTTTTTTGAAAGTAACAGGGCCCTTCTGGTCCACGAGCCCACACCACCAAAACAGACCCATGTGATCTATTATCCTATTCACCCTTTTGTAATGTAGGAGGAAACTTACCCGGACATGGGGAGAACGTGCAAACTCTGCACAGACAGTGGCAGATTCGAACCTGGGGTCACTGGCACTGCAAAGGCATTACTCGAACCGCTGCGCTCACCCTGCATGCTCTTAGTTTAGGAGTCCCTAAGGTGCGCTCAATTATTTTCAATAAATAAAGTGTTAGGACCCCTCTTGGCATTCTGTAATGAACTCGTTTTGCTGAATTTGTGCAGCATTGTTGCTGGGCCTGAGATGCAGTGTCTTTGAGCTGAGGTTAATTGCTTGCATGTTGGCCAAAAATAGCACCAGCTCATCAAGTGTCGGTGGGAGCAGACACTTTCGCCCTTTGGCCTGGCAACTTAAAACTAACAATTTAACTTCAGTACAATTATCAATCAGTTCAAACTTGCACTGAGGGATAAAATAAGAAGAAGCATGGAGAGGGTCAGAGCAGAAGTAGAAATGCCTTCTGGTCCACTCAAAAGAATGGCCGTTAGCATATCACTTTGTTTTGTCTGAAATCCTGGGGTGAAAAGTGGTGGCTATTATGCGGCCTATCTCTACTCTTTTGGGGGAACTTTGTTGCAGCCATTTCTTCTGCTGACCTTTGCAGGATCTTGGCTTTGGTGAATTGGCTCTGCCTTCTCCTTTCGCTCCCTCTCTCATTTACTTCTTCTGGGTTCTGGGCCCTTTCCAAGTCCTCATCATGTTTCATGTTGATTTTCACAGATGGTAAATCTGGAGCTAAGCAAATCACATGGCAAAATAGAAAACACTTTCCAGGGGAACAAGACGCTTTTGGTCAGGAGAGGAAGATTAAATGATAACTCCAAACTTTTAGAAGCAGAGCAGATGGATAATAAAGGAAGTACGAGTGTACAGAATGCTGTAGCACCTTGCATGAGCCAAAATGAATGCATCACTCACACTGGTGATAGTGTGGGAACAAGGTACAGCAAAATGAATATTGCTCATCATGTCGAGCTCTTAGTTCACAATTTGCCATCTCAGCTGCATACCAAGATGAGTGGGAAACTACCAGAGATTGCTAACCTGAACAACAACACTATACTTCCAGCGCTGGCAGATGACAGTGGACCTTACGCCACGAACACATCTCGAAATGAAGTTTTCCCTTCCAATGAAACTGGGAAGTTTCAAGGTTTGCGCCATTGTGTGTCAGTGAAGGAGCTGGTTGAGGCTGACCTCTTGAACAAAAATGTCGCTGAGCAGCTTGAGAAAGGAGTAAAGACTGTCTCACAAGTTCAGAAGTCCCTCGGGAAGTATCTGAACCAAGTTACCTCGATTGCTGGTCTTTACCTGGAATCGAGCAAGCAAAAAATTACTTTCAATGAAGCTGCAAAGGAAGAGATAATCAGATCATCTGTAGCACTCGAGTTTCTGGAAGCTCAGGCAGCAACAGGGTTTGTAGTTGACACCTTATCCAATAGAAAGTACTCAGTTCAGGAGGCAATTGAGAAAGGACTATTATCCCCAGAGTTCAGGAAGGCACTGCTTCAGGCAGAGAAAGCGGTCACCGGGTACTTGCATAATGGGAAGGCCTTGTCCGTTTTCCAAGCCATGGAGTACAAGCTACTTGCAAGGCAAATTGGAACACAGCTCCTCGAAGTTCAGATTGCAACCGGAGGAATCATTGACCCTGTGCGTAGTGTTCGGTTGCCACCTGAGACAGCGTGCAAGCAAGGTCACCTGAGCCATGAGGTTGCGCGCAACTTGTACAAGATGCTTGGCAACGCGAGAGGCTTTCATCATCCCAACACGGGCCAGCCCATGCACTATGCAGAACTGATGAAACTTTGTGTGGTGGATTTAGCTGGGAATCACCTGCTCCTCCCTTTTGGAACACGCAAGATTTCCACCCCTTCCCCTGCCATGCCCAGTGCCATTTCAGTGGTGGACACAAGCACAAAGTCAGAGATAACTCTGTATGATGCATTCCTGAAATACTACATTGAGAAACAGACCTACCTGGAACGTTCAGAGCCGCAGTCCCAGTGGAAGGAGGCCACTGAGAAGTCAGAGGGAACCACCCGGTCTTTTCTTACCAATGTTAGCTCCGGGAGGGAGTTCAGCATTGATGATGCTTTAGCCCAGGGCAGGATCAGCCAAGTGGAGCTAAATAAATACCGGGATGGTCACATCACAGTGACTGAGTTCGCTGACATGTTGGCAAGTAGAATCATTGAGCCCCCCAATCCCAACAGTCCAATTGCAGGCATATGGGATCCAAATGAGTGCAGAAGAATCTCTGTCCTGAAAGCCATGCACCATAACTTAGTGGACAGGCTGACAGCCACTCGATTACTTGAAGCGCAAGCTTGTACTGGCGGGATAATTAACCCAGCCACTGGGAAGCGGTACTCCATTTCAGAAGCATTGCAAAAGGAATTAATTGACACAGAAATTGCTGCCAGCATTCAAAAATCACAGCAAGCTTTTAGAGGTTTCCTTCAGCCAGGTTCCCAGCAGGTTTTGTCAACTGTTGAAGCTGTACGTAGGAACTTATTGGGATGTAATTTGGGTCACCACTTCCTGGAGTTGCAGCATCTGACTGGTGGACTCGTCGATCCAAACTTGCAGGGAAGAATTTCCTTGGAGGATGCCCTGTATACTGGTCTCGTTGATGAGCAGACTGCACAGAGACTGCAGGATGAGACGAGACACTCCAGGAATTTGGTGTGTCCAAAAACCAGAGAGAAGATCTCGTTCAAAGAAGCTTTGGCCAGAGCTGTATTTGACTGCCACACGGGATTGAGATTCCTGGAGGCAGCAGATCGGGCGACTGCCCTGACCCTGAATCAATGCTTCTCTGCTTGATAACCTATCCTGTCGTTGCCAACTTAATTCCATTGATTCTACTTACACCACCTCACCCAAGGCTCTGGCTGAGTTATAAATATTTCAGATACAGCTCTTTAATGGAATCCTATTTGCAATTACTGTGTTTCTCTATTTCCCCCACCCCCTCCCTCTTTATTTCCTCCTTTCCCAAGGTATAACCACGGTTTAACAACTTGATTGCCATCAAGCACCTTTTGCCAATTATTCATTTTTCACAACCCGGATTAGTCGGTAACCATCAACAGATGATGCCACTTTGGAACCTGATCCTGTTTTGACTGTGACGTTTCCTTTTAGGAATCACTGCAGTTTGGCCTCTGGTTGTTTGAACTTCTGCACTGTTCCTCTCTGTGGATTCCGAAGCTATTTCTCATTCTCCTATCAACTCATTCCATCTGCGCAAAGAAAGTGCAGAGAGAAGTGAGCCCCGAGGTTTTCTGGTGCAAGATGATGATCCAAGCAAATTATCTATTTACGAGCTGCAGTGATACCTCTTCAAGTCTCCTTTAGTCTTTTCTCTGGCACCTCCCACATGGAAACTATTCTCTGTCAGTTGGCCAAGAAAGATATGAAAGGGAGCACTTGGAGTGAGGAGCAAGTGCCCTGGTCAGCATCTCAGGCATTCAAGGAGAGGTGTTCAGATTTGGGAGGTCTTATGTATGGGGAACATACTTAGTTGATCTGAAGGGCGATCTGGGGTGCAGATCCATAGCTCATTGAAAGGGGTGAAACACCTTGTGGTTCAGGTGACCTTGCTTGCACGCCATCTCAGGCTGGTAAAGAAGGTGTATGCAATTGGGTGGGGTGCTGAGTATAAAAGAAGTGGGGTCATGTTCCAGTGCTATAAAACTTTGGTCAGCCACACTTGGAATACTGTGTGCAATTCTGGTTGCCCCATTATGTGGAAGATGTGGAGACTTTGGAGAGGGCGCACAAGAGGTTTAGCAGGATGGTTTAGAGGGTACGAGTTGTGGGGAGAGGTTGAACAAATTTAAGGCCAAAATATCCCGATGTAAAGCCGCATATTCTACCCCTATGCGGCTGTCGGGAGGCCACCTGGAAGAGCAGGAGGCACCTCCGAGGCGCACTTTCCAACCCTCCGAGAGAGAGATAATCGCCAGAGCACTGAGGTCCGCCCCCCCCCCCCCCCCCCCCCCCGCCCCGGCACCTGAATGCAGCCGCCTGAAAGCGGCTGCTCAGGATGACAATCAGCTGGCGAGCGCCTGACAGCCCCCCTCCCTGCTGCCCCTGCCTCAGCACAGGATGTCACCGGCCTGACATCCCACGCCAGCCGCCCCAACCCTGACATCCCAAAGGGACAGGAGCAGGAGTGCGCTCCGAGACGCCTCCCTTTCAGATGGCCAGCGCTGCGCTTTTAGCGCTGCCACCTGAACGACCATTCCACAGGCCTGAATCTGCTTCTGCAGGCGCATTCTTGGCAGAGAATGTACCTGAAAGCAGCTTTAGGTTGTTTTCCCTGGTGCATTGGTGGTCAAGAGGAGACCTGATAAAGGTGTTTAAAATCATGAGGCATTGACAGTTCCCTAGGGTAAAAAGCTTCACACACTTGAGATTAAGCATTTAAGGTGGGTGGGGTAGGGGAAATGTGCGAGGCAATTCCTTTTACACTAAGAATGGTAGATGTCCGGAACAGGCTTCCAAGTGTAGTGTTGGAAACAGATGCAATAGCAACATTTGAGAAGCTTCCAGATAGTCATGTGAACATGAAGGGACTGGAGGGATGTCTCAGGTTCAAGCAGCAGAGTTTTAGTTTGATGTGGGCACTGTGTTCGACACAGTCACAGGGGCTGAAAGACCTGTTCCTTAGCTGTACTGTTCTATGATCTGTACTTGATATCCATTTGTGGTGTGTTCTCTATGGTGATGGGCTTTAAGTGATGGGGCATTATCATCCAGAACGCTCTGCCAGTAAAGTTGTTGGAAGCAGCCTCAGAAGTGCTCCATTGGGTAAAATTTGCAGGCTTCTGAGGCAAGAGTGGGGTGGGGGGGGAAGGACATGAACCCTGACAAGAAAATAACATGGGCAATACAGACTAGCAAACCCATTGGGCGATTGTTCCTTTCCTATCCAGTCAATGTCTTTCAAGCAGGAGTTGGGGCGGGGGTTGGGTCTGTGGGCAGGAGGAGGAGATGGAAGAACAGTGGAACCTTCAGTAGAAGATCATTCTCTGACTGGAATGGTTGAGCATCTCTCCAGAAGATCATTGTTCCCCTGTTGAGTCCATTTTCTTTAAATGAAAAGTGTGTTTAGCTTTTGAGTTTCCCATCGTGATTTGTCATTGGTCAGATCAATATCTCTGAATTAAAAATAAACCACTTTTGAAGCAATGACTTTATTCAGTTTTTCATACATGGGAAATGCCAGTATGTTCACAAGAAGGCACCCTGTGTGGATCAGAGCACGTTTGGGGAGCTCACCATATCTAAATGGATGGTCTTCAAAAGAATCTCCAAAACAGGAAGAGCTTCAGAAGAAGCCGCCGTCACAGATATTGCCACAGTCCATAAAGTTTGGAAGGACCCTCACTCTTGGTGTCATGACAACCCTGTTGACTTTCACCTTTATGCTTAGTCTCTTTCTGAATAAAATTACACTTTCCAATTGTTTCACTCTTCTGCTTGAAATATGGACTGGCAATTGTGCACTTTTTGTTGTCCTTTTCTCATGGTACACTCTGCATATTATGTGTCGTTTAAACTTTTGTCATAAATCAGCAGATTATCTGACAGTTGTTTCAATTAGAAGAGTTACGAGAGTCAGGAAAGGAACACCACAGCATCTATCCTTATAAAATGGGTAATGAATTTACAGAAAAAGCTTCATATTTCAAGATATAACCTACTTCAAGCTCAAAATGCAACTATCAGAAAATGTGACATACAGTTTTGTAAATCTTATTGTTGCTTATGTACCTTTGTGATCTGTAACTGTTTCTTCTGGGAAAACAAAACTTTGCTGTGATTTGGAAATATGTTTTTGTTGCCCATTTATCCTTAACTTCAAATTAATATAAAGATGGAGAAGTGGGGATGGGAAGTGTTTTGAAGTGTGGTCTTTTCCAATGTTACTTACAAACGACCAATTGCATGGAAAATAACTGGAGTTCCTAATGTCCAGTGGGATTGTTTTGAACACATCTCTTAACTCTGCTAGAAATCAGTAGAAGAAGCGAAGCAAGAGCATGTCGAGAAAGTTGGTGAACTGTTGAGATGGGTTTCTGAGAAGAGCAAGAGCTTAGCCACGAGGCAATGCTGTCCACCCACAGATAAACCTGGTGGAATGGAGACGTCAATTTCTGAGCAACAGGTACTGTTACACCATCTCACCATGGTTTATATCTTACCCATAATGTCCTATTGGATCTGATGGACATTTTAGATCCACGCCATCCTTGCAGAACAAAAGTATACCACATTTGAAGAAATAAATGGTTTGTGAACATAAGCTTTTTTCAGTGGGGGGGGGGGAATGGATGGGGAGGGGGTGTTAAAGCCAGGTGAGGAATTGAGTTCACCATTTGATGCTGTGAAGTTTTGTGGCACTCGTTTATATATAGCAAGAAGTCACAAGGTGTTTGAAGAAGATTTAAGATTACGCAACCGAAGTGGACGTAAAGGTCATTAAAACAAAAGCTTGAACAAAAGTCTTTTTTAAAAAGTGTCATAAAGGAGAGGTTTGAGGTTACAAATTGCAAACATTTACAAAGGGAATCTCTGGATGGAGACGACTTCAAACTGATAGTGCAACGTTAATAAAAGAACAATGAACAAACAGGCAAGTCTGGAAGAGCAGGAGGGAGACGGAGTTTTAACACAAGGGTGCACTTTATACAACTGAGGGGGATTGAGACTTTAGTACTGCAGATCAAGTTTGGGCCATTAGGGGATGCATTTCACAACAGACCCATCACTGGGACTGGATTGTGTCCATGTTGCTTTATGTACCAGGCAAAATGATTCCAATCCAGTCACAGTGACCTATTTTGATGAATTTTAGCGGCAGAAGAATCTCTGCAACTAATTTGGGGCCCTGGCATAAAAATCTGTCCCAAACTATTCTTTGCTTTGGTTGATGAAAAACTCAACTTGCATTGGAATTGGGGGAGGGGGAAATCCTCGTGTTTTACTCCAGGGACCATTTTGATTTGATTTAATCCCTGAAGAGCAACTCCAGTAGCATTTCTCACAAGTTGATTTGGAACCAACATGCTAACTGTTAAAATTCTCAATTTCCAATCAGTACCAGCCTCTTGTTAAACATGTTTTCAGATACCCGATTCCTGTGAAGAGCCTTGGGATGTTAAAAGTACCAGATAGATATTAATTAATGTTGTCACCAAGCTGCATCTCGTTCTGTTCCATTCTGCTGTCAGGTCAGTCCCAGGCTTGGCTTCCAGTTTGCATTTACATGTTAACTGCAATATCCATGAAAAGTGAAGCTGCTCCTGCCCCAATAGCACATTTTGCATGGTTAAGCAAGGGCATGTGGGAAACAAGGAGATCCACAAATAAACTAACTGAAGGGCACATCCAAAATAAATACCACCATCATCTTCAAATGTTTTTGGTACAGGTCTTCACAATTTGTGGAAGTTTGCAATTGAATGAACTGCAGGGCATTTTTAGTTAAGAGTTTGGAGATGTTGGATGAAAGATTAATTTTATCACTATTTAACCTGCCTCTTTCAAGCAATTTCAAAAGAATTGGGACTGGAGGGCTTGAGGTACACGGAGAGACTTGACGTGCTGGGACTGATTTTTCCCTAGAGCATAGCAGGCAGAGGGATGACCTTGTAAAGGAATATAAAATCATGAGGGTGAATGGTCCCAGTCTTTTTTCCACAGAGGAAGAGTCCTTATTTTAAAAAAAGGGGTCAGGGGGAAAGATATAAAGGGGACCTTTATCACACAGAGGGTGTGGGCATATCAAATGAGCTGCCAGAGGAAGTGGTAGAAGCAAGTACAATTGTAATGTTTAGAAGACATTTAGACAGGTTCATGGATAGGAAAGGTTTATTGGGATATCGGCCAAAAGGTAGCAACTTGGCTGGCATGGATGAGTTGGGCTCATGGACCTATTTTCTAGAAATTGATTGTCTATAATCATAAGAACTAGGAAAAGAGCAGAGATTAGGATCATTTGGAAATCTCTTTCAAGAAAAAGGCATCATAGCCCTCATGAATTAAGGGGCCTGCTGGAATATCCCATTCATTAATTTCTTTCTCTCTCTCTGACTTGAACATGGTGACAATGGCCTATGCTCCCAGCCTTACAGATAAATTATTCACCTGGGCCTTTAACTAGGAAAAAAAGGAAGCAGGAGCTGGCATTTGGGTTTTCAGGCTCGCTTGATTAAAAATTATCTTGGGTCATCCTCTCCCTTACTGAAAATTAGTGTGGATTTGAGTGTTTGATGATATGTTGTTTTGACTTCTTCAACATAAATCAGAGATCTTTCCCATTGGTGCAAAAAGAAGCGGGACAGAAGCCAGCGTGATCTTTCATATCTTGTAACTATCTTAGGTGACCTGGTGTGGGCTGAGAAGCAAGGGTCTGGTTTCATTCCTCATCCGAGAGTTGAGTCCATCTATCCGAATGATAATGAGTTTATTGTCATATACATTGTACAATGTACACAGGCTTCGAAATTCTTACTTGCTGCAGCCAAAATTGGTGCTTCATTCAAAAATAAATCAACGACATGAAATGAACAAAAATAATAAATACAAATGATAAATATTCACAGCTATCAGAGCGAAAGAAAGATAAGTGGTGTCGTCAGGCCTTTTCTGATGTTAAACTAGTTTATGATTGGATAGCAAAGGGAGGTTCAAGAGCAAATTGCTGGTTGGATTAAAAATAAACGGTACTTGACCTGTGTTCCAGAGAAGAAAGATTATTCCTCGGTCTTTGTTTAATGGAGGCCCTTCCTAATGGTACACCAGCCTGAACTATGACCTTGCTCAGATGGATTTTCTTTGAACATCAGATGAATGGAGGCAGGGGTGACCCATGTCCATGTGCTCCCCTCATTCAGTGGACACCATCTCCACGTGAAATAGAGTGCAACAGTTAGTGATATTATTACAGTCAGCCAACGAATGAGGCCATTGTCCCCATTGTGTCTCTTTGAAAGAGTGACCCAATCAATCCCACTCTCTTACTGTTTCTCTCCCCACCCCTCCCCCTTGTTGATATTCTTGTAGTTACCCAGATCATTTTTGGACAAGAACGTCCCATTGTTTCCCATGTTCTCAGAACATGGGAACGACAGCCAGCTGATCTACTTGTCAGTCGGATCAAGAATGATCTAGGCCCATCGTTGTCTTGGTTCCATAATCTTTAACACCTCTGCCTGACATCAACCAATTTCAGTCTTTTGGCCTGATTCCCAGCCTCAGTGGCTATTTTGGTGAGGATGTTTTAGATTTTCCAAAACCATCACCATTGAGCAGAATTTTCTTCTGGTGAGTGCATTAAAGTAAACGTGTAATTTCCATTTGAGCTTGTAAAATCTCCAAACAAAATGGAAAGTTTTAACTCAATTAAGTTAAGGTTCTAAACAAGAAAAGTGCTAGAAGCACATTTAAGTCTAGCAGCCCCTGTGGAGAGAAGAACAGCTGATGCTTCAGGTTGGGGATACCCTGTTCATAAACTTTTATCTCTCCACCGATGCTGAGCATTTCTGGCATTTTCTGCTTGAATTCCGCCATTTTGATGCTCTTCCCACCAACATTTTTAAAATAAAAAGACAATGCTGCAAACACTCTGCAGGACAGGCAGGAACTGTGGAGGGAGAAAGTGAGAGCCCCTTCGCCGGTACTCATGAAGGTACTGGCAAGAGGTCAGTGGGTGGAAATGTGAACTGCTCCCCTCTCCATAGTTGCTGCCTGAATGATTCCAGCATCTTTTGTTTGTATTCCAGACTTCAAACAGCTGCAATTTAAAAAAAAAATTTCAAATGAAATCAAGGTGATATCTTGTTTGCTTTCAGGCACTGCACATGGAACTAACGAGTAAGAAGGACCAAATTGATGAAGCTATACACATGACACAGATGTTCTTGGCGAAACACAGTGATAAGTTAGTTTATAATTTTTCTCTGCTAATAAAGACCTCAGCCATGTGCGAAATAAGACAGAGCGTATGAGATTTGAATGGTGTTCTTTTGATGGGAGATAAGTATTCATAGAATGCCTCAGCACAGGAAACAGGCCATTCGGCCCTTCTAGTCTGTGCTGACCATTGTTCAGCTAGTCCCACTGATCTGCTCCCATTCCATAACCCTCCAAGATCTCTCCCATCCATGCATCTATCCAATTTATTCTTAAAACTCAAGATTGAGTCTGCCTCCACCACATCAGACGGCAGCTCATTCCACCATTCCCTGAGTGAAGAACTTTCCCCTAATGTTCCCCTAAAGCCATGTCCTCTTGTATGTATCTCTCCTAATCTAAGTGGAAAGAGCCTCCTTGTATTTACCCTGTCTATGCGCCTCATAATTTTGTAAACCACAATGAAATCTCCCCTCATTCTTTGATGCTCCAAGGAATAAAGTTTAATTTTCCCTGTAACTCAACTCTCATGTTATCAGCAAAGGAATTGTTCCCAATCTGGTGACGTGCAAGCTGGGAAACAAACCACTTACAAAACATTGGAAGAAATAACATATCATTTAAAAAATAAAGTCACAGTATTCGAATAAATTTGGGATCCATACATGGAACACAACAGAGAGGGCCTACTGCGGACCCCCACCCCCTAAAATGATAGAATGAAAAGAAGACGAAATGAACTGACCCAGTGTGTAAAAGTAGATGATACAATTTTCTTATTTATTTTCATTGTGTGATGACATTGTTTAATGGGTTTATTGTAATGTTTATGCTGAACGTTTAGTGGGTGGGGAGGGGAGTGGGAAGGAGAGAGTGAAGGGAGGGGGAAGAAAGGGGAGATATATTCAAGAGGGAAATGTTTGTGTGTATTTTGGTTAATATGGTTCATAGTGTGAAAAATAAAAAATAAAAAAATATATTAATTCAGTACAAAACTTTGTTTTGTGTGCTATCCAGGCAGCACAAATAGTACAGCAGGTTGTATTAACAAATTAATAAAATAGCAAGTATATTTGTGCTAGTACAAAGCTTTAAAGAATATAGGTTATTTGTGCTAGAATAGTGATTTAAAGAATGTAGGTTATTGAAATTTAAATTTAGACATACAGCACGGTATCAGGCCCTTTTGACCCATGAGCCTGCGCTGCCCAATTACACCCATTGACCTACAACCCCTGTATGGTTTGGAGGGTGGGAGGAAACTGGAGCACCCGGAGGAAACCCACGCAGACACAAGGAGAACATACAAGTTCCTTACAGACAGCGCGGGATTTGAATCCACAGTCCCGAATGTTGGCGAAACAGTGTGGTGCGAACCGCTAAGCCATCCTTTGTGTTGCAAAAACAAAATGAAGGGTTATGTCGAAAAGTGCAGTTAAAGCAATGCAGGGGCATGATCTTTTCTTAGTGAAAGGTCCATTTCAGAAACTGGTGACAGCAGAAAAGCAACAGTCTTTGAATCGAGGGGTGTGCTCTCAAGATGATGCATCTTCTGCCTATAAAGAAGGGGTGGGGGGGAGAGAAGAGAGTGTAACCAGCATGGAGTGGGTTCTTTTAAACGTTGGAAGCTTGTATCAAGTATGGATTGAGTTGTTGGAGGGGAGGCTGGCTAATGTGATGGCCTGACCAGCATTTACAATGCTGCAGATTCTTGTTGTCTCGGACACAGTGGTTCCCATACCAAGCTTTGATGCATCCGGTCAGGAGACTTTTATGGTGCAGATGTAAAAGTTGTTAAGAGACCGCAGGGATGGACTGAACCTCCCCAGTCTTCTGAGCAAGTGGGGTCATTGGTACATTGTTAAGATAGCTCCAACATCTCAGCCGTTCAGCACAAAGCCGTCCACTTGATTGACATCCATCATCTGCTGTGAACGTTCATTCCCTCCACCACAACTCTAGTTCGCCCCTTGCCAAGTTATTCCAAAAGCATCTCAAAATGTTGCAACCTCTGCAGCAAAGACTCACAAGGGCGGCAGCTGCAGAGGAACACCACCCCCTGCAGGTTGACCTCCAGCTTGCACGGTGTCCTGACTTGGCCTGCTCTTCCATCGTTGATGGGTTTAAATACTGTAACTCTCTTCCCAAAAGCACCTTCACCAGAAAGGACTCTAGTAATTTGAGAATATAACTCACTACCACCTTCGCGGGGCGGGAAGAAACAATAAATCAATAAATGCTAGTCTTTTCAGAGATACCCCGATTTTGGAAATTAAATTTAAAAAAAAGCTCTCGAGGCATGAGTATATGGAGTTATCAATTTTTGATTTAAGGTCCCTAAAAAAACAGATTCTCATTGCCTGTTTTTCTGGTGGTACCTTAGGAGTTATTTAATGGTAGATAACAAATTTAACAAAAAATATATATATATTTCCCTATGCAGGATATCAGAAGACGATTACCAACGAGCAGAAAAGCAAGTGGAGTCACTTCGGGAAGCTTACGATAAGCTATGTGAACAGTCTTCGGAGGAAATCCAGCAGTCCCAGAGCATGCTGGCGGAGGCATCAGGGGAGAAGGTAATAGCCAAGCCTGGATTCAGAGGAAGGGTTCAGTTGTATTTCTTTGAGTATGGATAAGGTTCCTCAATTCTAATGTGAAAAGTGGTGAAGCAATGGAACACTTTAACGTTCGCTTGGCACCATTGGCCATCTAAAGGGTGGCAAATTTAAAAAAAATAAATATTGAAATTAACTGTGTTTGAGTGGGAGAGGCAGAGGCGTGGAAAGAAATCAAACCACTGTATGCTGCAAACATAGACTGAATGGTCACACAATGTTTTTAATGTATTTCTTATTTTTGTGATTAGAAGCATGGTACTTACACTCCACAAGAACACCCTCTTTTTGCTTCTTCTTATGACTAACCCTTTAAGCACACGGATGATACTTTTGCATTAAAGGAAATGCATGCGGGACTTAAATAAGTTATTTCTTCTCTCGCCATCAATTCTGGGCCTCACTTTTACTGTTGCATCGCTAACTTCCACCTCTTGGGTAAGTGAACATTCTTATCTTGTCACCTGAACACAGCTGAAGTATGTTTTGCATGAACGAGTTGTGAGGATATTGGAGGTAACCATGAGGTGTGCTGGTTTTTGTCACCACTGTTGTTTTGCCTTCCATAATATTGTAAAATATTCCTTTCCCCTTATTGATTTTCAGACCTACGAAGCCATCGCAGGGGTTGTTGACCTGTCAACTGGAATAGTGTATCCAATCTTCCATGCAGTACGCAGCGGTCGTATTGATTATGACACAGGTGTGATATTGCTGGAAGCACAGGTCATTGTGTCAGGCCTTATTTCTCCAGAAACAAGACACTGCCTTACTTTAGAGGAAGCTTTGGAGTGCCAATTAGTGGACCAAAACATCTTCAATCAACTACAACTACTGAGTAAATATGCCACCTACACTTCAAGTACTATGAGTGGAATGAGCAAGGTCCATCCAGCTGTGGCTGCTTGCGCTGGGAATGTACTTCCCGAGGCTTTGGTCATCAAGGTTCTTGAGGCAGAGCTTGCCACTGGAGGACTACGCGTCCCAGTTACTGGTGAGAGACTCAGCCTGGAGGAAGCTTTCCAGCGAAAATTCATCACTGCTCGGCTGTATTTCAGACTTGAGGAGAGGCAAAGAATGTGCCTGGAGCTGATCGATCCCTGTACATCCGAGAGAGTGTCGCTGATGGAATTAATGCAAAGGACCATTGTGGATGAAGATACAAACCTCAGGCTGCTCCCAGTGAGATGGCAAGAATCAGGCATGATCACTTTGAAAAGTGGCAGAGAGATGAGTGCCTTCCGGGCAGTCCACGAAGGCCTTATAGATCGGGAAGTGATGATCAGGCTTATGGGAGCTCAGTTGTTTGCAGGAGGGCTCATTGATCCTCAGACTGAAAGGCGTCTCACAGTGGATGAAGCTTTGGAGTGTGATTTGATAGATCACGATACGGCTTCTTCACTCCTCGCTCATCAAGTTCAAACAGGAGGCATCATCAACCCTAAAAATGGGTGCAGATTAACCATGGATGAAGCTGTACAATGCAACTTAATAACTTCAAGCAGTGCTCTTTTGGTGTTGGAATCACAAAGGGTGTTTATGGGACTTATTTGGCCTGATTCTGGTGAAATATTTTCCACAGATACTTCTTTGCAACAAGGAGTGGTAACAAATGAATTGGCCCACAAAATCCTGAGCAACAGGGAAAAAATAGCAGCCCTGTACATCCCAGAAAGCTCACTGGTGCTCACACCTGAGGAAGCGAGAGTGAAAGGCATCATAGACCAGAAGACAGCACGCTTCCTGAACACGATACAAATCCCTGACATAATGCCCCGCAAGGAAGCATTTCAGTCTTCGCATACTGGACCACAGGCCTCAGACTGGACCACAGATTTGGAACTCGAACCTTGTGCTGTAAGTGACACTGCAGGCACTGAAGAAGCAGATCAAGGTCAGAATCAAGCCCAGAATGAGGTGGAAGTTCGGCAGAGGTTCATGATTGACTTGATGATGCACAGCTACATGGATGCAGGTTCAGGGAGGAGGTTGCTGCTGGTCGACAGTGGCCTGAACGAGAAGGTTCAGATGGTAATGGAAGCAAGCGGTGCATGTGATCCATTTAAAAACTGGCAGGGATGTTTTTGTGATCAGCAAGCTGAGGCACATGAGGATCACTTGGAATCAAAAGGGCTTTTGGGAGGTATGGGGACCAGTAAAAGTTATTCTGAATCACAGGAGTCAGGAGTTGAGGGAGGGGAGCAGCTCCATGATGTAGCCGGTGAACACAATGGCAACACAAACAGTGAAGAATGGGAATGGATACCTGGGCTCCGGCAATTGTTATTCAGTGAACATGGGGAAATGCCACATTCTCCAACAGCAGGTCATCAAGGAAATGTTGTAGTTGGTACTGGCAATCTTTGTGGAGGGAAGGCAACTGAATCTTGGGAGAGTGCTGCAGAATATCTTGAAGCAGCATCCATTCAGGGAGTTTCAAGTCCAGACCCAGACCTGAATGGAAGCATTGGGCTGGCCAAAGGAACCATTGATTCTCTTGGAAGTGGGTTGGAGAAGCGGCTGAAAGAGTGTGCGACAATTCCAGAAGACGATGCAATTCCTGAGCTTTCTCAACTCGCTTGGCAATCTTCAGATTGTGCCATGAGGGAGGGAGGGACCACTACCTTTCCTGAGGGAGGACAGCAGGTGGCTGAAATGATGCAAAGGACTCCATTTGACCAGCATCTAATTGAGATGGGATTCACACCACTGCCCTTGGACATGGATTTCCAAACTGAGTTTGGAGAAGACTTGAAGAAAATGCTGGGTCTTCCTGGAAATCAGGCTGTGCAGGAGAGAGATCAATTTTTCTGCAATGCTGAAGATTTTAAAGAACTGTTGGGGAACTCTTCTGTGCGAGGTGCAAGGGATCGGAATGTTGAAGAGTATGAGGAACCCTTAGAGGTGGAAGCACTAACTAATGCAGGAGGAAAGCAAGATACTGCTGTTACATCAATAGAAAATCGCAAAAACTTGGTCAATGAAAATATGCAATGGCTTCCTGTGGAACTGCAGGTTCTGACTGAAGGAGCGGAGTTTACTCCACTTCCATTGGAATCTGAGGCTGGAACAAATGAAGACCCTGTACACGGAAGTAACAAAATAACATCAGTTCCAAGTCTGGAGGACATTGCAGATATACATGAAATAGTGGAGTTTGTCGGTGACACCTGTGTCACCTGTGAAGACACGATGAATGTGATTTTGAAGATAGAGGGTGATGTGGAGTTTGACGTAGATGACACCAGTGCGGATGAAGCTGATGATGCCATGTTCGAGGACACTGCTCTCGAAGATCAAGTTGTCCTTGAGGAGTTTGTGGAGGAAAGCAAAGATTCCAGCAGTGTGGAAGAAATGAACGATGCAGTCATGCCATCAGTGGACCATCATCTCATCGTGGCCAGTAAAACTTTACGTTCAAGTCCGATGGAAACTGAGACCAAACGTATACCACGTTTATTTGGTACTGAAAGTGAAAAGCACAGGGACATAATGATCATTGAAACATTAGATGATATAGCAGATATGGAAGACAAAATGATGATGGAACAATCAGTTATTATCAATGATCTATCACCGAATGAGAAGCCACATCATTGCATTGCAACTTATACCAATGTTGATACATTGGGAAATGAGATGAATGGATTATTACATACAGATGTGAACAGTAGCTTACATCAATATATAGAGCCCACTTCAGAAGATAAGAACAGTAAATGTTGGAAGAACAAAGCCATTACGAGTGTGGAAGGGTTGGAGGATATTGCAGAAACCCAGGAAATTCCCTGGTGTGATGGGGGCTTCACAGAAGGGAAAGAAGTTCAAGTAATTAAACCAGGAACTGAAGATAGGGAAGAACTGCTAGAGGACAAGAAAAATGTTTTAAGTGGAGATTTTAACCCAGATTTTGATAAACCAGGTCAGGATGATCAAACCTGTTACCAAGATTTTGCAACAGTTGAAGGTCAGGGCAAAAGCCAATATCAAGACAGTAGTGAGTCTGTGCAGAAAAGCAGTCAAATGTTTGAACTGGATAAAGTGCCAGGTAGTTTAGCAAACCCAGATTCAGCAGTGATTGGCAGCTGTTTGGATATAAGCAGCACCCAGCAAGAAAAGTCAAGTGGGTGGGCAATATCATTGACAAATGCTGAAGGTAGTGATATTGGACGACATTTGTATGACTTGGAGGAGGAGGAGGGTGCACAGATAAATTCTCTCGAGGCAGCGAAAAATACCAAGTGGGACAGATGTGTTTTGATCAAGCAACTCCAATCCGAAGTTGAAGCAGGTGGAATATTTGACCCTGTTACTGGTAGCAGGTATAACCTCGAAGCTGCTTTGGCACGAGGACTTTTGGATGAGGAGATGGTTGTTGATGTTTTGGTCTCACAATTCTGTGATGGAGGAATCCCTTCTGAAGAGACTGGTGAAAACTTAACTCTTGGCGAAGCAGTGACAAGGGGGCTTCTCCAAAGTCAGGTGGCCATCAAAGTATTAGACAAGCTGGGTCTGATGGGAGGATTTTGTACCTCTCGTGAAGGAGAAGTAATGGAATTGACTCAAGTTGCAGAAGGTTTAGTAAATGATGAACAGCTGGCCAAGGTTCTGCTCTCTGAGAAAGTTGTCTCTGGGGTCATTCATCCAGAAACTCGTAAAGTGCACAGCATTAATGATGCCGTAAGGCTTGGTGTTTTGGACTCTTCTACAGCTTTGCATTTGTTGGAAGGTCAAGTGGCTTCGGGTGGCATTGTGGATCTTCATCAAGCAGGTCGGCTATCGGTGGACATGGCCTTGAAGCTTTGCCTGGTGGATGAGGGGCATGCAGACCAACTAATACAAATTGAAAGGGCAAGAAATGGAGAACAGGTCGATCAGGTGACCAGACTGAGGGCTCTAAGCTACCAGTTCGAAATGCATGGAGTACTGGACCCACAGACTGGGCAACCTTTGTCTGCCCTGGACATGGTCGACAGAGGGTTTGTCGAAAGGGATGCTGTGCTTCACGTTCTTCGCAAGCAAGTTGTCGACGGTGGTATAATTCAGCACAAATCGGGGCTGCGCCTCTCTGTGATGAATGCTTTGAGGCATGGTTTAATCAGTGAAAACCTGGCTGGTGACCTGTTTGAGTTAGAAATACCACGTCAAAATGTTTACAGTTCAAGTTCTGGGAAGTATTTGCTTCCTCGGGAACCGTCAGATTTTTCAGTGGAAATGAAAAGCAACCTGAAATCGAACCAGTGGTTGACTGAACTTAGTGAAGTGGAATCCAATGTTGGTGACTCACTTGATAGTTTGAAAAGCCAAACAATATTTTCTGAAAGACGAGGTAATAGTAATTACAGTCATTTGGACACTATTCCGTACTCTGATTTAATGAAGTTAAGTAGCATTGATATAGAAACCGGGCAAAGGTACATGACAGTTAAACCTCCTGATGTATTGTTGGATGCTGATGGAATTGAGACAATGTCAACACTGAAGGCAGCAGATACAGACCAGGCCACTGCTTGGAGCAATCACAAAGAGGATTTAAAAGAGAAAACATTGCAACCTGCAGAAGAAGCCGCGATCACCGTGCAAGATTTATCAGCAAGGAATGGTCAGCATCAAAGCAGCAAGCCTTTGGCTTCTGATGCATCGGCTTCAGAAGAAAACTTCCTTAGCAATGAGGTTCCACACATTTGCAGGGACTCTGCGGAAGGTTTATCTTTGAACCAGGACTACATTTCATCCAAATCCTCTGATTTGCAAGGTTCACGGCAAGATGAGTTTTTCATGTATATTCGGGAATGTATGTCAGATTCACTGCCAGAGACTGAAATGTCCGAATCATCTGAAAAAGAAAATATTCTAGCCAATGAAGAAAAACTGACTGATGAGGATGGAAGACTAGACAGTGAGATATTTGTGGGAGACAATGGTGTGGAAGAGTTGGGTTTGAACAATACAAAAAGTACTACTGCGATTCAAGATCTGATTGGTAATAAAGTGGGTAATAAACAGGTTGAAAGTGTTGTGAGAGTACCACCTGATACAAGGTTTGGCCTATATGAACAAACATTGTTAACTGAGATGCTTACAGACTATTATACAGGTGCACAAAGTATTGATTGTGATGACTCTTCAGTGGGACCTGAACAGAAAGGAAACTTGATTCCATCATTAGGGAATGTGCTGAGGTCTGTGCATGAGGAGCCCAGTGATACATTGAAAAATGGTTCAAGGGGTGACCTGCAGAATCCAAGCAACACATTTGAGATAAATGGAAGCAAACAAGAAAGAAAGACTGGTGAGGCACTAAATAATGCCATGGCTATGGAAGCAAAGGGAGTGGATGTGTGTCGGATGAAGGAAACTGAGAACAAGATGTCCAATGTTTCTAGATCAAGAACAGATGAGAGAGAGGGGTCAGACTCCGTCTCCCAACTCTCATTCGCAGAATCTGAAAACTTTTCGAACCAAGATCAATCTGAAGGACAGGGAATCAAAGATGCTGTAGAAAATAATCTTGGGAAGCTGTTGCAAGTGTCTTTCGAAGTCGAGGAAAATGCTAGTACTCTATTACAGAAGGAAGTCAAACTTTCAGAAAACTCCAGTGTTCAAAGGGCAGCTGGCGTGAGTGAGGAAGCTGGTTTGAATGAGGAGGCAAATCTCATTGGTCTGATGGAACACAAGACAGAAATGGAACATTCTGATCGAAGGCCTGGTCCGAATGTGACGTTATCTGCTGATGTTCGAAGTTCTGTGGAAAAGAGAGATCTCCTGCAGGATTGTTTGACGCAAGTATTTATTCAGCAAGAATTCAGGGAATCAAACGACCTGAAGGATAACAGGTTCTTGAAAGTAGCAGAGTTGCTGGCTGGTTTGAAGCCAGAAATGCTGAGTGCAGAAGTGCAGGAAATGTTTGGTGCTTTGTCTGAAGACCCAGATCCATGCACTTCAGACACTCAGGATCTGATCAGCAGGCTGACTAATGAGCTTTCCGGCCTCTTCAGACTTCATGTGCCTGATTTGATGGAAGACGAGTCTTTCAATAGGAAAGTGAAGGAAACCCTTTGTAAAAATATTCCAGTGCTGTTAAATACTGAGGGAAGTCTGCCAAATGTGTCGCTGGAAACAGTGGGGGAAGGAAAGGATAATATAAATCAAATGAAAGCAAATTTAGGAAGTGCAATCAATGATGAGACTAAGGATCCAATAATACTTTCTGATTGCAGTGTTGATGGCTTGGAATCTCAAGAGAGTATTGCAAAAGAGTTTGTTTCTGTCAGCGCACCAAATGCTGGCTGTTTGAATGATAACAGAAGTTGTGATGGTGTGAATGAAACAGGAGGACTGAGGCAAGGCAGACAAGGAGAAGCTTTTGCAGTACAGTCCAGCAATGTTTTAGATAAAATGGAGTTCTTGGAAGATGCTCGGGATAAATTTTCCTTGGAGGACACCTCAGGAAGGATACACATCAGCAGAGATGAGCCTGTTGGTGATTGGAAGGAAGAGTTGCAAGTTGGACGAAATAAAAGTGAGGATGTAAGTGAAATGATTCATTCTGATTCTTTTAACAAAATTGATCTGCAGGGCAGTAATCAGGAGAGCAACTGCAAACTACCACTAGGTGGGGCTTGGCTTAAGTTCCATGAGGATTACATTGGAAAGGAAATTAAGATGGATGGACAAAATATTAATGAAGGCCAAAGTAACAATTTTCCAACGCCATTTCATTCATTTAATGATCAAGTCAAACTGCGCAAAGATGTACAAGAGGAAGGCATGATTAACAATGCAACAAGCAATGCTATGGGTCCACACCTGGCAAAGGAGAGGGATGTGAAATCAAACAAGCAGAGCGATCATGAAGACACAAGCAGAGATTCATTTGGAGGTGTGCATGGTAATCCTGATATCTCAGAACAACCAGAAGCCATTCAGGGACAAGTATTCAGAGGTGAGATTCCAAATTGTTTACAGATTGATGGGGATAATGAGGAAAAGAACAAAACTGCCTACGCCATTGCATGTGCACAAAATGCAGGTAAACAGGTACACGAGGATCTCAGTGCGGCCAACAAAACAGAGCGACTGGGAGCCAATGGGGAGAAGAGCAGCTCTCAAGGTGGATCAACGGAAGTCTGCCATGGTGCCACTGAGGACATTGAAATTGCTGAAGGAAATCGACAGGTCAGTAATTCCTGAGGGATGGCATCTATCCAGAAATAGATTGTTCATTGTCACATGTACCAAAATGCAGTGACAGAGGTTGTTTTGCAAGCAGAGTAGACGTCCCATACATGGTACAACAAGTAATGAAAAAAGTACAAAAGGCATGACAAGTTGAATCATGATTATTTTCCGCATTTTCAATAATAATATTTAACAATGACCATAATTAAGTAATATGATAAGAAAGTACATTTCCGTGAACCTCCCCCTAGATTCTACATTCACCAGTACACCCGGGGTAATCTCCAGAAGCTAATTAGACTACCAACCTGATTGTCTTTGGGATATGGAGCACCCAAAGGAAACCTTTGCAGTTGCAGGGAGATGTTGCAAGGTCCACCCTGACTGCATCAGAGGCCAGGATTGAACCTGGGAGCTGAGAGGGAATGGAATTATCTTGTCCTCTCACTATTTTGGGCTTGGCACGTGATGGAAATTGTAATTTGGAATAATGGCAAATAAGTTGAAATTTTCATGCGTTCCCATTTGGATACTTTTGGATCAGGTGTTACTTGGCAACATTTGATAATAAAGAACAACACAGTGTGGGTCTGCCAAATTTTCCCAAAGCACACAAAATTACTGGAGAAACTCAAGTGGCATCCTTCGAGACTAAATGGCAATCAACAGTTCGGGTCTGAACCCTTCGTCAGGAATCTACTTCCTGTGGATGCTGAGTTTCTCCAACATGTTTCTGCACTACACTGACCCCCAGCATCTGCAGATTTTCTTGTTTAACAAAAAAAAATCTTGAATTAGGTTTATCAGGGAAACACATTTTTGTGCCATTCCAGGTATATAGACCAGAATTATAATTGTGCTGGTTGTATTTTCACTGCAGCCAAGTGATTTTGCACGACAGTGCTTGCAACATAGAGAGAAACTGCAAGCTCATTTGGTGTTGCTCCAAGGGAGGAAAGTTCAACTGGAGAGTCAGCAAACTGTGGGGAAGAACCTGGAAATCCTTCAAGAAGAGCTGTGTGATCTCAAAGTGAGTAATTTTCTTTCACATCTATTAAGATACTTGAATTCAAAGCATGATTGCTGCAGGTTTAAAGTTAAAAGCAATGACTGCAAAGTGTTGTGATCCTTTCCAGGCTTGCTTCTGGGCAGTTTGGAGAGATTCACCAGCTTGGAGCAGGTGACAATAATTTTTGAGCATTACTGTGAAATCTCGTGATGAGTTTTGATGGAGGCGTTCATTAAAATCTGACACAGTGGCAGAAAAGTTTGTAACCTGAGGAATTGATATCTAAAAGGGGAAAATGGGAAGATTCTTGCTCAGGAACCTAGGATCGGAACAGAAACAAAGGAGCTGGGGAGAATGGATTAAGTGGATGGTCATCCCTAAGACACAATGGGCTGAATGGTCTTCATTTCAGTATGGTAGAAATGATACAAGTATGGTGAGCAGCAGGTGCATTGCTGGAGGTCTGGAGCAGCTTTCTTGATCCAAATATATTATTGCCTGTTGGTGTACAGAGATGGGTGAAGAACCCTGTGTAATGTTGAACAATATTAATTCCACCTCAGTTCAGGTTTGGCTGTAGCACACTGCAGCACATCGGATAACCCTCGAACAGAGATGGGGTGTGAAAATGGGTCTTGATCTCATGGAGCATTTTGTTATTATTGGCATAAACATGGAGAGGTTGTAAGGAAATCTGGAGTCGTGGACCATCAGAATAAGAACTTCACCACCGGACCGATGACTTTGGAAGAAACCTATTTACCCAGGGACCGAGCATGAGAAAAGCTGCATTAATGGAGCAGCTGGAGAATAAAGAAAAAGGAGGATCCACTGACTGCAAGAAATGTGGAGGGGAATGAGAGGCTGGTTTTGGATATACACAATGGACCATTTGTGTTGAGTGATCTTTCCTCCTATGTTGTGAAAATTAATTCAGTTTTTAAAATGAACCACTGGGAAATGTATTGATCATATAATATTTGATTTTTTCCTCTCACTCCACAAATCATTCCAGCCCACCCTCCCCATCCTCCCTGACCCATCCCCACACTCCCTGCTCTGACCCCTCCCCACCCGCTCTGACCCTGCTCCAAACAATGACCCCGCCCCATACACTCTGACTCCCCTCCTCACTCCTTGACTCCTTTTCATTGTCTGACCCCTCCCCACACTCACAGACACCCCCAATTCAGCCTGACCCTTCTCCACACCTTCTGACCCTTCCCCACACCTTCTGACTCTTCCCCACACCTCCTGACCCTTCCCTGCAACTCCTGACCCTTCCCCACACGTCCTGACCCTCCCCCACACCTCCTGACCCTTCCCCTCTCTGCCTGACACCCCTATTCTGACTGGCTCCTGGCCCACGCTGATAATACCCCAATTCTGTGCTTGATCCCCACATCACCTCGCTTCGCTCCTCTTCCCCATTCAGGACTCCCACATCCTTTCTCTCTCTCTTCCTCATGTGGTAACCAACATACGTGACATCAGAATTGGCTTTATTGTCATGGAATTTGTTGTTTTGAAGTAGCAGTACTGATGCAAAAATTGTTATGAATTATATTGTACTATTTAAAAATAAGTAATTAGTGTGAAAGAACTGAGGTAGTGTCTGTGGTTTATTGTCCATTCAGAAATCTGATGGTGGAGGGGAAGAAGCTGTTTTTATAATGGGTCTAGAGGAGTGGAAGGACTTCTGGGGAAATGTTCTTGAGGATCTTGGAAAGTGACTACAAAGATTTACAAGCTGTTCTGGGGGATGTGATGGAACTCAGCTCAAGTCGGACCAAGGCCCTGGTACATGCCATTGAAATAGAACAGGCAGGTTCTTTTAATCCGTGAAATCAAACTAGCAATTTTAGTATTTTGATGCAGAAAAGGCCATTCAGCCCATTTGGGTGTTTGTCTTCAGGCTCCTGATGATAACAGTGAGAAGAAGGCATGGCAAAGGTGGTGAGGGTCCTTGAGGATAGAGGCTGCTTTCTTGAGATACCGCTTCTTAAAGATGTCCTTAATGGAGTGAGGACTAATGCCCATGATGGCACTGGCTGAGTTTACAACCCTTGGTAATCTTTTCCTGCCCTGTGCGTACCAAACAGTGATGCAACCAGACAGAATGCTCTCCGCAGTACACCTGTAGAAATTGGCAAGTATCTTTTTACAGATTGTTATCATTTTCCCAGTTACTGGATGGAGAACTGGAGGAGCTGGTCACTCACAGTCTGAGAGGAGTGGAAGGACTGCTGGGGACATTTCACGTGGATGCTGGGGAAATGTTCTTGAGGATCTTGGAAAGTGACTACAAAGATTTACAAGCTGTTCTGGGGGATGTGATGGAACTCAGCTCAAGTCGGACCAAGGCCCTGGCACATGCCATTGAAACAGAACAGGCAGGTTCTTTTAATCCGTGAAATCAAACTAGCAATTTTAGTATTTTGATGCAGAAAAAACCATTCAGCCCATTTTAGGAGTGCAATATTGTTGACCCCATTCTTGTGTCATTTTCTGTAGCCCCATCACTTATTCTCTCTCATTTGCAAAAAACCCCATTTGAACTTTTTGCCTTTTTCCAGTTTGAGGGATAATGACAAGGGATGATTGACTGCAGTCGATTAACCTCTGGGCCTGTCTGAGGCTCGAGGGAGGAAGTCAGAGGGTGGAGCAGTGTGATCATGGGGGAATTGCCACACGGAGAGCAGTGAGGCTGGGATCAAACCAGAGCCACTGGAGCTGTGAAGCAGCGGCATTACCTGCTGAACCACCATGTTGCTTTCCTGTAATGCTTCCACATCTCGTGGCATCTAATTTGGTTTATGCTGCTCATTGTCCAGGCAGCCCATCTCCCCAGACATCCGTGAATGTCCGGGGGTTTTGCTGCCTTCCTCGGTTGAGATCGATGGATTCATGCCAGTACTAAAGGTGAAGTGGATAAATTGAATTCGGGTCCACTCATTTGCAAGCTAACCTGAAGAGAGGAGCCTCCTTGAGGAGCTCTACTGTCCCCTCCTTTCCCTACAATTCATCTGCCTTGAATGAGATGGCCTGTTTTGTATTCAGAATTATGTTCAGTATCGTCCAGAAGTCACTGGTGAATTGTACTTGAGTACAGGAGCTGTGTGTTCATTATCAGATTAAATTCTCTTGTCACTCCTTTCCAATGAAAACACTGTTTGTTTGACTAGAGCATGGAAGACATAGCTTTAAAATTCCTTCAGTTTGTAGCTTTTAAAAAATTTTGGTCAATTATCAACTTTTGGTGGGTTTTTTTCCACATGCCATTTAAAAACTCTTGATGTAAAATTGGGTGACATGATCAACGTAGCTGTTAGCACAATGTTATTGCAGCACCAACAATCTGGGTTCAAATCTGTAGGGAGTTTGTACGTTCTCCCCAGGTCTATGTGGATTTCCTCCCACCCATCAAAAAACACACAGGGATTGTAGGTTAATTGGTGCTTATGGGCCAGAAGGGCCTGTTACCCTGCTGTATGTCTAAATTAAAACCTAAAATTTAAATTGAATTTTCTGTTCCCCTGTTCGTTGCAGTTGAGGATCAGGGCATTGTTCCAGGAACTCTGTGCCACTCTGGAACAGCTTTCCTGTCGCATCAGAGAAAACACTGCCACCTTGAAGACTCTGCAGGCTGAGGCTGCCAGTGACGTGGACACTCTCCAGCGCTCTATACAGCAACACAAGGCAAGTTTAGATGATGGCTGCAGGAGCTCCAGAAAATTGCTGCATTCATGTGACATTTTCTGAGATATGTAAAATTAGTGAAATCACCAGAGAACTTACAGGAGCCTTGATAAGGGGTTCTGATCTGAAACATTGACCGACTATTTCACTCCATGGGTACTGTCTCACTCACTGAGTTTGCTTGAAATTCCAGCATCTGCTGTTCTTGCATTTCTCTTACTTTCAGGAGTATTAGGATGCCAACAAAATTTTGGTCTATATGGCAGCTTTTAAAGTAGAATATCTGAGGAGCCAGGGTTTAGTGAAATGTGGCCGAGGTTATATTTTAACTTTGTTGCAATTGGTCTACTGGGCTTGAACAAGGAAAGGACTTATCATATGCCTTAGTGGCACTGATGGTCTATTCTTTGGTTCCTGAAACAGCTTTGAGGTTGACTTATTAGTGGGTGACCTTGACTATTTTCCTTGGACTGCGACAGCAATGTCTGCGTAATCCCTCTGAACTATTGCTCGACGATGCTGCAGTAGTAGGACACAAAAGAGCTGGGGAATCTGAGCAGGTCACGCAGCATCCAGTAAAAGGCAGTTGATGTTTCGGGCCTGGGGCCTTTGTCAGGAATGATGCCAACAACACTAAAGCTCTTACTCAGCCTCTACTCAAGCCTGTTCCTGCATTTGGAAATAAAATGTCCTGCAGGCACAAGTTGTAAGAAAAATAGGGGAAACAAAGAATTGCTGGAGGAACTCAGCAGGTCAGACAGCATCATGGGTAGAAATGGATCATCAACATTTCAGAGCAGGACACTTTATTGCAGCTAAAATAGAAAGCTGAAATGATGCACATAAAGAGGGAGCGAACCTGGGGGAGGGGCCCAGGGGTGAAGGAATATTGGACAGGAGGTGTAAAAATTGGACAGACAGGTGGAGTGAGAGACAACTAGAAAACGGCGAGGTGGGGGGGTGGTGTGGGGAAGGAAAGTTAGAGAGAGAACAAAAGAAGTAAGGATGGGAGTAGGCAGAAGTTTAATCGGGGAGCATTAGGTAGCCACAGGGTGGGGGGCACAAACTGCCATTCAAAAACTCACCTGGGGTGGAGTGCGTGACATGAACCTCCTCCATGCGCCACTGTCAAACTTCCCTCTCCCTCCGACGTCACGTGCTTATAGCGCGTGGAGATGAAAGCATGTGACACTAGTGCTGCAGGTGGCTGGGGGGGGCACAATAACTCATTTGAGGGGGCATGGGCCACTAATGCTCCCCCCATGTCACTGAGCCTGGGAGTAGGTAAAGATGGAAACAGAAGAACTACTTAAAATTGGAAAAATCAGTGTTCATGGCGTTGGGTTTAAGGCTATTCAGGAGGAATATGATGCATTGTTTCTCATGTTTTCATTTAGCCTCTCCCTGATGAGGCAGAGGACAGACATGCCCATGTTGGAATGTTTGAGGGAGTTGAAATAGTTGCAGGAATGGTTAGGAGACAGCCTTAAACCTAATATGGCATGAACATTGATTTTACTGAAGGAGTCACATAATGGAGTAGTGGGCGGTTGGGTTAAACCAGCCATTTCCAGAAAAAAAGTTTGGAAAAGAAAAGGCTCCATGAATACAAAACTCAAGAAATAGAAGATAAAGTTACAGAGAAGAACAAGAAGATGGCACCCAAGAAAGAGAAAGTAAGAACAACAGGGGGAAAAAAAGAAGAAAAATCACTGGAAAAGAAAGAAGAAGGCCTTACCTGTACGAAGGAGCAGGGAGCTGCGGCGGTGAAGTCCAGCTGATCTCCAAGGTTGGTGAGTGCCCTGCGAAGTCGTGACCTCCCGACCGGTGGACTCCAAAAATGGCTCTCAGAGCCAAACAAAAGTGCGCAACTGCGCAATCAAAGGAAAAAGTGAACCCCGGTGGGGGGGGGGCTCAGCCGAGGAGCGGCCAGTTACAACACGAACAGCTGAGGGACGCCCGGCATCAAGGCGCTCAGCTGGAGAATAAAAACAACGGAGAGGAAAGGAGCGAGGAGCCGGACGAGGGAGAACAACAGCGGGGTGACCGACAACAAAAGGATCAACAGCAGGAGGCCAGACAGCACACGAAAGGAAGACCAACAGCAAGAGGTCCAGCAAGAGGAGGCCAGACAAAGACATAGAAGTAATTCATCAGGAATAACAGAAGAGACACAGATACAGTGAAGAGAAGAAGAAGACACAAACACAGGTACAGACAGAAGAAAAGAAAGAAGACCAAGAATTTCACAGGGAAATAGAAGGTAAAACAGATGGACAGAATATAGATAAAGCTTTTTTTGAAGATCAAATGAAGTCATTAAAAGAATGGTTATCATTAGAATTTAGTGCGATTAAAAGAAAAATGAAAAGAGCAGAAGACAAAATGCAAAGATTAGAACTAGTCATGACTGAAATAGGGAAAAGAATATAAAATGTGGAGGAGCGGGAAGCGGCTATAGAATTGGAAGTAAATGATTTAAGAGAAAAATTGGAAGAAAGTGACAAAAAAATTAAAGAGACACAAGAGTTGTTAGCTCAGAAAATTGATATTTTGGAAAACTATAGTAGGCGAAACAACATAAAAATAGTGGGCCTGAAGGAGGATGAAGAAGTCGCAGACATGAAGGAATTTATAAAAGGATGGATTCCGAAGGTTTTGGGAATGACAGAATTACATGAAGAAATGGAAATAGAAAGGGCACACAGAGCACTAGTACCAAAACCACAGACACATCAAAAACCAAGATCCATCTTAGTAAAATTTTTAAGATATACGACAAGAGAAAATATATTGGAGTGGGCAAGGAATAAAGTTAGAGAAAATAATAAGCCATTGGAATATAAGGGACAAAAAATATTTTTTTACCCAGACATAAGTTTTGAACTCTTAAAGAAAAGGAAGGAATTTAATACAGCGAAACTGATTTTATGGAAAAAAGGTTATAAATTTATGTTAAGACATCCAGTCATATTTAAAATATTTATACCTGGGGAGCAAAGCAGACTGTTCTTGGATCCGGAGGAAGCACAATAATTCACAGAGTGTTTGCAGGACAGAAGAAGAGATGTAACAAGAAAGAAGACCGGCGATAAAGTATATATAAAGATGTAAAAATAATGTATATGTAAAGAACTAAAGATGGAAAAGAGAAGGGAAGGAAGAAGGGGGAAAAAAAGAGAGAGCTTTGTTATATGTATTAAAAAAAAGTGTTTGCTGGGGAGGGGAGAATAACCGTCATTCCAAAACAGTTGACGCTTGCGAGCAAGATCGCAAACCAAATGGAAAGGGAAG